>NC_090271.1:90284000-90601000 GCF_040414725.1 Anabrus simplex
TTCACTAGATGAGAAATGTGTCGAAGCACTGTTTCTTTTCGTAAGTTGCGATAATTGGAAAATGAGAAAACACATTTCTATGCATAGTTCATCTTTACACTTACTGCACACCTTTCGTATTGTCAGAAATAACTCTCATTCGAAGCGCAGTTTATCATGACCCACTTTCACAGCAAAGAAATAAATAAATAGCTCTCTCTCCTAATATATCGTAATGTTCCTTCTCACTATCACAGTTCCACAAATATTCAAGTATTCGTGTACGAATCACAATGTCACCGAATTACGAAGTACGCATAATGTATTACGGCATATCTACAGTTCATTATACAGCATATTCACACGGGTTGTTTCAAATGGTACAGTCTGTTACGTTGATTAGCGAACAGTTTTTATGCACCAGTAATAGTGTTTTAGGCTTTGATAATACTCAAAATAGTCAATGTGTTGCAAACCTACACTCACGATGTTCTAAGTTGAAACAGTTCAAGACCATTACAATTTAATGTAGCCGTGCTAACTTCAAGTTTGTTAAAGTTATTCACACGAAAATCGAGATATTTGTTAAGTTCAAATATTGGCGAAATAGTACAAGTCTTATGACTTCGATGTTACAAACACGTTAATTACCGAAGTTCGAATGTCCCTGACGAATTGTCCAACAATTTATAGGTTAATCACTGGCATCCACATAAACTACAGTAAGTGTCCAGTTGCTGTCGAAATTTATATAAGTATTACGACGTTCCGGCAGAAGGAACACTGAGTTCGACTTCACTCGACGCGATTAGCATGACATTCGAGCCAGCTGTGAAGGATTTGAACTGGTCTGCTATGGTCGGAGCCTCGGCTTATATTCCGTAAGGCCAAGGTTCCTCGCCACGTCACGAGGAGAAATGTGGTTCCTTTCTCGCTTATATCTCCTGAACGCCTTGATGGAATTTATTGAGATTGACATATGTTTGCCTTCAGAACACTAGCTACACGATGAGGTATGTCTCATTTTTGTATCTTCATCGGTTAAGAGGATAGAAATTTTTTCCAGTACATTCGAAAGAAGGCATACATGTGGCATTGACGTCAGCCGCAGGTTCATCGCTCGTGACGTGTCCAGCCTGCCACGAGTAACTTCGAATCGAGCTCGCATAAGATGTCGGACACATGAACACATATTACTGCCGTCCTTTTCCAAATATTCCGGCAATTTTAAAATAATGTACCTGGCTAAATAGTTCCTGGTACAATATATTGCGATAAAGGATACCAATACTGAATGCATTAGAGATTCGATTAGTAATATATAATGGTTGATATAACATATTGTTTTGAACGAGGAGTGCCACGCCTCCGAATCATCGTCCATCATATCGTTCGATAGTGTAACCTTGAACATAAAAATGATGACGCGGCAAGAACCACGTTTCTTGTAGAAGTATAACCTCAGGTGATGTTTGTTGTATAATTAATTTTAGTTCATGCTGTTTAGGTAGTACGCTCCTGGCGTTCCATTGTGTCAGGGTGAATATAAGAGGAGAACATATTATATACACTGTCTCTTAGTTGGTAAATAGCTGAGGATGGTGGTGGTGGTGATTATTGTTTTAAGAGGAAGTACAACTAGGCAACCATCCTCTCTATAACACTAATCAGAGGGAAGAATGGAAGGGGTCCGACACTTCGAAAAATGAAGATATCGGCCAAAGGAAGGCAAGGGCCACGAAGGGCTTGAAAATGAAAGACTCCCTAGCCCTCGCAAACCTAACAGCGTCGGGGTCATAAAAGAACAAGAGTTGACCAAGGGAGGTCGGATAGGATAGATGAAAGTGAGGAGCCTGACACAAGTAAGTGGAAGCAATGCCAGGACTCAGCTGAGGGCCCCGTGGTCGCCAACCCACGCTCCAAAGTTCAGAGCCCCTGGGGCGAAAATAGCTGAGGACACAGGATGATTATCACCTATAAATTGTATGAGTTGTATACGTTAATGTAAGATATCATTTTGTATATGGAAATTTTGGCGTTGGACATTGTCAAAGAAAGGTGAGTGTGACTCACCAACTGATGTATTTCGAGCTTCCCGTTAAGGAGAATAATAAGTTTTGAGGTATTAGAATGTGGGTTAACGGAACATATGCCTATCAAAATAAAAGTGAGAACTTTGGTTGCTGATGAGAAGGGAAAGATGGAGGAAAGTAGGGAGAGATATAGGAATGGAGGATGGAAGTATGTATGGGATTATAATGCTAAAGAGAAATTGAGACGGCATTTGAAAGAGGAGGGAGATATATTAAGGGTAGGAATTGAAAGGGCGGCAGAGGGAATGATATGGATAACGTGCTAAAATTAATAGAACACCCTGTATGCAGGGTGGGGAAGAAAGTGATGAGAAGGGTAGAGGGAAAAAAGAATAAAATGAATGGATGGTTTGATGAAGACTGCAAGAAAAAACGCGAGGTTGTAATGAGAGCCCTAGCGGAGTTTAGGAAAGATGGTGTGCAAGAAAAAAGGAAGGAATATTGTAAATTGAGAAGGGAATATAAGGAGGAATTGAATGAGAAGAAAAGAGGATGGAAGGAGCGGAAGCTGAAAAATAAATATATATTGTAGAGAGAAGAAATTTGAGTGGATTTGGGAGTCAATAAACAAGATCAGAAGAACGAAACCGGTGGGGAAGGGGGATAAAATAGGAGAAAACGAGTGGGTTAGGCATTTTAAAAGGCTTTTAGAAGGGGAGAGGAAATTGGGTAGAGAAATAGACAAGTCACATATAGGAAGGGAATTGGAAGTAGTCATTACAATATTGGATGGGGAGATAACAAGGCAAGAGGTAATTACAGTATTAAAAATGCTAGACCCAAGGCTGCAGGAGGTGTGAATGGTATTTCCAATAGTGTATGGAAGGAGGTTGGGGCAAATGAACCGATGTTGAGAGGGATTGTGAAATTCTTTAATAGGTTGCTGGAAACAGGGAAATTTCCTAGAGAATGGAGGAAGGGGGTATTATGCCCTATTTGTAAAAATAAAGGAGCTAGTAGCGATCCTAACAACTATAGAGGAGTTACACTCCTAGATTCGTTGTCGAAGGTGTTCACAGGGGTTTTGGCGAATAGGATAACAAATTGGGCGGAACAGTACGGTAGGATATCTGAGTTCCAAAATGGATTTCGGAAAGGAAGGAATACAGTCGATAATGTTTGGATTCTGGACACTTTGATTACAAAGTATGTGAGGATAGCAGGGCGTAAATTATTTATAGCAGCGATCGACTTAGAAAAAGCCTTCGATACGGTCAGTGGGGAGGCGCTATTTTTGAGATTAAGGGAGATTGGAATGTCGAAGAAAATGAGGGTGGCAATAGAAACTAGTTATGAGGAAGTGTTTGTGATGATTAAATTGCAGGATGGAAGGTTGAGTAAGTGTTTTGAATCGAAAAGCGGGGTGAGACAGGGGTGTAAGCTATCCCCGATATTATTTATAAATAATATTTTAGGGGGGCATGGTCGAGACGCATGGATATGCCCTTGGATAGGGAAAATGGAGGTTCCAGGGTTGCTATTCGCGGATGAATTATTGATTTTGGCTTTGACGGCAAGTGGGTTGCAAAAAGGGTTGGACAAGGTAGTTGAGTATACTAGGAAATGGTCTCTCAGAGTAAATGTAAGAAAGACTCAGATAATGGTGTGTAGGGAAAGGGGGTTGGAGAAAGAATAAGGAAGTTTGGAGGCTAGATCAGGTAGAAATAAGACCAGGGGGGAAAATTGAGTACCTAGGTGTAATAATTAGTAAGAATGCTTCTTGGAAAAATCAGTGTAAGAGGGCAAAATTTAAAGGAAGAGGAGCGCTTGCGGCAGTAGGGGTATTAGAAAAGAAATTTCCAGACGTTAAATACATAATTCAGAAAACGGTGTTTAATTCACTGGTAATGGGCAAAATGCTATTTGGGGTTGAAGTATGGGGAATGGAGGAGGGCAGGGGTGAACTAAACCAGGTGGTGGCGAAATTTAGTAACATCATGATGGACCTCCCAAATTATACAGCCAATGCCGGCGCCAGATTAGTCTGTAAAGAATCGATAGAGGTTGAAATAGCTAAGAGGGTGTTCAAGTACTGGATTCGATTGGAGGAAGGGAAGGGTGGGGCATTAGTACAAGAAACGTTTAGTTTTCAGAAAGGTATGACGAATGAAGGTTACTGGGTGAATAAGTGCAAAAAAATGGTTACAAAAGATTGGATTGGGGGTATATGGAGAGGTCTGGGGGGTGGTGGTAGGAATAAATGGGTATGGGAAAGGATAAAGGGAAGACTACTAGATATTGAAAGACAGAGATAATAGGGGGAATGTAGAGAGAGAGTCTATTTATCAGTATTAAATAAATTGGTGGAAGTAATAAACCCGAAAACGGAGTTTGAAGGTAGAAGGGATAAGAGAGGTTTGTATTGGTGGGTATTGGGTGTTCCGAGGAATAGGGGATGGATAGGGAGTGAGAATAGGGATAGATGTATGTTATGTGGAGAGAAGTGGGAGGACCTGCATATTTTTAATCAATGCCGAGCTTTGGCGGAGATAAAGATCAAACTACTAAGTAAGAAGGAGCTGGACATGGTGGGAGAAAGCTATAAGATGACATCTTGGTTATGTAGAGAGTGGGAGAAAGGAACGAATATAGCGAAATTCTTAAATGTGGCCAGAGCTATATTTATAAAGAAATTGAGGGAGTAACAGGGGTTGTGCAGATAATGTGGTGCTTGCCGAGAGAGGAAGGGGGTAGGCATTCTGCTCAGAGGAATGGATATCCGCCCTGAGCAGAAGCGGGAAGGGTATCATGGTAACTATGATATCAGAAGAGGGGGCTGTAGTGTTAGGGGAAAGGGGAGAACACTTTGCCCTGTGGAAAGGTGATCCACCTGGGGCAAATTGTTGGAAAGTAGATAGAGAAGTAGTAGGATGGGAGGAGGTGATTGATTAATGACTTGAGGAATATGAGAGTAGATGTGTTTATGAGAAGAGTTGGTAACAAGGGAAAGCCTGAGAAAATTAGGTAAGAGTTGATAAAAGGGGAGGTTGAGTAGGCTTGAGGGTAGTGTAAATTGAAGAAGCTGGTATATAGTTTAAGTTTATCGTGGATAGATGAAATGAAGCTTAGGTGGAAGCACTATATATATAGTGAGATCACTGAGTAAACTAATGGACTTGGAATGGAGCACTGTCTGTTTGTGTGAAAATGAGGAGTGAAAAGAAAAATGGATTGTTTAAGTGTATATGTGGGAGGAGGGGGTATAAATAAGGTGTATGTAATAGAATTGAGATAGATTAAGTGGGACTGTAGTTAAGGAGAAAATGTTGGCAGTATGAAATTATGAATGTAGGTCATATGAAAAAAGTTAAATGGTGTAGATGCCTTGAGGAGGGGTGTAAAACTGAGGGATTCTTGATGTTTAAAGTACTAAGTTTAATACGATGGAAGAAATGAGATAAGTCTAACAGTCTGACGTAAGTGTGGTCCTGTAGATTGAGAAGACTGAGTGAACTAATGGACTTGGAATGGAAACTGTTTGTGTGTAAAAAAAATTTAAATGGTTTTAAAGTAAGCTGGTATATAGTTTAAGTTTATCGTGGATAGTTAAAATGAAGCTTAGGTGGAGGCAAAAAAATACATATAGTGAGATGTCTGAGTGAACTAATGGACTTTGAATGGAGCACTGTCTGTTTGTGTGTAAATGAGTGAAAAAATGGATTGTTTAAGTATATTTGTGTCAGGGGGGAGTATAAAGAAGGTGTATGTAATAGAATTGAGATAGATTAAGTGGGACTGTAGTTAAGGAGAAAATGCTGGCAGTATGGAAATTATGAAAGTAGGTCATATGAAAAAAAGTTAAATGGTGTAGATGCCTTGTTGAGGGGTGTAAAATCGAGGGATTCTTGATGTTTATGTACGTAGTTGAATAGGATGGAAGAAATGGGATAAGTCTAATAGTTTGATGTAAGTGTGGTCCTGTAGATTGAGAAGACTGAGTGAACTAATGGACTTGGAATGGAAACTGTTGGTGTGTAAGTGAAAAAAAAGTTAAATTGTTTTAAGTGCGATGATGAGGGATGTAATATGGTTGTTAGTTGATGTTTAAGTCTTAAGCTTAATAAGGTGAGATGTAGTGGACGAGAATAGTGCGAGAAAGGAGAAGGTGACGTATCAAAGGGAGAGGGAGGGGTTGGGCCTTGACCCACCCCAAAGAAGTTAGACTGGAGCACGTCTGCACGGGAAGGAAAAGGAGAGGGAAGATAGAGAGCTGACAATGATCAGAGTAGGTGTGACGTACATAGCGGAAGTGTGTGGCAAGCCATGTGTTGGGTCTGGTTTCCGCCAAGCTGGCTTGTCACACATGGTGGGGAGGGAATACATTGTCAGCAAGTGTAGGTGAGATAGGAGATCAGTTCTCACGTGGCGAGGCTGGTGGCTGCGATCAACGGGTTTGTGGACATGTATTCCATACCAGGGCTGACGCAGCGACCAGTCTACTAACATTTTTTTATAGGTGGTAGGTGGGAATAGGGGAATAGGGTAGTTTGTAGTCCGGTGCTTCTTGCACGTATGCTGGCTATCCGCGTACGTGTGGGAGGGCACTGAGTAGATGTAGAGGTAGATAATTTAGTTAAGTAGTTTTAGGAGAGATGTAGTGCCTATTGTTTGTTTTTTCTGTGTTTCGCTCTGCCTTTATTACCTGTAAGCCGATGGTGTTTTCTAGGGTGGGTAATAAAGATATGTATGTATGTATGTATGTATGTATGTATGTATGTATGTATGTATGTATGTATGTATGTATGTATGTATGTATGTATGTATGTATGTATGTATGTATGTATGTATGTATGTATGTATGTATGTATGTATGTATGTATGTATGTATGTATGTATGTATTTCGAGCTTCCAAAGCGGGAGGTGCAGATGGGGCTATTAAAAGGGAGGTGGACAACATAGAAATGGATTGAGGAACTGGTGCCTGGGCAACAAGAGATTACATTTAAATATCCAGCGCGCTCATAGCCTGGAATACGTATAGGCTTAGGTTGGTGTGTAACAATTTGAGTAATTTGCGTTTTCGTGGCTGTTCTACTGGCGTGGGAGATGTAGCCCTAGGTAGAGGGGGAAAGTGTTGTGGATATCGCTCAGGAGAAAAACCTTGGGGTTGGAGCTAAGGAAAAGCTTCATTAAAGAATATATTCTCAGTACTCATAATTTTCTTAATCTGAAGCTGATGTCGTTGTTCGGGACATGCTGAATTTCCCGTTATATGGGGGCCTTGACAATGAACACATTTAAGGAATGTTTCTGTACAGTCATCGGTAGAATGCGAGAGTGAGCAGTGTCCACATCCGGTGGTATTGTCTCGACAATTCTTGTCTCTGTGGACATACCTTCGGCACTTTCGACACATTATAGGGGCAAAAATAAACGTTTCAACTCGCATATAAACACTGTACAATGAAACATGCTGAGGTAGCGATTGTCCACAAAATACCACTTTAATGGATCCCGTGGGTGTATATTCTGTACCACCTTGTTGTGTTACACGACGATTGAGGCGTTGTATGGATTTGACCGGAATCGTTGATTTTAAGTTTTTTTAGAATTTTGGAGTCTGTGAGAGTTTTTTAACATCACGGATGATATCCACACGGATGACGTTTGAACTTGGTATAAATGCTTTGGCTTTAATAGAGGCTAGAATAGGATTATTTACGAAGTCATTGGATTGCAAAGCATGTGGGAATTCGACCTGAAGTCGGTTACGTCCTTTGCGGGTAATGGATTTCGCACGTAAGTTATTCTAATGGAAAACGTGCCAAAAGCCATCGGGTGCAAATGTCCAATAATTTGTGGAGTGGTGGATTCCAGATATACAATATATGGGCCATAATGTATTCTTGGATACGTTTCTGGAACAACAGGGGGAGTTACATCAGGGCGGTTTTAAACACTGAATCCAGCCATATTTCGAGAAGCAGAATTGGATATTTGAGACTTATTAGATAGTGAGTCACCATCATCCATAGAGATTTCCATTTTCTTTTCAATCTGTAGTTGTGAAAGATCAGGCGATTTGTCATCTCCACTGTGCTCAGCCATGTCACACACACCACACTGGTAGTATAGTTACAGTAACACGCTATTTAGCACACACCACACTGCACTCGACTGTAAGTCACTTGCAACACCAGGCACTATACAATGCTATGACATATCCTCTATGTTATGCCACAAAATGAGCACAAATAAACAAAGTTCAAACAACACCTCTCTACTGTTGCCAAGGAAAATTTTTTTACAGACGTGTTGCTCAAACACACTCGGCGACGCCGAATGACGCTCGTTCAAGAGTTTATACAACCTGATGCAATGTTGCATCCTGCACATGGGTGCGTTCTGTGCAGGGGCGAAGCGTCAGCGGAGACAGGGTACACAGCGTGTACCCTTAACATTTTGTGAACGAAATATTATCTAGTCAATTCAACTATTTCTTAGATCATTAATTATTTCCACATACATGATATTATTGTATTTTCCTCTTAGAATTATTTTCGTCTCACTTCGGCAGTGCTCGGGCTCGCGCCAGTTACACGAAGCACGTAGGCGAAAGTTGACGCTGTTCATTCTGTGAATGTTCCCTTTGATTGCCAAAGCTTTCAGATAGAGCAACGCCAACGCTATCTGTACTAGTGTTGGCTACTGAGTGTATGATTCGAAGCAGTGCTTCGATTCATTCAAGTGTCCGAGTGAATCGATTCTCAGGATCGGCGAGCTCACGGCAAACTGTTCAGTTGGCTCCCAGCTTTGTGGCTCACTCACCGCAGTAACAATGATTGACACAGACAGCAAACAGTACCTGGGTTTGTGGGATGTCGCGAACGAAATCCATTAAAAAAGAAAACCTATCTGAGCGAATTTCGACGGACAGGTAAAGGCTGACAGTTTACCATCTTAAGTGCGGTAATAATAGATTTTTGAGATTTTGATTCTATACCATACAATGAAACTTTCACCATAGGAACAGTATTACACATTTATTATAATTATAAAGAAGTAATATGTGATTATACAATGAAAATTATTTAGTATTTGATTGCACACTGTGAAACTAACAGACACGAAAGAGTCTGCCAGACTGACGAATGCAAGCGGCAAGAGGATGGATCATACCTCAGTGTCCATGACCTTGGTAAAAACTGAAAAAATACTGTTGGGGTATAAAACCCCTAGCATTCCTAGGAGAGATAGTGAACTATAAAAATAAAAGAAAATGATTGATGTTAATGTCGAATTAATATCGAATACATTATTTATGAGGTCACTGAGTTGGTTAAGTCATACTTCAGCCGCAATCAGTATGGAGGTTGAGAAGGGGCGAAAATTAATGTAAGTATAACGGAGATTATGGATGTATGTCGGTTTGTTCCAGAATAGCTCTTAACGAAACTTGGTACACATACGACTTGCCATCCCAAGAAATATACTATGGAGATGAAAATCACAGCCCCCGCTGGCGGTGGGGAATGAGAGGGGCTTACGTTTAAAAATAATGAAAAATAACCGATATTAATGCCGAAATCCATTGTTTATGTGTCGCTGATACGAACTGTGACGCTCTGGATAGGTTTAAGTCCGCGTTCAGCCTCCATTGAAATGGGAGCTGAAAAGAGCTTAAAATAAATAGTCTAAAATGACGGAGATTTGTGTTGAATCGACAGCTTTTGAGGTCGCAAGGCTGATTTTGACAGTCTTAATGACAGCTGAAAATCGTGCATATCACATGTATAGTGCGACGGGTAAATACACATAGTTAACACTTATTATTTTTTGAAAGGATCAAATACTTCCCAGTCAATTCGAGCCTCCACAAGGATGTTTTACTCGAAAATTTAATAGTCTAAAACTTGAAATCAAATAGATCTAAATAACTCTAAAACTACATAATAGGCCGTAAAATCAAAATCTCAAAAATAATTCTGTAACCATTCACTTCACACATAACTAACTGGTAACAAAAATATTAGAGGTAAACATTCAAAAACTCTCCGGGCAACACCACGTACTACAGCTAGTAATTCTTATAATTCCTAGCTACAGCCGGCCAAAATGAAATAAAAATGTAATATTTTCTCCAGAAAATGGGGGAAGGGCAATTGCCCCTCATGCCCCCCAATCGTCGCTACTGTGACTCTCGGATCAGTGAGACAGAACACACACACGGCTCATTATCGGCACACTGGATATTGGTGGGGAGCCGAATTTCCGCTGCGGGCGAGACATACAGAGCCATAGCACACTGAAAGAATCGTACGCAATCACGGATCAGTGAGACACAACACACACACACACACACGGTTCATATCGGCATGGTGGACGTTGGCGGAGAGCCGAACTTCCGCTGCGGTGAGACATACAGAGCCATAGCACACTGAAGGATCGTACGCCAAGACGGGCTCTTGTTCTCAGCTCATTTGAAAATAATACCCATTTGCATTCACTGTCCTCCTCTTACAGGGAGGTTTAAATAATATGGATTAATTTTCAGTGTTAAAAATCTAGTCAAAACAATTCCAAAGTAACTAGCTAGTAAATATGTAGGCTATTAGGACCTAAACATGGCGTCCACTGTAACGTACGCGTAGGAGTTCTCTGTCTATATCTCGCAGAAACCGCATAACTGGTAGAATATTTGTCCTGCAAGTGTGTACTAAGTCATCTAGTACAAGTGTGGTTCGAGTTGGACATAAATAATAACAGATATGTCCGTCCATAAAGTAAATAAGCGGATTAATGCATTTGAAGCAACGATGAAGGACTTTGTGGCGCGCCTTCAGTTGTTATCCAGCTCTGCCAACCCTAGGGAAGAGTCCCTAGACTCGCTGAGTCAGGATTTTCGAGACTTCCGAGGCGCCATCTCCTCCGAATTTGCCGTGCTGAAAGAAGAGCTGTGCAAGTTAGCACGGCAGCTCGACCATCAAGAAGAACTCACTGATGAAGGAGAGCTGTACAGCCGTAGAAACTGCCTCCTAATCCGTGGAGTCTCCGAGGAACCGCGGGAGGACATTTACGAAAAAGTGAGGGAAACTTTCCGAACGAAGTTGAACGTGGACTTCACGATGAAGAGCTTCGACCGGTGCCACAGGATTGGGCGGCCTCAGCGCTCAGCAGCTGACGATGTATCGACAGGCAGGCGCCCTATAATAGTTAAATTTACCCGTTACCACGAACGTCACCGAGTGTGGAAGGCGAAGCGGCTCCTGAAGGGCACAAAGGTACTAATCACCGAGTCCCTCACCAAAACCCGAAAGTGCATATTCAACCTTGCTAGGGATCACTTCGGGCCATCCCGTGTCTGGACCCAAGAAGGACGCATCCATATTCACCTTCCTACTGGGACGAAAAGATCCATCACCACTGTCGCAGAACTGGACAGCATAACAAAATCTGCGAGATAACAGTGACAATTAACATGAAACAGCACAGCTCGATAGTGCATCTGCTTGTTATTCATAAGTGTTTTTGTAAGTGTAATATGTGTGTGTCTGTGTGTGTGTTAGTGGTAGTCAGTGTAAGCATTTATCAGGATGTCGAGGTAAGTTGCATGCTATTTCTGTTATACTATTTCGTTAACATTCCGTTATTCAGCTGATCCAGAGCTCTGTACCTGACACTGACCTTGGCAACATCCCCCTCTCACCCCGTCAACACTCACCACCGGCTTGCTCCTCAAACAGGCATTATCTCCCTCTACCAACTGTTTACAGTGCTGCCATGTCAACGCACTCTCCCTGGTAGCGCATTTCGACGAAATTCAAGCCATAATGAGGGAAAATAACAACCATATTCTTACTATTAGCGAAAGTTGGCTTACACCGAGAATACCCTCTGGTATGGTACAACTTGACCGGTATTCCCTTACGCCATGATAGATTCGATGGCAGAAGATGAGGTGAGGTGGCCTTGTACTGCAGAAACGACTTTAAAAGCCGGGTGATATGTGTATCATCTAACAATGCACAGCTGGGGCCAGAATTCATGTTTGTTGAAGTCATTATTAACCAATAGAAACTCCTTATAGTTATTGTATACAAGCCGCCTAAAATGACAAATATGACTGAATTCGAATTTTGCTTACTTGACCTACTGCTTAGTTACGAGCATATCATTGCCATAGGTGACTTCAACATTAACCTACTTACTAAAACGCACGAAACTAAACAATTTATTGACATGTTTTCTTCCTGTGATATGACCATCCTCCGTTTAGGGCCTACTAATCACACTTACACAGAAAACTATGAAACACACACGCTCATTGATCACATTGTGACAAATAACCCAAACAAAGTTATAACTCACGGCCAGATTCCAGTCCCAGCCATCTCCACTCATGACCTTATCTACCTATCCTACTCCCTCCCAATGCCAAAACACAAACCTAAGTATGTTATTTCCAGAAACACAAAAGGCATGGATATGGACGAGTTAAGACATGACGCTTACAATCTACCCTGGAATGACATACTCCTATTGAACGATATAGACGCGAAAGTGGACAAGTTTAACTCCCTTGTAATCACTCTGTACGATAAACACGTCCCTAAGCGACAGATAAAGGTTACTTGCCCATCTTGTCCCTGGCTAAATAATGAAATTGAAAACATGATGGCCCATCGCGACGCACTTTACCGACGCTTTAAACGAACTCGTAACCAAAGTGCGAAAATTATCGGGTCCTTAGAAATAGAGTTAAACAGCTCGTTAGAAACCGTAAATTTACTTACTTGCAAAACATGACTGCAAACATGAATTCTAGCAGTGCTTGGAACACGCTTCGTTCCTTAGGCATAGGGAAACCTCGGTAACAACCTCATGTGCCAGACATACCACTCGATAAGTTAAATGAGTTCTTTTACTGAAGAAAGAACACCACCTAATGTGCTAAATTCCCCAAACTCAGTACCCAACTCTGTTATAAACCCTTTACCTGTCCAACAACTTTTTACATTCCACCCTGTTACTGCTAATAAAGTTATAAAAGTATTATATTCTATCAAATCAAAAGCCTGAGGAGTGGATGATATCCCTATAACTTTCTTACACAACACTATTGGTGCGGTTTTACCAATTATTACCCACATTTTCAACTACTGCCTTAAAAACGGAACTTTTCCTTCACTATGGAAACTAGCTAATGTTATCCCTGTGCCTAAGAAACCTGACCCCTCCCTGCCATCCGACTACAGACTAATTTCTATCTTACCAGCGATTTCGAAAGCAATCGAGCGTCTGGTTCATGAGCAGGTGTAGGAATACTTAAACAACCATTCTCTCCTAGACCCATTGCAATCTGGCTTCAAGAAGGGACACAGCACAGCAACTGCACTGCTCAAAGTGACTGATGACATACGGCACGCAATGGACCAAAGATTGGTGAGAATACTTACTCTCCTCGATTTCAGTAGCGCATTTGACACTATAAACATCCAGACTCTATTAAACAAGATGCAATCTACTACTTCGATCAACGAACTATTAATTTCTTTTCATCGTACCTCAAAAATCGCGCGCAACGAATTATAACTCTTGATCAAAGCTCTCACTGGCTAACCAGGAAGGAAGGAACGCCGCAGGGTAGTGTTTTAGGCCCATTGCTCTTTATCTTGTACATAAACGACATTTCATCTAATTTAAAGAATTGTAGCTACCATCTTTATGCGGACGACTTACAAATTTACTGTCACTGTGAGACCTCTGATTTGCCTCATGCCATAACAGGCATCAATGCTGACCTTCAGTGACTTAATGCTTACTCCTTGAAAACTTTTCTCCTTCTTAACCCCTCCAAGACACAAGCAATCATTATTGGCTCTCAAAAATTGTTGGCCGCACTAACATACGAAACTATTCCTCCAGTTATACTGAATGGTAGAGTTATTCCATTCAGCCAAACTGTGAGAAATGTTGGAGTGACAATGAACGAAACTTAAAATTGGTCTGAATATATTAAGAATGTGTGTAAAAAAATATTTTCGATACCTCATTCGGTTAAAAGAAACAGCGATATTTTACCTTGTAATGTGAGAGTCAAACTCATACAAACGTTAGTGCTTCCCGTCCTCGACTACTGTGACGTCATTCTAGTAGACGCAACAAAAGAGCAGACTTCGAAACTTCAGCGAGCGCTTAATTGTTGCCTTAGATTTATATACAGTCTAAGTTATGATACACATGTCACCCCATATTATCACACTATTTCATGGCTCAAACCTGACAAACGACGAACGTATCAGATACTGATACAGATATACAGACTGCTCTCTGAAGGTAGACCACTATATATTTCATCCCAGCTTACGTATTTGTCCTCCTTTCACAACAGTAATACCCGCTCTGGTTCCTCCCTTTCTATTCCTGTTCACCGATCCTCTATGTACAACAATTCCTTTGTTGTGGAGGGTTCTAGACTTTGGAATTCCTTGCCTGTCAGTGTCAGAAATTCCACCGCATTACTTAAATTTAAGACTGCTTGCCGAGACTACCTGCTGAATGCAGCTGACTAACTTGTATGACTGGAAGATCGAATGAATGTGAGTTAGAAAAGTGTAATTTATTTTTGTGTAGGTTATTATTTACTATATAATATTATGTACTCAAGTATCACTACAGTGGTTAAGTGTAAGAGAGGGCCAAGAGCCCTAACTTCGCTACCTACAAAGGCATAATAAATAAAATAAATAAATAAATAAATAAATAAAACTTAGTTGGCATTCGAAAATTAATTCAACACATCTCTTTAGCCTACCTTATGACTATGAGTCATGTTCGTGACTACTCAAAACTGTCTGTTTTATATTGGGAAGAACCACTCAGTATTTTCTCAGTTCGTATGTCACATCATTACACAAGACTTCAATAATCGAATCACGAGATCACCCGTGGACAGTTAGTAAGTTAGCCGACTGACGCAATAACTTAAATAAAAATATGTTGAATCAGAAAACTACAAGGCTACTCTGCATCTCGGGTAGACTATACAAAATATGACGATTTAAAAAATCACCTACTGATAGAAAGAGACATATTTTCAAAGATGACCGTGCGAGTTATTCATGCGGTTAGGGTCGCGTAGCTATGAGCTTGCATTCGGGGAATGTTGGGTTCGAATCCTACCGTCGGCAGACGTTAAGATGGATTTCCGTGGGTTCATACTTTCACGCCAGGTAAATGCTGGTGTTGTACCTTAATTAAGGCCACGACCGCTTCCTTTCCACTACAAGCCCATCGTCGCCCTAAGGCCTGCCTGTGTCGGTGAGAGGTAAAGCAACTTATTTGATTTATATTTAACTAGCGTGTACCGCTGCTTCACCCGCGTTTATTAATTCAACAGCTAGATGTTTTTTAAAAACCATTTATCTAAAAGCAGATTTAAAATATTTATTAACACACATAGTTTTTACATAAATTGCATTAATTACATTTTTTAAATATTGTAACTCCAATGCCTGCCGATTTGGCGCATGGTATAAATAATATTAAACAATATAACAGAGCTCCCAGATGAACTATATTAATCGCCCTTCCATTTGGAGCTCTGATGTATAGTGTGTTTGCCATTCGAACTCTTTAACAACCCGCATACAGTTGATCAACACAGTTTCAGATGATCCAGTCCAACAACTTTAAACGATTGCCTTTGTGCCTTGTTGGCGTACATATCGAAATTCAAACAACTGGAGGAACTGCAGATGTCAAAATTGAAACGGTATATCCGAAGAGATAATTTGAATCTGAGGAATGAATAATCTAACACCCGCGTAATAACAGTCATGATGGTGGTTTCAATATATTCGGCATCAGTTCCTTGACTGAGAGTCTGATTCCTTTGCAGAGGGAAGGAGGATTCATATTCCTCAGAAGGATAATCGGTGCTACAATCGTCCACTCCAAGATGTTCGTGGTACTCCAGGTGACTCCAAGTTGTTCAGAAGCTCTGTAGTGTAGCTGACAGCCTCATCTGTGTAACATGTTGTGTTTTCAAACTTAGACATTTGTAGAACACCGGGTATTTTTTTGTAAAAGTCGCTTGTTGCTGACGGTGACAATTTCATTTTTTGGAGCAAGTATTTCTCTTTGATACACGGTGAAATGCTGTACCGGCATATGACAAAACTTTCAGATCTCTGCATGCCGTAGATTTAGCTGGGCTTCGCACAAATGCACGCAAACGGATGTTATGGACTGAATATTTCACCTAGTGTCGGGGAACGAAAATGGCTTCCTACACCATGGATTTAAAATGTCTCCTTGACTTGTATTACTTGTATGAATGAAATACCTATATTATGTACATTGCCTGGTGATGGTGAATCTATGCTGGTGGCAGCACGTTGGATTGCCATACCCCAACACATGTTTTCCGAAAATAAAAACACACACAGGGGGCTGTATATCTGACATCAGTAAGTTCATAAAAGGCAGCCATGTTTCGAGTTGTCAAAAGAAAGTGAGTTGACGTAAGAACATACGATCAGGTGACAGGGAGATTGTACGTGGCGATTGAATGTCATACATTTGTCAGAAGTGAAAAGTTAAAATCTCGCCTACACTAATCGGAGTGCCTTGTGCTTGTGCATTGGTTTGATGTAGGCCTATTTCAGTCAAATGTCCACCAAGTACGTTACATACCGTACAGTATTTTACTGCTGTTTGTGAAATTAATGAGGTCTTTATTGTAGATGTCAGTCACATTAATATTTGAAATAAGGATGCACATCATAATGGGCAACTTTAAAGCTAGTAATAACAATATGTTAAGGTAATTGGACAAAATGGTATGTCCCCTACATTATAACAAATCATAACGTTAAACAATTATAGTGGTAGTCAAGGGAATGCAATACGTTTAAAAATATGATCAGAATAAGGTGGGTTTTTAATATCGCACTAACACTTCGAAGGGTTTGGCAAGGGGAGAATGGGAAAGGGCTAGGAATGGGAAGGTAGCGGTCGTGGTCTTAATTAAATTACACCCCCAGCATTTGGCTAGTGTGAAAATGGAAAACTACGGGAAACCATCTTCAGATCTGCTGTCGGTGGGATTGGAATCCACTATCTCCGGAATGCAAGCTCACAGGTAGCGCGACCCTAACCGCACGGCCAACTCGCTTGGTGGAGGAATGAGGTTGTAAGCTATTGTAGGTTCCTTTCGTTTTAAGGATTTCCGTCCTTAATACTCATTTATGTCGACGGTCTTTAATTGTAATTTTCTCTTAACCACTATGGCCGAGCATGCTAACTTTCTTGATTCGATTTCGTGGTCAGTTCATATGTCACTGTATGACGATTTTCATTAGATACTTTTGAAACTTCCCTACAGTCAGCTGATCGTGATGTTGGCCTCACGCTGCAACATGGATTAAGTGGCGGTATTCGCAATCTATTATTATCAATGCTCTAAGCTTTCGGCTAACGGTCTTTAATTTAGCCCTTGTGATTTTATAATGCGTATTTTCAACATTTTTCGTTATTCGAGAACCACGTCCCCTTGCTTACTTGACCACTGGAAGCATGGCGGACTTTCGTACATTTAGGTTCAGCTAGGCAGCGCTTCCGCCTCTCTGTGTTATTCTAGCTCGTTGCATTCACTACAGGAAGTTGTTTCATTTCAATCCCAATTCCAGTTTCTGAGAGGGAGTTTACCCGTTATTTTGCCTGTCTCCAAGTGGTTCATTTTTGTGGTTAGGTATTAACATGTAGAGCATTTCAATGAGAAATTCACATACGTGTAGAGAAAGGTACCACAGCCTTTTGGATTGTGCTATAATTTGTGAATTTTCTTCTTGCTGTAGTTTCTTAGATGTTACGCTTTTTATTACTTATGGCTGTAATTTTTGTTACCTTCTGAGTGTACCTGTGCAACAGCATGTGCCCGTTGGTTGTGGTGCAGGATATGTTTACGGTATTACCTTTCTGTTTCAAAAGGCCACGAAAAGGGGTACCCGTAGGCTCTAAACTTGAGACCGTAGGGCCCCTAGCCATGTCTTATATTATTTCCATGTACTTCCACCAGCTTCACCACATTCATCATTCTATCGGACCTCAGTTAGTCAACCCTTGTAGTCTTCCGATCCAGAGAGTATTTGGCTTGCGAGACCTAACCAAACTTTTAATTTTCACAGCTCCCTAAACACAGTATATATGCCATTTCCTTACTCAGATCCGAACCCTACGTTGTAAGGTTTGTGATACTTAGGGAGTGGACTTGGTCCGGTTTTATTACCAAATGGCCTTCATGACACCAACCCTGTGTAGGAGGATGTATTGAATAATTACGTGTTTCTGCAGTGGTTGGCGGTGTGCTGTGCTGTGTGTGTGATTTGAAGATCTGAAACAGAAACCCATTAAATAAATAATACTATTATTGATTTTATGTACCAATAATTACTTTTAAAGATTTCGGAGAAGCCGAGGTGGCGTAATTTTGTCCCGCAGCAGATGTTTTATGTGCCAGTAAATCTAACGCCTTGAGGCTTCGTACCTGAGCACGTTGAAATATCGCTTTTACTGTTTAGGCTAATCAGCTCGACACACAGCTGAAGAACGTTACGCTGGTTACTCAATCATTAACTGCTCATCTCAACGGTATAACTGAATTACATGAATTTATATTATTATTATTATTATTATTATTATTATTATTATTATTATTATTATTATTATTATTATTATTATTATTATTATTATTATTATTTGATCTGCTTTATACTACTCATATCTTGGTCTTTCTATTCTATTGTAATCCCTTAACACGTCCTTTTAATGCGCCGCATCAAGAATCGCCTTATTTATTTATTTATTTATTTATTTATTTATTTATTTATTTATTTATTTATTTATTTATTTATTTATTTATTTATTTATTTATTTATCGTAGCGTTATTTATGCATTTTCACTATTTCTGCTTCCTGAAAGACCATATTTCAGAACACAGCAACTTCTCCAGAACCTGTCTACGGGAGATTCACGGAAAATAAGCGTTTGTTTACCTACATGTTTCATGTCGTTGTGAACACACATCTTTAGATCCCTCCGTTCCGTGGATTCGGCCGAGCATTGCACACATACAGACAAACTCTTCTGGATATCATGGACTGACTGAATATGGCTCCGCGTGTCTGGGACAGAAAATGGCTTACTACACAATGAACTTAAAATGTCTCCTTGACTTGTATTTCCTATCTTACATACTGTATGTTGCCTAGCGTTTATTAATTCAACCGTTAGGTGTTTCTAAACCATTCATTTAAAACCAAATTAAACATTATATTTATTAACTCACATCATTTTGACGTAGATTGAATGAAATACTTAATTTTTTTATATTGTTGCTTTCAATGGTTAAGCTACGGGTTTATGGATGGTAGAAATAATATTAAAACAATATAAGACGATGTTATATGATACAAAAACTATTATTTCCTTATAGAGCTTCGAGATAAACTATATTAGTGTCTTTCCATTTGGAGTTAAGATGTGTATTGTATTTGACCTTCCGGCTCTTGAAAAATCCCACAGACATAGACTGGCAATGAACAGCAGGATTTTGAAGCTGCAAGTTTGCGGCCGCCGCCATCTTACATCACTGAACTATCACGATAAATTAACGTAAAATAGTAGACGAAACGGGAATATAGGAAGGAGATAATTGCAATAATTAAAGCACATCGAAATAATAACAATAATACTGATTAATTAGACCTATTAACTCCTTTATTTTACTGTCAAAAAGTAATAAACATCAAATCAAATCAAAATCTCTTTATTTGCAAATGAGATGTCTACCTCGGTGGCTAATGGTACACTAAAATACATTATTGTCAAGCACTAAATATTAAATTAACAAGAGTAGAAAATTTTCCTATAATACAATATTATACAATTTACACTAACATTTTTTCTATTAAACACACAGCTCATCCTTAATAAATTTATATTGTTTACAAACTTCTACTTATAATATGTCCTGTACTACTTAGAAATATAGTCAACTGATGTAGAGTATGTGGAATTACTTCAAATGATACTATACAAATGGTATAAGATTAAAATTTACGTTGCATTAATTTACTTTTTCTACCCATTCTGGAACCTAAGTAGCATAACGACCTGCTGCGTCTTAACCAGAGCCCCTTTTGCCACCACTTTTCAGAGTTCCTGAAGGGCCTTCACAGCTACCGTAACGGTTCCAGGGCCCTCGAAGTCCTCACTCTACTTCACCGCTACAGGCAGCCCCCTACTTGGGCTGTCCAAACTCCTTAGACCAGGGGATGGAATTAATTTATTCACACACATTTTTTATTTACATTAACCTGCACTGGTCGAATGCCCTTTAACATTTCATTTATTTTCTCTGTTGCTGCTTATTCTCTTCTTGAATATCTGTACAGATTTTGGAAAAGGATCAAACACTACCCCTAGTAAACTGTTACACTCCTTCACACCTTTCCCAATGAATGAACATTTACCCCTCATATCTTGGTCTTTCTATTCTATTGTAATCCCTTAACACGTCCTTTTAATGCGCCGCATCAAGAATCGCCTCTGCTAAAATTCCTTCTAATTTTATATTTGTGTTCAGTCCTGCCGATATAATTATTTTCCAACTGAAGCCTCTCATGGATATCTCCCCATGCTGCTTCTCCTGTATAGGCTCTATATAATCCTATAAGTCTAGTTTTCTCCCTTCTCTTACTTAACGTTTCCCACCCTAGTTCCTTTAACATTTCTGATACACTACTCTATCTCCTGAAATCCCCTGTTACAAATCTTGCTGCTTTCCTCTGCACACTATTTCTTTTATTAGGTATTCTTGGTGAGGATCCCAAACACTGTTTGCATATTCCAATCATGGACGAACCATACTTAAGTAACTTTTCTCTTTTAATTCTTTGTTGCATCCTTTAAAGAGCCTCATTATGACATGTAACGACCTGTATGCTTTCCCAACAGTGTCATCCACATGACCCTTCCAGTGCAAATTACTTTCAAATCTCACACCTAAGTATTTGCACTTGCCATCTTTTGGGATAACTACCTCATCCAAAGTATATTCAAATTCAGTTTTAAAACTCCTGTTTGTAAATGTTGTAACAGTTGATTTGCCTCCATTAACCTTCATATTATTCTCTTCAACCCATTGTTGGATACTCTCAAGGTCCCTTTGTAATTATGAACAATCCTCAATGGTATTTATTTCCCTATAAACAATTATGTCATCTGCATACAATCTTATTTTTGATGTTATAATATTCCCTAAATCATTTACATATATTAAGAAAAGTAACGGACCGATTATACCACCCTGTGCAATTCCCTTACAAACTTTCTCTTCCTGCGATACATTATTTCCTACTTTGACTTTCTGAACCCTTGAATTTAGAAATGTTTTTATCCAACGTCCAATCCTATTCCCTCCAATTTCTTTAATAATATTCCATTTTCCACTCTATCAAAGGCTTTGGAAAGATCTATGGCTATGCAATCTAACTGGCCTCCTGAATCCAATTGATCTGATATGTCCTGCTGAAATCCCACCAGTTGTGCCTCACAAGAAAATTTCTTTCTAAATCCATACTGGCTCCTCATGAACCTATTTTTATCATCGCATATCCCTCTGATGTACTTTGATATTAAACTCTCCAGTATTTTACAAACTATACTGATCAGGCTGATTGGTCTGTAGTTCTCTGGTTTCCTTTTATCACACTTTCCTTTATAAATCGGTATTATTATAGATTCCTTCCATTCCTTTGGTATTATACTATTATTTATGACATAGTCAAAGAGAAATTGTAAATAAGGCACTATGTACCACCCCATTGTCTTTAACACCTCCCCAGTAATTTGATCACTTCCTGCTGCTTTTCCTTGCTGGAGCAGTTGGATTTCTCTGAAAATATCTTCATTTGTGAATGAGAAGCTTCTTGTTTCCCTCTGTGTCTCTCCCTCTCTATCTTTTTCCAACTCCTGACAATCATCTACTGAATCTCTGAATTCCCTACTAAAGAGGTTTGCTTTGTCAGTGTCTCTTAAACAGTGTTCACCCCCTTCTCCCACCATTGTATTTGAATTTGGATTCCTTTTCCTTTTTGATTCCGGATATATGAATACAGCTTTTTCCATTTCCCTTTGTGGTCATTACCCTCTTGAAGTATGCCATTCATATAATTCTCTTTTGCTTCCTTTTTCACTCTATTCAGTTCCCTCATTAGCTGTTTTCTAATTTCTCTATTCTCCCTACCTTTGATTTTCCTGTTTACTATTCTACATTTTCTTTTTAATTTTCATATTTCTCTTGTATAATAAACAGGGTCTGAGGTCATTTTACCCTTCTGAACAGGTACAAATCTATTCTCTCCTTCCCAAATGATTCCTTTAAATTTAGCCCAAAGTGTATCCACATTACTCCCTTCACTTATCCAACAACTGGATTTTGACAAGGTAAGTCCCAAATTCATCAACTTTAGTTTTTCTGTACAATTTCTTGTCTTGTGTCACCCTCTTATTAAGCATTTTTGGTACCAGTCCTACATCCATTATTACAGCCTTATGGTCACCAATTCCTTCAATTACCTCAGTTTTATCAACAATTTCCCAGGGTTTATGCAAGAATACATCTAGTAAGTTATTGAGACGTGTCGGTTCTTGTACTACTTGTGTAAATTCTCCCTCCCAAATTAACTTATTTGCCAGTTTCTGTTCATGGGGTTCACTTGCAGCTCCATTCCATTCAACTTCAGACAAGTTTAGATATCCCCAATTATTACCATATCATTATTATTGTTTTTATTAGTATAATCTATTATTTTTTCAAATATTTCCATGTCCCTCCTCTCTTCCAGGCCTGTATGTTCCTATAATTCCCACCTCCTTCATATTATCACAAACTAATTTTATCCCTAATATTTCATCCCTTTCATCGGTAAACCATTCATGTGAACATTAAGTTTCCTTCACCAAAATAAACACCCCCCCTCCATTTTATCTCCTCGGTCTCTACGATAGACTGTGTACCCTTCTGGAAATACTTCTCTATTACCCACCCCTTCTCTCAACCACGATTCCACTCCTATCACCACATCAGTCTCATGAGATTCCATCAATGTACCAAATTTTAATTGTTTATTTACTACACTCTGACAGTTTACCAAGAGCAATCTCAGACCCACTTCTTCCCTAAAACTTGACTGTTGCAATTGAGTAAATTGAAATTCCTTACTTTCTTGAGTTTCATTTTCTAGTTGGCTGAGCCAGCTTGAAGTACAGCTAGCTCTTTCTACTAGTTTTCCTGGTCAGTATTATAACTCAAGGGAAATGCCTTTTTTCAGTACATATCTTAATATTAATAAAATTTGGAACAAAATTTGCTATCTTTCGTTTACCTGAATTGTTTAGATGAAGGCCATGCTTTGTATAACAGTGTCTCTCGAAACTGCTGCTATCAATTACCTGTGTATTACGAAAATGTTTGCAAATTTTAACCATATCTGTCTTAACTTTGTCCACTTCAATGTTCACACGCGAGTCTTTAATCAAATAATGCCTGTGGGGCACGGTCACTACAAAGATGTTAGAGTGAGTCAGCTTACGTAGTGTACATTTAAGTTGAAAAATGACATTCTTAGCGTCGTTGTGAGCTACGTCGTTCGTCCCGCCGATGATCACTACTGCATCACGACTTCCGAGATTTCTTGCTGCCTGTTCCGTGTTTTCCAATACCTTCTTGATTGGGGCCCCAGGATAGATGACATTGGTAGGACTATATCAATTTACACATGCTTACAAATCGCCATCCTATCTATGGTCAGATTTGTTTCAATTCAGCTCTCTTACAGCTTTATTCACACGTATTTTCAACAACAGTGATGAAATCATGCTAATAAAACGATAAATATGCGTGTCCATTTAATTTTGAAAACTAATATATTTCATACAATGAGCTGTCGCTTCCATTAGGTATGTTCCTTTTTTTTACTGAGCTTAAACCATTATATGTATTCCTCTAAAATACAACTTGGTAAGTTTTCACACATGAACAATAGCTTTCGTAGGAACATAGAGATTACCCTATTCTTCAAAGAAACGAATGGATAAGAATTTTCTTTATATACAGCTGCTTCCTTTCAAGAATCACACTGACTAACATCTTTACCGGTACCACAAATTCTGAGAAATATTCAATAATATTCTGTGATAATAAATCTAACACCTATCGATTTATGTTACGTATTAATCCTTCTACTTTAATTTTAACAATAATCTTGACATCTTTACTACATATCCTAAAAGAATGTAAGAGATCAAGACTACTAGTATTTAATTACTTATAAAACCAAAACAAAACTCAACCTATAACCAAGTGTTGCAGTAACATTATTATTATTATTATTATTATTATTATTATTATTATTATTATTATTATTATTATTATTATTATTATTATTATTATTCCGTACTCCATCCCAAGGAGGCTAACGCCAACAAATGTACATCAGAAGGAAGTTATCCCTGTCTCCTACACAACTAATAATCATTAATATTAAATGTAATAGCATTAATAACTAAACAAGTGTACATGAGCACATGTGAGCAACTTACCGGTGTATTGAAACTCCCTTTCCTTCTTTCTTCGTGAATAGGAAAGACCACACCCAAACACTACGTATGTATTCACCATTCAACCACGCAATAGTATGTCGAAAATTAAAAATGAAATGTGCACTTAAAAATCCAAAACCTCACATAATACAGTAATATATATGTTTACGGTGGATTTTTAAGACGTATGATGGCGGCGGCCGCAATTTTTCGGCTTCACAGGCACCAATGCTACGAGATACAGGGCTGCCAGTCTATTTACTCTATGTCTGTGAACAATCCACGTACAGTTGACAATGGCAAAAGCACCGTTTTCGAAGATGAAGTCCTAAAACGTTACGCGATTATCCTTGTGCCTTGTTGATGCACTTAGCGAAACTCAAACAAACGGGGGGGGGGACT
This sequence comes from Anabrus simplex, assembly GCF_040414725.1. Lineage (NCBI taxonomy): Eukaryota > Metazoa > Arthropoda > Insecta > Orthoptera > Tettigoniidae > Anabrus > Anabrus simplex. The sequence continues at coordinate 90,309,085 of NC_090271.1, forward strand.
GCAGACATCTAAATTAAATCGAAATATCCGAAGGAATTATGTGAATCCGGGGAATGGAAATTACTTCACTTGCGGCATGGCCAGTCATGAGCGTGGCTTCAATAATATTCGGCATCAGTTTCTGGACTGGGAGTCGTGTTCCGTTGCAGAGGGAAGCAAGATTCATATTCCTAAGGATAATCGGAGCCACATTCATCCGCTCCAGGATGTTCGAGAGTACTCGAAGTGACTCCAAATTAGTCGAAGGCTCTGTCGTGTAGTTGACAGTCTCATATGTATTACATATTGTGTCGATAGACTAGTAAATTTGTAGAACACCGTGTAATTCTTGTAAAAGTTGCTTGTTGATGACGTTCAAAGTTTCACTTCTTGGAGAAAGAATTGCTCTTTTACACAGCCATGTGTAATTGGTGAAATGCCGTAGCGACGAATGTTCAGATCTGTGCGTGTTTATTATCTATCCTGTGTACTATATGAAATAATAAGCTGCAAGATTGAATTAGTTGAAAGAAAATATGGTTCACGTTTTATTGCTGGTATAGCAAAATCCTTGTATAGCCTAAAATTTTACGTGAATGAGATGAATATCGGGTAAATATTAAATAGTAACTAAATACATAATTAAAACGATTAAAAGTAGTATAAGTAATTAATTAAAGCACGCCCTTACCTGAATAAAGATTCAACTAAGAAAACGCCTATTTCTGACCTCTGTCTGTCGTAGATTTGGCTGGGCTTCGCACGCATACACACAAACACTTCCGATTATTACGGGCTGATGGCTCCTCGTGTCGGGGACCGAAAATGGCTTCTTGTTCAATGAACTTATCATCCGAGGAATACTACTTCGCCAGCGACATGCCCAGCCAAGATGGTGGCTTCAATAATATTCGCCACCAGTTTCAGAGTCGTATTCATTGCAGAGGGAAGTATTCATATTCCTGAGAAGGATAGTCGGTGCCACAATCGTCCACTCCAAGATGTTTGAGGGTACTCCAGGTGACTCCAAATTGTTCAAAATCTCTGTCGTGTAGTTGACAGCCTCATCTGTATGACTTGTCGTGTCGACAGGCTTTTCAATTAGTAGAAAACCAGGTATTTCTTGTAAATGTTGATTGTTTATGACGTTGACAGCTTCATTTCTTGGTGCAAGGATTGCTCTTAGACACAGCCATGCGTCTTCGGTGAAAAGCTGTGCCCACCTACGACAAACACTTCAGATCTTTACATGCCGTTGATTTGGTCTGGCATCGCTCAAATGTACACATACAGACATATAGATAGATAGACAAGCATCATGGACTGAAGGAAAATGGCTTCCTATTCCACGGATTTAAAATGGGATCTTGACGCATATATGCATTATTCCTTGTTTATTATTATTATTATCGTCTATATTGTGTCGTATATGTTTCCTCTAAATGTGTGTGTGTCCAACACTTGTCTCCTTTATACAGGGTCGGATATGAACTGGAACGTACCATCGTAGCGAGTTTGTACGACCGGATGACTTTCATGACGTCAACCTGATCAGAAGGGTTAATGAGATTAAATGAATGATATGATATATGATAGTAAGTGTGAAGAGGATGAAACCTGGCGCCGTTACATAGCCTACTCATCTCGGATAGCTCAAGACTTTCCGTCCCTATCCGATGGACGCAAGCATCATATGCCTTCACTCTATATAAGACCAAAAATGACTTTTAGGCCATGGACGTAAAATGGCTCCTTGACTAGTATTACCTATTTACGTTGCTTAGCGACAGTGAATCCATGCACGTTGGACTGTCATAACCCAATGCACGTTTTCCGATGGATCTCCGTTCATAACTCACCAACGAAAGCGAAAATAAATATTCCGGCTTCGAGGTGCATTCGGAACTCCTTTCGTCTACCTATGTTGACATTTTCAGATCCCTACGTGCTGTAGATCTGGATGGGCATCGCGCGCACACACGCACAATTCAGGCAATCACTTCATTTTATTGTTATAGATGTAGGCTACTTATTGCGAACACAGGTATTTTTAGATCTGATTCTGTATTCCCATTATAGACTTTGAGGGGTTGCAGGGGGGACCAAGACAGTTAAGTTCAACATAGGAACTTGTGTCCGGAAACTTACCGTCTTCTCGCTACCCGCAAAATACCACCACAACACACGTTGAAATATCTCGCATGTTTCGGCGCCACTGACTAGAGTACTTACGTCACTGAACTATCACGTGATGTCCCGTACCCCTACAGGTTTGTTGATATTTCATGCCATTCAGCTGAGTGTGTGATCCGTACGTGTTGTACCTGCTGTTGTGCTTACAATCTTCATTCATATTACAGTACAGCAGTAATTCTTTACTACGTACACAGCAGTAAGCTGTATGTACAGTACCGTACTGTACTCACAGTAGTTCATTGGTAGTGTGTTGCTGTTGACCGTGGCGTGCACGCTTACGGAATACGCCGACATGTTGATATTGTACGGCGAAGTTCGGTGCAATGGGAGAGCTGCTCGTCAGTTGAATGGGGGTGCGTTTTCCACATCGCCGGACACCTTCGCACGCTCTATTTGCTAAGATGTATCAGCGAATCTCGAGGGTGGGTAGATTCACTGCCAACAGACCTGTAGTGCTCCACGGCGGCGCCGCACATCTGAGTTTGAAGAGTCTATACTCCACGCAGTGGAACAGGACGATACTGTGAGTACCAGAAACATAGCAATGACACTACTGAATGTGGATCACACAATGTCTTTGCGTATTTTGCATGAGCAACTACACCCGTACAACCCCCAGAGGATACAGGCAATACAGATGCAGGATTTCGCGTCAACAACCCAATTCTGTAGGTGGTTCTTGCACCGTTGTGTGGATGATCCCCACTTCCCACGGTGGAACCTTTTCATTGATGAAGCAAAGTTCACCAGGGAAGGTGATTTCAATTCGCGCAACAGTCATGTGTGGGCTGCTGAAAGCCCGCATGCTGCGCGCCCCCATGTGTTTCAGCAACGAAAAGGAATGAACATTTGGACAGGTTCCTGAATGGGTGTGTGACTGGGCCATACCTTCTTCCACCAAATCTATCAGGTGCCGCGTACTTCGTATTCCTTGAAGACGTACTGAATGAGTACTTAGGCGATATACCACTGCATGTGCGTCAAAACATGTGGTTGCAGCACGATAGCGCACTACCTCATCTTTCACTTGCGGTTCCGAGATCATCTGCACCAAAAATTTGGGCAACAGTGGATAGGTCGTGGTGGCCCGATTGCTTGGCCTGCACGTTCACCCGATTTAACATCGCCAGACTACAACATGTAGGGCCATATAAAAACCTTCATTTACGACACCCCTGTGGAATCCGAAGACCTACTGACATGGATTATGTCTGCGGAGGATGTTGAAGTACCAGAGATTGGTGATCGTGTGCACGAGAGCATGGTAGGATGGTACCGTGTCTGTGTTGATGACGGTGGTCGTCACATCGAGCCCCACCTGTAATTGGACCCAGACGACAAGCAGCAGGAGTTGGACAGAGCGCCGAAAATGCGGGCGCTGTGAACGTGTGTTGTGGTGTTTTCTTGCGGATAAAGGGAAGACGTTACAATTCCAGGCACAAGTTCCTATGATAAACGTAGCTGGCTTCGTCCCCACTGCAGGCCCTCCAAGTCTATGGGAATTTAGAAACACCCTGCATCATATAATAGAGCTGTGACTGTCAGAGAACTGAGGAAAACCATGAGTTACGGTAGTGTATAAAATTTGAGTTAACTACGTAAGTTTTGTATTACCCGACCAAGGCGAGTGGAGTCCTGCACAGCACAGCGCCACTAGTAACTGGCATGACGTCATCGCAGCAGTCAGCCAAGGAGAACAACTCGAGCACTAACCAAGAACGACTACAATACTCAGAATTTAAGGTAGGTTTCCATTAGCGGCAATATGTCCGCGAACGCGGGTCATGAATAGGTTAGTTGTATGTGACCGCGGTTGCGTATTTAAAGTAATAATTGTGAAATAATTATTTCGAGTCTACTTGTGATCGTATTTCGTATTTCCTTATTCGGTTTACGCTCCATCACTAGCCGATAACAGAACTTAACCGGACTGTTAGGACAGAAACAAAACTGCCCGTTTAATTCCTCTTTATTCAAACACTACAGTACATATATATATCGCATGCCTGCTCTTTCAGTTAAACAGATTCACAGGGGTTTAGCTAACTCAGTTTCAAAGTTCTCAAAAGCTCTCAAGTTTTCCGAACAAGCACAGCATATCAGAGAACGTCACAATGCCATTCGGGCCTAGTACGCCGCCTGGATCGGAGCCACTCCACCTCGGTTCCATGTTACTTTCTTTCCGACTATCTTCAGTGCACATTCTGGAAAGTTCTATCGTTTCGATAATAGTATGTTTTCTACGAAAGTGACATTTGTAGTTTCCTTTTGCGTACAGTGACTGGGTGTAACTATCGGGCTTACTGATTTTTCTAGAACAAGCTGGAATATTCCGTTTTCGTCGATCTCTACTGAGCATTGTTATATCTGTGAAATTTTTAGACATCAGTTTTTCCCTATTTAGTAAAGGATTTATGCCGTATTCTTCAGTGTCGCTTTTTAGGAATGTCTGAATGATATTGGAGAGACCGCACATGTAAGGGAATTACGCAAGATTTTACTAACAGTGCATTTGTGGTTGTTGACTTCAGAGCTCCTCTACTGTTGCGTAGTGTATTATATTGACAGATGTTAAGAGTGTTCAAGTTCGAACTCGATGCCAAGTCACTAAGAGTATTCACTGAGAGTGATTTTCTGGATTATTAGCATATGTGTCCTTTACGACGAAGTGTTTTCAGGGGCGAAAGTTTTTCATTTTCTGTCTCAGTGATGTCGCGCAAGCCACGATTACGGATTGTTCTAGTGAAATATAGTGTTATGTCACCCATTTGAATGAAATCCAAGATAGTAGTTTATAGTCTGAGGTTTTAAACTCTCATTCCTTTATTTCACAATTCAGAGAGTATTGACTGGGTGAAATATCTTCGACAAAGCCCATAAGCATCACGAACAACAACAACGTCACAATGTCTGTGTTGAGGCAGCATATCATATAACCGGACCTACGATCTAACCTTCTTTAATTTTGCACTAGTGATTCTATAATGCGCATTTTCCATATGTTTAGTCATTCGACAGCCACGCCCCTTTGCTTACATGACAACTGGAAACATGGCGGACGATCGTTCTATTAGCTACAGCCAGGCAGCGGTTCAGCCTCTCCGTGTTATTCTTTCTCGTTGAAACTGACTATACGGTATTGAATTATTTTTGTGAGGATACTATAAGCGAACCTACTCTTGAGCCCTGAGCTCCCTAGTGCTGAATCGGTAGACCTCGGTTATCTTCGACATCCATATGGGCAAACTTTGAAACACAAACTATGCATCGCTGTGCGACATCTGGCGTACACTTTACGAACTAATACTGATGTTGTTTACACAGCAAAGCCAAACTATATAATTCATGCTAGGAACAAGATTCGCATCGAAAAATGTTATATAATGTTAAATAATGTATGTGTGACAGAGTTGTTGGCGTAAGATAATAAATGTTTAGAAAATTCATATCGATCGATCATATTATCGATTCAATTCATATTTCATTTCCATCCAGTTGGCAGTATAACCGGAACCGTCAGCGCTCCCTCCTTACCCCACTCCCCGTAAAAATCGGGCTCAAGAAAAAGTTCGCGTATAGTACCTATATCTTTAATGACACAGCACTAGTTCACATTCTTTCCTCTGATCCATTCACCTCGGTCGGGTTATACTGTAATATATTTGTTTTGTATTATGTACTTACCGTGAAAACAATGAAATTTCCACGTTCTTTGAAATAATTTAAGTTAAATGCTAGGCAAACAATTGATAGGGAATCTCCCACCTGGGCGACAGTTCTAAATGCAGATCACTGATGACTGTGCGTACAAATACTTTTTCAACTAATTCTATATATTTTATTCAATGGAGTTGCCACTGTGGGGAAAGGCTTGGTAAGATTAAAATTTTGTGCGATGAGGTGGCTGCCAGGAGAAACCTGAATCTGAAAGCTAGATGGCGCGTAGGAAAGCAGTTCATAGAATGAAGACCAGATGGCAGCAGCAAGCTTTATTGTTGTTGCTGTCTTATCAATAGACACTATACAGATGTAGTAGGAACGGTGACTGCCAGGAATCGAATCACTGTATCGATTCAGTAACGTGAACAGAATCTAATGAATCGATTCAGTAAATTGATTCGAATATCCCATCACTAATCTGTAAGTGGTGACTGTGGAACTATGACTTTCCTATAGCGAGATTTCTCCGCCCAGTATACAGATTTACCACCCTCTCTTCTTGCTCTCATTGACTAGTATTTGGGTCTCAGTTATAAAGGTGATCTTATTTGCTACCATCTCAGGCATGCTTTAAATATACCGTAATTAATTTGAATTTACTTTGTGATGAGACACGTCTAAAATAAAATAATAATATTCAAATACGAAGTATAGCAAACTTACACCTAATAAATGAATGACAGCATCAAAACCCTTTAAGTAGATCACTGATGACTGTGCGTACAGATACTTATTCATCTAATTCTATACATTTCATTCAATGGAGTTGCCACTGTGGGGGAAAGGCTTGGTAAGATTAAAATTTTATGCGTTTTCTTGCCCGCCAATACTAGTTACGGTATTATAACTCCAAAAACTATTGGCTTGCATTCTTAGTAATTAGTTACGGTATTATAATTCCAACAACTATTGGCATACATTCTTAATAATGAACTCCAGAGTGTGTATACGGAAACAACGAAATTGCTTAACTTGATGCTGTCTATGTTTAAGCCAGCTATTCAGAGCTTTTTCAAACGAAAGGGAGTAGAAGAGGCCATCAAGAGACGCCGTACGTTGCATTCTTATTACGTGATTCTTCATTATCTTGTCACCCGTTAGCAAGCCCGAAATGACTTATCCGATCATTTGACGGCAGTAAAACTCAATTCAGGAAACTATTCTACGAGGAGCAAGCATTCGCTCCCGTGCAACATCAGTCATACACGAAGAGACAGCACAATCATACCACTTTGCCTCCGAAAAGAATAACGCGAAAAATAAATACATTCACTCGTTAATTACAGATGACAATAGGATTCGTACCACTACAAGACCGGGCAAGTTGGCCGTGCGTGTAGAGGCGCGCGGCTGTGAGCTTGCATACGGGAGATAGTAGGTTCGAATCCCACTATCGGCAGCCCTGAAAATGGTTTTCCGTGGTTTCCCACTTTCACACCAGGAAAATGCTGGGGCTGTACCTTAATTAAGGCCACGGCCGCTTCCATCCAACTCCTAGGCCTTTCCTATCCCATCGTCGCCATAAGACCTATCTGTGTCGGTGCGACGTAAAACCCCTAGCAAAAAAAACACTACAAGAGACTGCATGACTGAAGCCGAAAAATACTTCCAGAGAACATGTAGTGAAGGTGAAGTATCTATACCCGACCAAAACAAAATACTACGGTACCCTACTTACAGTATATCAACGTTTGCCTGGGGAGGGAAAACTGCAGCAGACCCGTGCGATCACCGAGGAGGAAGTTCTAAAGGCCCTGCGCACTGCAAGTGACAGAACAGCTCCTGGCCCAGACGGCCTCAACTACACCTTCTACAAAAAGAACTGGCCTGTTATTAAAGATAGGCTCATAGGATTAATGAACATTCTATTAAACAACTCCGAAGAATCAACTGGATTCTGTGAAGGTATAATCATTCTTATTCCAAAAGCGTTAATGCCCCGAAATTTATCAGAATATCGTCCTATAACCTTAACTGCAGACTACAAATTATTTATGAAAGTTCTCGCCAACAGGTTGCGGCCTTTTCTGGAAACCCTCATTCAGCTAGAGCAGACATTCCGAACAAGGAAATCGTTATTAATCTCCCAGCAATTAGAGATGCTATATTATTATATGAACAATATCACCACAAGTAAGCTACGAAAAAGTTAAAGATGAGACACATGAAATTCTAGGTGTAAGGCTCATTTCTAAAGATAATAGGCAACTTGATATATTTGGAGTGTACAGATCGAGAAAGGGTAGCACTGACGCGGATTCGGAATTATTTGATAGGATAGTCAGCTGTGTGGGAAACGACATGGAAAGAAATGTGATTGTAGCGGGAGATCTGAATTTGCCAGATGTCAATTGGGAAGGAAATGCGAACGACAGGAAGCATGACCAACAAATGGCAAATAAGTTAATATGGGAAGGACAGCTGATTCAGAAAGTGGTGGAACCAACCAGAGGGAAAAATATCCTGGATGTGCTGCTGATAAAACCAGATGAGCTCTATAGGAAAACTGAAGTAATAGATGGTATTAGTGATCATGAAGCTATTTTGTGGTAGTTAAAAATAAATGTGATAGAAAGGAAGGTCTTAAAAGTAGGACTGTTAGGCAGTACCATATGGCTGATAATGCAGGCATGAGGCAGTTTCTAAAAAGTAGGTATGATCGGTGGAAAACGGTAAATAAAAATGTAAACAGACTCTGGGATGGGTTTAAAGAAATTGTTGAGGAATGCGAAAACAGGTTTGTACCATTAAGGGTGGTAAGGAATGGTAAAGACCCACCTTATTATAATAGAGAAATAAAGAGACTAAGAAGGAGGTGCAGACTGGAAAGAAATAGAGTTATAAATGGCTGTGGAAGTAAGGAGAAATTGAAGGAACTTACTAGAAAATTGAATCTAGCAAAGAAGGCAGCTAAGGATAACATGATGGCAAGCATAATTGGCAGTCATACGAATTTTAGTGAAAAATTGAAGGGTATGTATAGGTATTTTAAGGCAGAAACAGGTTCCAAGAAGGACATTCCAGGAATAATTAATGAACAAGGGGAGTGTGTATGTGATGATCTTCAAAAGGCAGAAGTATTCAGTCAGCAGTATGTAAAGATTGTTGGTTACAAGGATGATGTCGAGATAGAGGAGGAGACTAAGGCCAAAGAAGTAATAAAATTTACGTATGATAACAATGACATTTACAATAAGATACAAAAGTTGAAAACTAGAAAAGCGGCTGGAATTGATCAGATTTCTAGGGATATACTAAAGACAATGGATTGGGATATAGTACCATATCTGAAGTACTTATTTGATTATTGTTTGGTCGGAGGAGCTATACCAGATGAATGGAGAGTTGCTATTGTAGCCCCGGTGTATAAAGGAAAGGGTGATAGACATAAAGCTGAAAATTACAGGCCAGTAAGTTTGACATGCATTGTATGTAAGCTTTGGGAAGGCATTCTTTCTGATTATATTAGACATGTTTGTGAAATTAATAACTGGTTCGATAGAAGGCAATTCGGTTTTAGGAAAGGTTATTCCACTGAAGCTCAACTTGTAGGATTCCAGCAACATATAGCAGATATCTTGGATTCTGGAGGTCAAATGGACTGTATCGCGATTGACCTGTCTAAAGCATTTGATAGGGTGGATCATGGGAGACTACTGGCAAAAATGAGTGCAATTGGACTAGACAAAAGAGTGACTGAATGGATTGCTATATTTCTAGAAAATAGATCTCAGAGAGTTAGAGTAGGCAAAGCTTTATCTGATCCTGTAATAATTAAGAGGGGAATTCCTCAAGGCAGTATTATTGGACCTTTATGTTTTCTTATATATATATATAAATGATATGAGTAAAGGAGTGAAATCGGAGGTAAGGCTTTTTGCGGATGATGTTATCCTCTATAGAGTGATAAATAACTTACAAGATTGTGAGCAACTGCAACGTGACCTCGAAAATGTTGTGAGATGGACAGCAGGCAATGGTATGATGATAAGCGGGGTTAAAAGTCAGGTTGTGAGTTTCACAAATAGGAAAAGTCCTCTCAGTTTTAATTACTACGTTGATGGGGTGAAAGTTCCTTTTGGGGATCATTGTAAGTATCTAGGTGTTAATATAAGGAAAGATCTTCATTGGGGTAATCACATAAATGAGATTGTAAATAAAGGGTACAGATCTCTGCACATGGTTATGAGGGTGTTTAGGGGTTGTAGTAAGGATGTAAAGGAGAGTGCATATAAGTCTCTGGTAAGACCCCAACTAGAGTATGGTTCCAGTGTATGGGACCCTCACCCGGATTACCTGATTCAGGAACTGGAAAAAATCCAAAGAAAAGCAGCTCGATTTGTTCTGGGTGATTTCCGACAAAAGAGTAGCGTTACAAAAATGTTGCAATGTTTGGGTTGGGAAGAATTGAGAGAAAGAAGAAGAGCTGCTCGACTAAGTGGTATGTTCCGAGTTGTCAGCGGAGAGATGGCGTGGAATGACATTAGTAGACGAATAAGTTTGAATGGCGTTTATAAAAGTAGGAAAGATCACAATATGAAGATAAAGTTGGAATTCAAGAGGACAAACTGGGACAAATATTCATTTATAGGAAGGGGAGTTGGGGATTGGAATAACTTACCAAGGGAGATGTTCAATAATTTTCCAATTTCTTTGAAATCATTTAGGAAAAGGCTAGGAAAGCAACAGATAGGGAATCTGCCACCTGGGCGACTGCCCTAAATGCAGATCAGTATTGATTGATTGATTGATTGATTGATTGATTGATTGATTGATTGAAGGAGGCAGCAATACTTAATCTTGACTTTGAAGAGGCTTTTGATAGAGTTCACCATGGATATTTGTTCACGATTCTCGATACGTTTGGTATTCCACAGACAACATGTAGTATCATTAGAACTTTATACACTCCAGAATACTCCTCAATGGTCATTTCTCCGAACCCATTCCAATACGGAAGTCAGTGCGGCAAGGATGTCCTCTATCTATGATCCTCTTCGCCTTAAGTGTAGAACCCTTCATTCGAGCTGCCCATCACTCCCTAAAGGATGTACCAAATCCGCACAAGATATTTACCGTCCGAGTGTATGCTGACGACGTAACACTTTTATTACGGAACACAGCCCAAGCGGAACAGTTGATTGGAATAACATATGTGTACGAAAGAGCCGCCAATGCGAAAGTGAATTATCAGAAATCTGTCTCGTTACCACTCGGTACCTGGCCAAACCACACAACAATTTCTGGGATCCCTGTCAAAGAAGAAATAAAAATTCTCGGTTTGAAATTTACAGGCAATTTTCAGGAGACAGTCGAAAAGAATTGGACTGCACTCATCAACACAGTCCGGAGCACAATGACGACGCATCTCAGCAGGAATCTTAATCTAATACAGAAAGTATGGCACATTAACACATTCGCTCTGTCTAAGATAAGGTACGCGGCTCAGGTCCTTCCCATTTCAGAGAAACATTCGCAAAGTGTGGAACATGCAATGAGATATTATTTATGGCGAGGATACATCTATCGCATATCAAGAAATCAGCTCAGAAGGCCAGTTGCCCAAGGAGGCCTAGGCCTCATCGCCGTCTCCACTAAATATCAGGCTCTGGTTCTGAGATCAATTCTAATGGCAAAGAACGAGCTCGGAGATATGATATGTACTTTTAGACATCACCTCAGACTTCAAGCTTTAAACGGGTACCGCATACTATTGAATCATTCTATCCTCATGTGAATCAACAGTGCATTCCACACACGAAAATCATCTACAGTCGTCTTTTAAACCATCACCTAGTTACACCACAGATCATGGAAAAACTCCCCAACAGAAGTTGGAAAAGTATCTGGAAGCAGTTCACAACTCAAGAGATCCCAACAGACTGGAAAAGTTCAGCATACATAGCAATCCAAGATGCCATACCAACCGAGGGGAAAAAATTTCGCCACAACTTCGCCCAGTCACTCTTGTGTAAAAATGTGATTCCAACTATTGACACACAACTCCACAGACTAACACGGTGTGATGGTATGATGGACGTTTGGCGATGGAAACTCAAAATGGTGCAGCAGTTAACATCTTACCATAACCATAACGATATATATCTTCTCTTGTTAACTTTGGACGTGCCCAACAGGAATAACAAGTTTGCCCTAGTATGGCTAGCAATGTGCTTTCTTCATTATGCGCAGACCAACGAGAGATGCTCTGTACAATGTTTTAGTCACTTTCTCAAGACAGCAAGACAAAACTGAGAGTGCATAGTGGTTCTGGAGCGCAGGACAAATTCAATGAACTTTATGTTCATACCATGTGATGATAGAGCTTGTGTAAATACTATTTTGTTTCCGTATGCATTTATTTGTTTCTCCATTTAATAATTTAAATTAACGATGCGATTGTGTAGTAGTTATCGGTCACAGATGAAAGTGAATCGCATTTCCGCTCTGCATTTTAAAGTGATGGATCACGTGTGTTACTTATTAAAAACCGAGATATCTTAATGGTCATGTATCTTTGAAGATTTGTTGTTTGTTTCTTTTGTGTTTGATGTGTGTCTGCAAAAGTGTTTCTAATTTAAGCAGCACTGTAATTAATTATGTATCCTTTTCTTTGCTATAGAAAATAAAATACTCATAAAAATAAAAACGTAAGATTAAGAGGTAGCTTGAAGGCTACGTGCGCTGTTTGACCTCCCTCCAGTAATGTTGCGTCGATCCCAGACGATGCGGCAGCTACAGCAATGTTTCTAGTACTTCTGACTTTTGCCAATAGCAAATTTATCAGGAATGTAAAAAAATCGCGCTTACCCACCTGATACTTTCGGGAAGGTGGTTCCATTCACGGCAGGCAATTACTGTGAATGATTTATCGTAGATGGCAGTTCTATGGGCAGGTGCCGCGAGGATGGAATTATTAGAAGATCTGGTGTTAAGACTGTAATACGAGGATAGGTATTTGAAATATGAAGCAAGGTAAAATGGCTGTGAAGAATGAAGGATTTTATGGAGTTCACAGAGGTATGCACAGTGCGACGGATTTCTAGTCGGGCCCAGATAGGTGGTTATATGGAGTTACGTGGTCATAGTGGAGTCCGGTGTGAGCTGTGGCAGAGAGCGGTTGGCTGTACTCTGCATTCCTTGCGTGCGAAGTTGGTGCGTTAATATTTTCCAGTAAAGTACAGTAAAGTGACAATGGCAACCAATAGCATTAGGAGAAATACAATAAAATGTGCATTTACCGACAAGACAAATAAACCGGGACCAGCATGAGTGGATTCAGCAAACCTTAAAACTTACCGTGGATCAACTGGAAGCCATTCAACTCGACAATCTGGAAACCGCTGTTTACATCAAGCTAACTAGTAAACTACTGACGGAGAAGATATTACTAACTACAAACGGAAAATCACAGGTACGAAAATTTAATGGTTCCTTCTCTGATGTTGTTATTACATGTGCAGATGTTGATAGTAAGTTGGTCCGAATAACGAACCTACCAATAGAAATGCCGAACGAGAAAATAATGCCATTTTTAACAAGTATGGAAAAGTCAGGGAAATTAGAAATGAAAGATGGTCTTCAACTAACATCTATAACATTTACAGTGGTATCAGAGCTATGCGAATAGAACTTAAAACTGCCATACCACTCATCGTGGTCATATAGGGATATAAATCGCAGGTAATATATGAAGGGCAACCGAAATCTTGCTTTTACTGCAACACTACGGATCACTTTAGACAAGATTGTCCCATACGGCGAGGTGGGAACGACAACAAAACAGGGCCAAGGTTACTCAGTGATATAGTTGCGGAAAGGGAACATCACACTGATTCACCCGCTGTACAAAAGATGGATACTATACCCACAAGCATACATCAAACGGACAAACCTGCCCCAGTACAAACACAGGGTGCAGAACAACACGCAGTTGGTGAATCACTTACTCACTCCAATGCCTTATCGCAAACACAAGTCAGCCAGGCAGCCTCAACGGACGACATATCCACACAGCTACAAATACAGCTATCAGCACAAGACGAACACGAGCAACAGCAAACATCCGATAGTAGTCAACACAAGAATGAAGGTCATGTCGGAATAGAACTTTCTCTCATACACAACCATGAACAGGAAATTGTAAACACACCTGTCAACATTGAAGCGGAGAATACAATAAATGCTAGGACACTAGAGAAACCAGGAGAGAGGGACATAAGTATTCAACCACTGAACAAGACCGTTATTCAAGACACTACGACTAATAGCATGCAATGGGCTGATGCGATCGAAGCGGAAACCTCGAATCTTAAATAAATACAAGAGACGAGGTCAGGGAATCAAGACAGCTTGAAGACAAATGAAACACCAACCCCAGAAGTTGCACTTTCTAAAAGCAAAACAAAAGTAAAAACACATACACCCTCGAGGGACGAAACACAGAAGCCATACAACAGCAGAGACCCGCGGCTACAGGGGAGTAGGAGAGGAGACAGACGATAGAGTCTCTCCCCCCATCCCCGTTGAATTTATTAGGAGAAGAAACATGTATATTTTCACGATTATGATGTTAACATACACATTGATGACACTAAATATAAATTGTATTCAAACTGCAAGTAAACAACCGCTCCTTAAACAGATTATTCGTGACCAGGACGCGGATATCGTTATGTTGCAAGAAGTGGCAACCGAAGATCTTGCTCCCATTCCTGGTTACGATAAAATTATTAATGTCAACGAGCACAAACGCGGTACGGCCATACACGTTAAGGACAATATACCATACTTGGACACAGCACTCCTGCCAAATTCTCGAGGATTCAGCATACGTATTCGGGACTTACTAATTGTAAACATCTATGCCTCATCCGGCTCACAAGCAAGGACGCAAAGACGCCAGTTCTATACCACAGACATCCTTCCACTTATTTACAGACATAGAGACAATATGATCCTTGGAGGTGATTTTAACGCAGTATTATCACCCAATGACCAAACAGGACAGTTCCAAGGATGTCCCTCGCTATCTGATTTAATAAAAGGGCTACGTCTAAAAGATACATGGGAAGTGAGGTAACAGAGGTCAGCTGGATATACGTATTATTACCAAGGTGGCGCTTCTCGTCTAGATAGAATATATGTCCACCGGTGACTGAAAGAACACGTGAGGGAAACAGATGTCTGCCCAGTGGAATTTTCAAACCATTGTGCGTTTATCTGTAAGAACCGACAATCTGAGTGGGGACCAAGACGCGGACGAGGAATTTGGAGGTCAAATGAATCTATTTTGAAGAACATGGACTTTAAAGAAAGATTTTTCGCTGAATGGCAAAAATGGAAAACATACATGCCCAGATATATAGATACTCTTGATTAGTGCTATATACGTTAAACCTCGCACAATCTGGCTGTTGAAGTCATACAGTGCTGAGAGGGGAAGGCAGTTAAACCAAACGACAGAATTATATTATAAATGCTTAAGACAGCTATATAAGGAGGATCCTACCAACCCTGATACCTATCAAAGAATAAAGAAAACAAGAGCGCAGCTACTAACGATACAGCGAAGAGAAATGGAAGGTTTGAAAATTCAAGCGCAAGATCATCAAGTTCTTGGCAACGAGTCGCCTTCCAGTTATCACCTTATAAAAAATTGCAGGAAAGGACGTCAAAAATACATCCATGACATCGAAACAACTAATGGACAAATAACGAATAGCGCCGAAATAATAAAAGAAATGGCGGAAAGCTTTTTCCAGTCCTTGTATAACGAAGAGTCGCCCACCATCATAAATCACCAACACCCCTTCTTTGATGCTATAAGAGGAAGAATTCAGCATAGGGAACAAGAAAGTTTGACCCAAGACATCACCTTGGTAGATATCCAGCAGGCAATACTACAGTGCGCACCGAATAAATCTCCTGGTCCCGATGGTCTAGGAAGAGCCTTTTACATGACATACTGGTCCATCATTAGCGACGAACTTGTTGCAGCAATGAATGATGCCTGTAATCCAGAAAGGAACATCGGCATGATGAAAGAAGGCCTTATGGCCCTTCTTCCCAAGATGACAAATCCAACCAAGTTATCTGACTTTCGGCCCATAACGCTCTTAAATTTTGACTATAAGCTATTAACTAAATGTGTGAAAAAGAGACTAACTGCGTTTATGGAAGACGCCACATCCGAACACCAGTCTGGCGCTATACCAGGAAGATGTTTAATAAATTCTCTATGTGTCATTCGGGATATTATAAGCGAGTCATTGGTCAACAATAAAAAGAAACTGCTAATATCACTAGATTGTGACCACGCATTTGACAGGGTAAACCACAAATGTATAATTGAAACACTCAATGCCCTTGGCTTTGACACTCAATTTACGACTCTCGTGTGCAAAATTCTTAATGGAGGCTCTTCAAAGTTTAACGTAAATGGTTATTTAAGGAGGCCAATTCACATCCAAAGAGGAGTACGGCAATGGTGTCCGATGTCTATGTTGTTCTTCGTTCTCTACCTCGAACCCCTTCTTAGCAACCTACAGCAAACTTTCAGTCCGAGCAATTTGGATATTGTTGCATTCGCAGATGAAATTCTTCTTCTTCTTCTTCTTCTTCTAGAATGGTGTGGTTGGACTCATATGTTATCGTCCAGTCACGAAACCAGATTAATAACATTAACACTGACACATATATCACTCGTAATGAAACATTAAAGGTATAGCTGATAGAAAAAAATATAGGACTCACACAAAAACATGATGACCTCATATAAGGCACAGGTTAAGGTGATTTATATCCCACCAAAAATATGACCATCATTTTGCAATGGAAGACTGAGAACAAAGAGGATTTTAAAGGATTATAATACAATATGTGCATCATCAAGAAACTGATGTATGCTGTTAACAAGAGTAGGTGTTAGAGAGGGTAGTAAACACGAAATACTTGTAAGGAAGGGGATGTTCATATTAAGTAAAGAGGATAGGAAACGCTGGCGGGGAACATCAAAAGCAGGACATTGTAATAGGAGGTGATTACTGTCAGTATCAGGCAAGTCACAAGCACAGGAAGTTGGAGGAGAAAGATGAAATCGATTTCTATATTGGGAAGTAAGAGCATGATTAAAACGTAGACGAATAATAGATGTGATGTGGCGCCGAGAGTACGTGCCATAATAAAACCACGGTTTATGTGGAATAACAGGTTGTAATAGATGATAAAAATGTCCCTTTTCTCGTGACGATTCATTCCAATCAGACTGCCATTGTTGATACGATATAGCCCGCACTTCATGTATGAGATCAGAAGGAGGGATTGCTAGAGAAAGAGGGACAGATTGTTGTGATGCTCGTTTAGCTGCTTGATCAGCAGTCTCATTCCCCATGATACAAGAGTGACTGGGAACCCAAATCAGAGTTACGTATACTCCTGAACGAGAAAGGATATATAAGAGATACTTGACGCTATATAAGTACCAATTAGGGGAAGAAAGAGGCGAGCATAAGGTATGCAGAACATTTTGTGCATCCGTGAAAATCGTAACCTTATCATACGCATGTGACCTGATGGTAATGAGGGCTTGTCGAATGGCAAACAATTCGGCGGTAAAACAGAAAGGGCAGAAGGGAGGGAAAACTCAGAGAGGGTATACGGTTGAGGGATATAAAAGGCTGCTCCAACGAAATGTACTGATTTTGACCCGTCGGTATAAATACTTACTTCCCGTAAGTAGAGGGAAAGTCGAATACGTTTAGTTGAAAGAGGGGAAAGAGGAGTAGAATGTCTTAGACAAGAAAATGATTCCGAAGAAGATATAATTACTTGAGGACAAAAGGATTGACTATCATAAGGGATAGAGTATAAGGGCAATGTGGGTAAACGGAGGAGCTCAACTTCTCTCGAGATAACAGAACGAAAGGCGGTATATAAATCAGGGACACGATTTCCACGTGGAGGTTGTGAAGAATAATAAGAGTGTAAAAGTCGTAGCTTGGGGATAAGCTGAGACCGGGTGACAGTAAAATGTTTGAGGACATACTTAGCAGCTAATGTCTGTCGCCGAATCTTTAAAGGCTGTTCGCCGGCTTCTATTAATAAGGCGTTGGTTGGTGTAACAGATGACGTTACTCTAATATTCGATCAAACCATTGATATCCAGCATTTGTTCAAGGTAATCGAGGATTATGGGAAATATTCCGGGGCTGAGCTGAACCCAAGGAAGACAAAGGCGATGTCGATTGGGAAATTGGGCCGAGTCCAATGGGCACTTCCAGAGTGTGTAACATTAACACAATCAATTAAAATTCTGGGAATAACCTGCTTTAACAGTGCGCATAAGATGATCAAAAAGAACTGGGCCGATGCTTTGCATTCAGTCATGGGCATATTGCAACAGATTAGGTATCGAGCTTTCCACTTGCAACGAAGAATATTGTATGAGAATATGCACTGCTTAAGCAAAATATGGTATCTGAGCCAAATTCTTCCCATGCCACGGATGATTGGTAAACGTCTAATTTCGGTTGTTTGTTGGTTCATTTGGCAAAGATAATTAACACGACTTGCAAAAATTACACGCGCCTTACCTAAATCCCAAGGTGGGCTGGGACTAACTGACATCAAAGAAAAAGCAAAAACCTCGTTTCTAACAAGACACTTAAAGCTCTTTCACAAAGCAGGGTTTCATAAATCGAAGAACTTCCTCACAAGATGGTGCAGTCTTCAACAATGCATTAACCCACCAGCTTATTATGATATCCATCATCAGGCACCGTACGCAAGATATCTGAGAGTCGAGTTAAGTTATATGCCAAAGGACGTCGTCACATCTCCAGTTGTCTCAACGAAAAAGGTTTATCGCTGTATACTGTCTCAACAGTATTTAGCCCCACACATAACGAAAGCAGCCTTGGTAATCAACTGGAAACGAGTATGGAGGAATATCTCCCATCGCATCCTTCCAGACACAGTAAAAGAAGGCTGGTATAAAGTAATCCATGACATTATACCGACAAACAGCAGACTTCATCACATTCATATGATGGAGACGGACTTGTGCAACTTCTCTCAACATACAGAAACAATCTAACACCGACTTACAACGTGTACGCAGATTCGACCGACATGGAATAAATTTACACAGAAGCTGAAGTGTATCATCGGACGTCCGAACACATACATCACACCTGAATGGGTGATCCGCCCTGTATTTAGTTTACAACCACCGCAACTGAACAGTGCTGTCATGTTACTGTTAGGTTATGTCGACTGTGTGCTGAAATCTTCTGAGCCTTACAGTGACCTCGAAAGAATGTCCGAGATAAGTGACTGTTTTAATGTGCATTCAGTGTCCGCAAAGGAAGCGATGGTTGGGAGAATATGCAGAGCAGCTAAGTAGTGTTCTGTAAGTGTGAAGTGCTGGAAGTGCCAAGGGTAAATTAAAAAAAAATAAAAAAATAAAAACAAAATTAAAAAGAAACTAAGATGAACTGTATAAAAATGTGATATACGTTTGTGTGATTCATTCGTTTGCTACTTGTTAATTCTTGTCAAGTACAGATGGGCATTATTGTGATATTCTGAGACTTCAAATAATCAACGAACATTAGGCAATAAGAAGTTGTACAGACGGTTCCTGTTATGTTTTCCTCTATCTAACTGTGAGTTCATTTGTTAAACAGTTTAAATAATTTTATGTATTACCTATTATATGTAAATAAATAGATATTAAAAAATAGAAACACCTACACCAGGCGACCAGTAAAAGAACGAAACCAAGGGAAGGGTAGGGAGTTTCTGATTGGCTAACGGATATTAGGAAGCGTAGCAGCTCGCTTTAAGCGCGCATTCTTGCGCAGGTGCGAGCGATACTTTTCTAACAGTTTAGTGGCAGTAAAAAAATAGTACCGTAGGTTACAGACGTATCTCTCACATGCATTTTGACCACGTTGTAATCTGCTCAATAACTTGCCTCTAGTGTCTCCATAAATCGCGTCACAATAGTCGAAATGAGGGGAAACCAGAGCTTCTACCAGCATTTTTGAGTGTTTCAGGAAATAAGTATTTATACCCGCACCTGCGCAGCATGTGCAATGCAGAGAATGTTTCCTGGGTGATGTTCGTAATATGCGTTTTCCATAACATGTCATCATCGAAAGTAACGCCTAGGACTTTTACTGATGACATGAATGGTATGTTAGTATTAGTAGATTTATTTCTCCAGATTGTACAGTTTTTCAACCAAATTAATCTTTACGGGGAAATAAAGGAGAGACCAACCCAAATGGAAAACATATACAAAACAACCCACAATACAAACAAAACAAGATGTAAATAATGAAAAACCCCATTGAATAAGTCTACGGCAACACGGAAAACAAGGCAAAAAACAAACAAAACAGCTAACTATAGCAGTCCCTACAATGGACGTGTGTCCGAGCGGCGAGCCATTGGTCAGCTGACCGAGTCTTCCAACAGATTCAGGCAGCAGAGCCCCGCCATAGGACGCCGCTCGTGCACACCCATTATCTCCCCCCACTCTGCTATCCAGCAGTGTGAGGATCTTAATTCTCTGCTGCTTCTCTCGTCACTCCCTGCTGACCTATCTTCTCAGCAACACACTCGCTACGACAGGAAGAACAATATATACATCTACCTCACTCCACTGTACTAACTTCAGTTTCCTTTAACTTCTTAATGCAGCGTTTTTTGATAGCCTCTAAAAACTTGTTTAAGTTTCCAGGTTCTTTCCACTCTCTCGCTATCCAGTTAATAATCTTCCGGTCATTGTCCAACACTTTCATGGCTTCCAATTGTCCCTCGCTCATGAATTTCTCTCTCACCGCACCAGTTCCCTTACATGCTATTAACAAATGTAACTCCTCCTTTATCTCTCCATAACACAATAAACAAATTGAGTTGTCGTTCATTCTTGTCCAGCCTTTATTTCTGTGAGAACCCAACATCCACCAAATTATTGCTCTTCTCTCTAATCTATTCACGTTATCTATTGTTACACTTACTATTTGTTTGATTTTAATAAACATGTTTAGGGACGCTCTTCTCCCGCAACCAGACTCCAGCTCCTGTAAGTGAATATCTTTAATCCTTTTTAACGTGTTTCTCCAACAAACTGCATTCCTCCTTTCCCAATCCACCCCCCAATAAATTCCTAACCCCAACCTCGCAATGATATTCTTCACCTTGTCAACCCAATAATATCCGAAAAGAACTCTTCATTTGATGCCGGTAGACCGTTTGCAGGAGAAGACCGCCCTCTCCCATTACCAATCTTCTCCAGTACCCCAACACTCTCTTCACGATATCAACCTCTAAGCACACATTACACATGACTCTGACCGCTGCGTTAGCCGTACAATTTGGGAGGTCCAATACAATTTTTCCATATCTGCAAACAATCTGATTTAATATAATACAATCCTTTTCAACTCCCCATATTTTTGCTCCATATAACACCCTACTTAGAACAACTGTTTTAAATACCATTTTCTTAATTTTGTAATCGATCCCTTGGAATTTATTTTCCAATGGAATGAAATGGCGTATGGCTTTTAGTGCCGGGAGTGTCCGAGGACAGGTTCGGCTCGCCAGGTGTAGGTCTTCCGATTTGACTCCCGTAGGTGACCTGCGCGTCGTGATGAGGATGAAATGATGATGAAGACGACACATACACCCAGCCCCCCTGCCAGAGAAATTAACCAATGATGGTTAAAATTCCCGACCCTGTCGGGAATCGAACCCGGGATCCCTGTGAAAAAAGGCCAGCACGCTAACCATTTAGCCATGGACCCGGACTATTTTCCAATATTCTTATAACTGAAAGTGCTGCTATCCCCCTCCACTTGGCTTGAGTAATTTGTTCGGACCATTTGCCATTCCTATTTATACAAACCCCCAAATACTCTAACTTATTTGTCTCCTCTATTACCTCCCCATTTATCACCCAATGCTTCTTTGTCTTCCCATTCCTGCTTTTCCTACATACCATTACCTTTGTCTTAGTACTATTTACTCTCAACGACCACTTCCTGGCGTAATCCGCAACCTTATGTAAACTTCTCTGTAATCATATCCCCGTCAACGTAATCAATAATACATCGTCTGCAAATATCAGACCAGGGATCTCTATATCACCCAATACAGGACTCGCCCACTCCCTCCCATGCCCTTCTAATATATAATTGATAAAGATCAAAAAAAGGAATGGGAGATAATTTGTATTCCTGTTTTAAACCTACATTTGATTCGATTAGACCACTTACAACCCCTCCTTCTAATCTTATACTACAGTACACTTCCTCATATATGGTCTGAATAGCTCGTCTCATCTTTTGGGAAATTCCCACCCTATCCAATCTCTCAAGCAGCGCCTTCCTACTAACTGTGTCGAATGCCTTTTCAAAATTCACCGCTGTTATATACACCTTGCTTCCTTCCTTCCTCACATACTTATCCATTATTGTCTTCACTATCATTACGTTATCCATTGTTCTACGTCCCTTCCTGAACCCACTTTGGTAGATCGATAAAATAGACGGCTCTTCCGCCCATTTCTTCAGTCTATTCGCTAATGCACCCGTGTACACCTTACTCAACGCATCTAATAGAGGTATGCCCCTATAGTTACTGAGGTTGCTCCTCGCTCCTTTCTTTTTATATAGTGGATATGATACCTTTTTGCCACTCTTTCGGAAAATTGGTACCTTCGAACACCTTATTAAATAACTTCACTATACACTCCCTCATCCTATCATTCTTTATCGCTTCTTTCCAAAATGCATTTGTTATTCCGTTCCTACCCCCCCTTCCAGCTGTTCTATTTTTAGCTTTGCCTATCACTTCCAATACCTCTTCCCCTGATATTTCTTTGTCCAACTCATAATGACCTGCTTCCAACCCCCACCCAATCGCCTCCATCCCTCTAATCCCTTTCCATCAATCCTTCGCACCCTGCATTAATAATTTTAAATTCATTTTGTAAATACTCATCAAGTCTTGTTTTAGTCCCCTCTGTCCATTTATATTTAATGAGATTCATACCCTTTTCTCTGTCACTCGTTCCTTTTCCCAACCTATCCTCATGTTCCCCTCTCCTCAGGTTTATAGCTATCGGGGCATGATACGATTCAGCCCAGTTAATCACTTGCATTTTATTTATGTTCTCCAACATTTTCTCCGAGCTGATTACCAAGTCAATAACACTCCCTCCTTGCTTTGTGATATATGTAAACTCCCCCTCGTTATCCCCGTCTACCATCCATTCAGAATGTATAAATTGCTTGGCGAACATAATTCAAGCAGTTTCTGCCCATACCCATTTATTCCCTTATCTTTACTCCTTCTGATAACTTTCGCCTCTTTATTTTATATAAGGGGTTTAAGTTCGCTATTCTCGCATTCCAGCCGTCCATCAATATCATCCCCGCTTTTTCCTATTTCTCCTTTATCCCACTAATTTCCACTATCAGTTCTTCAAAGAAACTATCATTTGCATATACAGAACCACTGAGGTGATTGTATATAAAGGCCAGGCATACCTCTTCCGGCTCGTCCCCACCTAGGTTAACCTACACCCAAATCACCCCTTCCACCTGGTTGTCTAAAATGTTGCATATTTGCATATTTCTTCCTTTATTAGTAATGCTATTCCACCGGATATCTTCCCCTCTCCCCGTTTTTCTTACTTATATTCCTTACCACAAACCCTTTCCAGGTCAAACTCTTTCCTTCTCCTGACTATGTCACCAAAAGGGCCACAATGTCAAAGTTCTCCACTACTTTTATCACTCCCCCGTTTCCCAATTTACTTACAACCCCCTCAATATTTACAAATCCTATTTTCCAATATAGTTATTTATTCCCCTCTCCATCTTCTACCCTTCCACCCTTAAATTTATTTCCTTCTGTTGTGTTGATCATTCTACTACTCGTTACCCTCGCTCCTTCTCTTTCAACTACCCCTTCTTCCTTTTTATTCATTTTGGCACTCTCCTTACTGTTCTTGTCATCCTGCCCTTTGTTTTTCTTACCCCATCATTCTTTTAAGCTTAGACTCCTTGCCCTACCCAAACCTTCTCGTCGTGTTATTTCGTCTCCTTCCACAGCTCCACTTACGTGAGACAGCACCAACCCTTCCTCACTCGGTGATCTACTCGATGCTCCTTCCTCCTCTGGGCACTGGACTTCGGTCACTCCGTCACAGTTATTCACTACTGCGTCAGTACACTCTGCTCTTGCTTCGACTTTCCTTTCACCTTCATCCGCCAATTGCTCGCTAACCTGCTGATGTCTGTCATCCATTTCCTGGAGCTTTTTCATTCCCCACACACGTGACCACCCGCCGTCTCCATCTACCAACTGACGATCTCTAATATGTGCTCTCAATCCTTGTTTTCTCGCTAACCAAAGATGTTTCCTCAGAATTCTCAGCTCTTTAATTGCTTCACTGCCAATATCACTCTTTAACAATATTTCCTCCCCTTTTGAATTTTCTGCGTTCCTTAGCACAATATCCGTCATCAGGGTGGATAATAGCGACACTTTTATGGGCCTATTTCCCTTCCTTCTCCCCACTCTGTAAACATCATCAATGTCAACCTCGCTGAAATTTATCTTCATTTTGTTTTGTACCACGTCCACCACCTTATACACTAAGTCCACTTTATTTTCTCCGGCCCCTTCTTGTACTCCATAAATAAAACTGTTTTTCCTTCTTCTTTCCTGCTCACCATTAAATCTTCCCATCTTCACCTTTACCAGCTGCTCCTCCAAATTTTTGACCTTCTTTCGTAGTACTTCTACCTCTTCTCTGTTGTTCTCCACCTTTTCCTTCAGATCTTTCATCTCATCCTTGATGCATTGCTTGATATCCTCAGTCTGTTTCGTTAACAGATCCCGTACATGGTCTGTCTGACAAGCCTTCTTCACCAGCTCCTTTATTGCCTCAATTTCTTCCCAGCCAAGAGCGCCCACATTGCCTTGTGCTGGCCTGGGTTCGTCTCCACTCCCCCTATAATTAGCAACACTGCTACCAACACTGCTACAAGCAGAGCTGCCATTAAACCCTCTTTTATATCCTTCGTCTTCTTATCGTTTAAGTCATTACTCTTCCATCTACTCTGCCAACTTCCTATCGCAGCTCTATATTGTTGCACAGTGTTCCCCATTACGCAGCACTCATTCAGCGCATCCGTTCCGTTCACTAGCTTATTCAAGACTGCGTATGTTAGTATTACATAACCTTATGGATGGAATCTCTCGTCGATTGATCTTCGCCAGTCGTTTCGGATATCCAAAGATGAGGGCTTGCGTTTTTGCTGGGTTTAACGTAAGACCACATCTCAAAGACCAAGAAGAAAACTATGTTAGATTCTGAATATTGAATTTTCACGACCGCATTGTAATCGAAACAGACTTTCAACGTATTAGGTCGTGTTACGTACATGTAGTACGTGTTGAAGAGATGTTAAGTACAGAACAAAAATGGCCAGCCGAACACCAGTGGGATCCGAACCCACAACGTCCCGATTTCGCGTCGGTTGCTCTACCAATTGAGCTATGGTGGCCTAGGCCATCTTTGTTCTGTTTGAAAGGATCTGAGCTACAGGTCTGGCACTGCTGCTAGCACACTGTAGAGTGCGTTTAAGTCGCCCGTTGTGGGTTATGTCAATGAATATTGAATTTTCACGACCGCATTCTAATCGAAACCGACTTTCAACGTATTAGGTCGTGTTACGTACATGTAGTACGTGTTGAAGAGATGTTAAGTACAGAACAAAAATGGCCAGCCGGACACCAGTGGGATCCGATCGTGAAAATTCAATATTCATTGACATGCCCCACAACGGGCGACTTAAACGCACTCTACAGTGTGCTAGCAGCAGTGCCAGACCTGTAGCTCAGATCCTTTCAAACAGAACAAAGATGGCCTAGGCCACCATAGCTCAATTGGTAGAGCAACCGACGCGAAATCGGGAGGTTGTGGGTTCGGATCCCACTGGTGTCCGGCTGGCCATTTTTGTTCTGTACTTAACATCTCTTCAACGCGTACTACATGCACGTAACACGACCTAATACGTTGAAAGTCTGTTTCGATTACAATGCGGTCGTGAAAATTCAATATTCATTGAAATGCCCCACAACGGGCGACTTAAACGCACTCTACAGTGTGCTAGCAGCAGTGCAAGACCTCTAGCTCAGATCCTTTCAAACAGAACAAAGATGGACTAGGCCACCATAGCTCAATTAGTAGAGCAACCGACGCGAAATCGGGAGGTTGTGGGTTCGGATCCCACTGGTGTCCGGCTGGCCATTTTTGTTCTGTACTTAACATCTCTTCAACACGTATTACATGTACGCAACACGACCTAATACGTTGAAAGTCTGTTTCGATTATGTTAGATTCTGATTGATTTTGTCTATGGCCGAAAATATTAGATCGGGAGATATATGGAGGTACTTTTGTACATCATCAGCGTAAATATGGTATTTGCAGTGCGTTAGGGTTTGGGAGACATTAATGTAAATAAAAGGGGTCCTAACACCGACGCTTGGGGCACACCACACTGCACAGACCGCAGTGTTGATTTGTTTATCCTATCTTTAACACACTGCTGACGGCCATGCAGGTAGGAATGCAACCAAAGGAGGGCACTGCCCGTAGAAATGGAGGGAATACATTTTCGAGAGCAAAATGTCAATATCAACAGAGTCAAAAGCTTTGCTGAAGTCTGGGGGTACTAAAAATGCCACTTCCTTGTAGTCCATAGTTTCTCGGATGTCTTCTGTGACCTTCAGCAGTGACGTTGTAGTAGCGTACTGTGTGCTTGACGAAAACCAGATTGTAGTGCGTCAAGTAAGTTGTACTGTAAGTCGTCATGTAGTCTGTTATTTGTCTTGCGCGATGAACTCCAGCGCTTTGGATAAAGCAGAAAGTATGCAGATGGCTCTGTATTCAGATGGTTCAGAAGGGGAAGCTACTTTTTCTTAGAGGACATACATTGCACGCTTTCCATATTTCGGGAAATGTGCTGTCTACAAGGGAAGACTTAAATATGTTAATTATTGCAGGTAATATCACATCCAGAATAATTTTTATCATCTCTATTCCTATACTGTCATTTCCTTTCGCCGTTGATTTTATCCGATTTATAGCAAACCTGACTTGTGAGTGGGTTGCTGGACGGAAATAGAAGTTTTTTCTATCTGTTCGCGTCTTTGCATAATTCCCGTCTAGAACTTTCTGTTTCAGGGCTGCGTTTAATGTGCAGTTAGATGAAAAATAATCGTTCAGTTTTTCCAAGGGTATATTTATTTCGTCGTCATCTCGTCCTTTGGCTGTTGAAACATTTGGTTGAATTAAACTGTGACGTGTCGCAGTTTTGCGTTTCTGATCTGCTGGGTCGTAGCGTTTCTCAGTTTCTTATAGTTAAGTATATTGTCAGAAGTGTAATATTACTTGCTCTGCTCTGGACGTCTGTCTGTCACGTGACGTTGCCTACGAGATACACAAGGCCGGGAAATACAGCACACTAGACTCGTCCTCGAGATACTTCCGGCAAGTGCCGCTAGAGTTCTCTTTACTATTCTGTCTCGCCCGCACATTGCAACACGTTCGAATACAAAAAAAACTATAAAAATTCATTAAAATTAGTAATTTCAGAAGGCAGCAAACAGATATGAGATCAAAGATAGACCAAGAGTAATTGTTTGACTTATTTCCTACAACGTATTTCTTACAATATGCTTAAACGAAATAATTCACGAAAGAAGCAGAGAAATCTAATAGCGAGTTTGTCACTTCTTGCCGATTAATTTAATTGTGCCTCAGAGTATTTATTAA
Source organism: Anabrus simplex (assembly GCF_040414725.1). Taxonomy (NCBI): domain Eukaryota; kingdom Metazoa; phylum Arthropoda; class Insecta; order Orthoptera; family Tettigoniidae; genus Anabrus; species Anabrus simplex. The sequence continues at coordinate 90,336,848 of NC_090271.1, forward strand.
GCGGATCGAGATTGCGGTCATAAATAACTTTGGGTTTAATCGTCCTTTCACCAATTATCAGCGATCCAATCTTTTCCTCCGCACATCTGATATTTTGACATTCGTATTGATGCCGTTGTTTGGTGAGCGATGTTATGCCCGTTACGCAAATAATTAGCGTCGTTTCACCGTATTTCTCTTTTTTCTCCCCGTAAAATTAAATTTGTGTTCGCCTCTATGGTGTAGTGGTTAGTGTGATTAGCTGTCACCCCCGGAGGTCCAGGTACGATTCCCCGCCATGCCACGAAATTTGAAAAGTGGTACGAGGGCTGGAACGGGGTCCACTCAGCCTCGGGAGGTCAACTGAGTAGAGATAAGTTCGACTTCCACCTCAGCCATCCTGGAAGTGGTTTTCCGTGGTTTCCCACTTCTCCTCCAGGCAAATGCCAGGATAGTACCTAATTTAAGGCCACGGCCGCTTCCTTCCCTCTTCCCTGCCTGTCCGTTCCAATCTTCCCATCCCTCCACAAGGTCCCTGTTCAGCATAGCAGGTGAGTCCGCCTGGGCGAGGTACTGGTCATACTCCCCAGCTGTGTCCCCCGACCCAAAGTCTGGTGCTCCAGGACACTACCCTTGAGGCGGTAGAGGTGCGATCCCTCGCTGAGTCCGAGGGAAAAACCTACTCTGCAGGGTAAACGGATGAAGAAAGAAGAAGAAAATTAAATTCGTTCTAACAGGAATAAAGCTCCTAAATGACCAATTTTAGCATGCTTTTCAATTTGGTTTGCTTTTTGGTCAAGTTCAGATACCGTAAAACTTTTTTTCTGATTTCATTACCCGTATCCTACTTCTCAATTTACAGATTATTTTCAGTAATCTGGTATTTAATATTCTCATCCGTATATTTTTTAGATTTAACAGAGATACTCGTAGATTTTCCTTGATATAGAAACGAGACTTTTACTCCTTTTTCGTTTGTGGCTGACGTATGTAGATAAGGTATGTTCATCGTTATCTGAATCGGAACTTTTACTAAATTTTGATGAGCTGGACGCTTCTTGCGTTTGACATTTTTCTGTTTGTGAACAGGATACACAATGAAAACAGAAGGATGTTTAATTGATGTGCTTACACTGAAATCTGTTTAATGAGAAGAATTGCTAGGTACCTAAAGAGATCCCACTATATACACCTTGCGTAGAAATAGTTTGCTTCCATTTCTCCCTTAAACCGCACTCGGAAGGGAAACTATGGAACGTCAATTTTCATGCTTTTTTAGTGTCATCCGAAATACAGAGAGGTACACAACAGTGCACCTTCTTCTCAAACCTCACAGACACTCACCGACAGAAACAATATTCACAATAAATTGCACAAAATCAACACAGTATGGGAGACACGAGAGAAACCTCCCAGTAGGGTGTATTTGCATGCGATATTGTTATACATCCGGGTGTCTCCTGGGCAACGGACTAGGACTCTTCCTAGACGGCTGATTCTCTCACACCAGAAGTAACAGAGTTATTTAATATGAGATCCAACAAACGGTTCTTTTCAGAACCAACCTTAACAGTCATTTCTGTTAACATTGAAGGCATAACATCTTGTAAAGAACAACTTTTGTATGAACTTTGTCGCGACAAGCAGTGTGATGTTCTATGTGTTCAGGAAACACACAGAGATATGAAGCAGAAACGCCCATTTGTTCCTGGCATGAAACTGATCGCTGAAAAACCACACGCTCTGTATGGAAGTGCCGTTTTTGTGAAGCCGAACTTAGAAGTCAGAAGTGCTTGCCAGTCAGATGAAAACAATATTGAAATTATCACCGTTGAACTAAGTAACTGTGTAATCACCTCAGTTTATAAACCACCTGCAGCAGAATTTTCCTTCATTCCACCCCACAATTTTGATAAAAGTAAAGCTTCCATTGTTATAGGTGATTTCAACAGTCACAGTCATGTATGGGGTTACGCACATGAGGACAAGAATGGTGAGACAGTTCTGTCGTGGGCTGAACATTTTCAACTCGCCCTCATCCATGATAGCAAACTCTCTCCTTCTTTTAACAGTGGAAGATGGGGACGAGGCTATAATCCAGACCTCCTTTTTGTTAGTGAAAGCATTATGCATACATGCACCAAAGCAGTATGTCCACCAATTCCAAACACACAACATAGGCCCATCATGTGCCAAATTTTGCCACCAATAAGACCTCAAGAAGTCCGTTTTAGGCGAAGATACAACTTTAAGAAGGCTGACTGGGCAAGATTTTCCAGCATATTGGATGAGAAGATTCTGAGTATCGCTCCTGTTCCTGAAGAGTACGACAAGTTTGTTGACATCGTCCAATTTTCTTCAAGGGCATCAATTCCAAGAGGTTGCAGAACCAGTTTTATCAAAGGCATTAAACCTGAAACGGCCAATTTGCTAGAAGAATATTACAAGAAATATGAACTTGATCCTTTTAGCGAAGAAACATCAATCCTTGCACAAAGCGTTCTTTCCTCAGTATCACTGGCTAAAAAGGATGAGTGGATAAAATTAATGACAGATTGTGACATGAGCAGGAGCAGTCAGAAGGCCTGGAGACTTTTACGTCATCTCAATAATGACAATACCCAAGCCAGCACATATGCTAATATAAAGGCAGATCAAATTGCCCATCAGTTGCTAGTAAATGGAAAATCAACCCGATCTAGAAAGCTAGATAAGAAACCAATAACACGGAAGCCAAACCAAGAGAGCAACATACTATCTCCACCATTTACTGAAGCTGAACTGGAATCAGCACTGAGGAAGTGCAAATTGGGAAAAGCAGCTGGACTAGACGACATTCGAGTAGAGCAGATCAAAAATTTTGGTCCTGTTACGAGGCGATGGCTACTGGAATTAATGAATATCTGTGTCCAAGAATGCAAGATTCCCAAAATCTGGCGGAAGGCTCGAGTCATTGCTATCCCTAAACCAGGCAAAGATCGGCTGGTTCCCAAAAGCTATAGGCCTATTTCCTTGCTCTGTAACCTGTACAAGGTCCTGGAGAGGCTCATTCTTGAGCGACTGATAGGAAAGGTGGAGTCGTCTCTTATTCCACAGCAAGCTGGATTCCGAGAAGGAAAAAGTTTCACATCACAGGTATTAAACTTGACACAGCATATTGAGGATGGCTTTGAGAATCGGCTCATTACAGGCGCTGTCTTCATTGATCTTTCTGCAGCTTATGACACAGTCAACCATCGGCTTCTTCTAACAAAATTGTATGACATCACCAAAGACTTCCATCTAATGTGCAACATTAAAAATATTCTCCAAAACCGAAGATTCTTTGTGGAATTTCAGGGAAAAAGAAGCAGATGGAGAACACAGAAGAATGGGTTACCGCAAGGCAGTGTGCTCGCACCACTGTTATTCAACATCTATACTAACGATCAGCCTCTACCTGAAGGTACCCAGAGTTTTATCTATGCTGATGATTGTGCAGTCACTGCTCAGGCCAACTGTTTTGAAAAGGTAGAACAGACTTTATCCAAAGCTCTCAAAGAATTTACGAACTACTACAATGAAAATGACTTGAAGCCAAATCCTGCCAAAACTCATAGCTGTGTATTTCATCTCAATAACAAAAAAGCAGCTAAAACCTTACAAATCACCTGGGAAGGAATCCCTCTTCAACACTGTTCGACTCCAAAATATCTGGGAGTGATTCTGGACCGTACGCTTACGTATAAGAAACATTGCCTAAACGTGAAACAAAAAGTGTCTGCCAGAAACAACATAGTGCGGAAACTTCGAGGCACCACCTGGGGAGCTCACCCTTGCACTGTGAGAGCAAGCGCGTTAGCACTGTGCTACTCCACTGCTGAGTATGCATGCTCCGTGTGGCATAAGTCCAGCCATGCCAAAAACATAGATGTAGCACTAAATGACACCTGCCGTATTATCACAGGTTGTTTAAGACCTACTCCCATAGATAAACTCCACTGTCTCGCTGGTATAGCACCACCCGAAATCCGACGTGAGATTGCTGCTAGGCATGAGAAAAGCAAGGCTATGACTATGGAAGCCCATCCTTTGCATGCCTGTCAACCAGCACATCCTAGGTTGAAATCAAGAAAGAGCTTCTTGACAACCACTGAAGCTCTTAAAGGAACACCACAACAAGCAAGAATCTCAATGTGGCGGGAAAAATGTCAACATTTGAGAGAATGGATGGTTCCAAAGGAAGAACTTCCTCCTGGACATTCTGAACAGTGGACAACATGGAAGGCTCTCAATCGATTACGCTCCAGCACCACGAGATGCAAGACCAACCTACAGAAATGGGGCCTTCCTGTGGAGACAGTTTACTGCAAGTGTGGTACTAAGCAGACTAACGAGCATCTTCTACTGTGTCCATCTTCTCCAGCCACTTGTACCATTAAAGATCTAATGAGGGCAACTCCAAATGCGCTTGTCGTGGCCAATTTTTGGTCAACCAATGTTTAAAATTTCCTTGTTTAATTTTTGTCTCTCTTACTTTGTACTTCTGACACGATAAATAAATAATAAATAACACAGCATCACAATTACTCCGCATATCACAATGTTAAAAGTCCGCCAAGAACAGAACGGAAACCTGACATCTAGCGGTCAAACCGTGAACACGGTCGGGCCGCTTTTTCAGCGACAAATTAGTAGCTATGTCCCGGCCTTGTATATCCCGTAGGCAACGCTCGTGACAAGGCAGCAGCAGTCAAGCGGTTGCACACCGTGGCCGTACTGTACTTCACGCTCGGAAATGTTGCCGTATGAACATCTGCTATAACAATAATAATAATAATAATAATAATAATAATAATAATAATAATAATAATAATAATAATAATAATAATAATAATAATAATAATAATAATAATAATAATAATTTGGAGCATGTATTATTCGAGACGAACAGGATACGGATTACAGAGTATAACAGGACAAGACAATTATTCATTGACAAAGGAATATATAGCAGTGTGCAATATGTCCTAAATAAATACATTTTCACGATTAACTGAAGCTTTGGGACACGTACATTTACCGAAAGAAAATACAGTTTGTGTGATTTGTACCGTAAAATGGGGTGAATAGGATCAAAAAGTGATAAACTTCACTTTTCAAGGAGTAAACAACTTTCTTTTCAAAGTAGTCCAGGGTTATACAATTGTATGCTATTTTCTCCTTGGAATCCAGTTAATTTCATTTATGGGGGATGTCGGTCGTGACACCTCTACATTTTCCCGCCATTTGTGTCACTGTGACAATACAATGGGAGTGAAATAACATTGTCTGAATCTCAGGAACTATTAGATTCCCCAAAATCACAGTTGGTATTTTGTATTTAAAATATATTCCAGAATCATCTGTGAAATAGGCAATATTGTCCATCTATTAGAGTTTCTGGAATTTAGGTTACCGCTTTGTAAATTTTGTAGGCGTGTTTGGGGTGAATAGGATCACCATGCCAAGAACTTAAAAAACGAGATCCATATGCAAGGGCTTACAAGAACCATGATCCTGAGACCATACAATGGCCTAAAGATGCAATTAATAAGAAATGTGTTAGCATATGAGCTGCAAGTAATCAGTTTGGGAAATAGTTTTAAAAGTGTTGCCAATTGATGGGGTAAATGATCCTGATCACGTCAGCGAAGTGTTGGACGATTCTTTCAAGGCAAAAGCGTGGCTTGTAGTAAGTGACTGATCCTCAAATGCCAACGTGAGTGAATCTCAATGTGAAATGGATGTTCCAGCAGCTCAGTGATATTTCCGAACCTCCTTGCACGAAAAGAATTCGGAAGGGAATGCAAATAACGTAATAGAAGTTCCTGCTGAGGACGTTGAAAATGGAGACCGACTACTGGTTTCCTTTCTGACCAGTAAACCAGGCACTAGTTCCAGTATGAGTCACTCTGTCATTGGTAAAGTTGTAGAGAAGAAAGAGAAGGATCGATTTGTGGCCAATTTTATGAAGCCGAAGGTTACTCAAGATTATGCTGGTTACATTGAATCAATGTTTGGCACTACCATTTGCGTACTGGCAAGTCGCAAAGCACATTTCAAGTTTTCGTCAGTGAGCCGACTTCTGCGCCTATATTTACAAATCTGCATTAATAAAAACATCTTTTGTCATAAACAGGTTGATGCGAATATACTTAAAATATGTGCATTAAATTTGTGCAATCTAGGAAATCTCTCCCGTGGAAAATGAACATAAAATTCAGTCAAACTTACTTTGCAAACTTACTTTTCATTTGGGTATCACACTGTAAGTCAATCAGCTCTAGCTGCAGTTCTGGTCAAACAGTTTTCACATCCACTGAGAAGGGCATAGCGAACACCTGCAGATCATATTTTTAATGCCTGAATATTGTGAAACCTACTCTCAAATTCGTCATATAGTGGCATTAAAACCTCTTTATATTATGTTCTACTGGAATAGTTTAGAGCTAGACACAACTCTGCAGTCGAAGTGGAAAATGCATTGTCTTTATTCACAAAGTGACTTTCCCACAGTAGTACTTTTCGCTTAAAAGCTTGAACACTATCAAAGAGGTGAATAATGATAAGATCTCTGCCTTGTAGGGAGGAATTAGGATCATTAAGGTGGCTGGTGAGATCTACAGTAGTAGAAATGCCACATCTCCTACCTATTTTCCATTGCTCAGTTCTCCTAATGGTTCACTGTGCATTTCCATAAAGAGAGCTATTTCTTTCCCCAGAGCATAGAAGCGATGTAAAACTTTTCCTCTACTTAACCACTGCACGTTCGTATAATACGGAATGCCACCTCATATGAGTTCACGCGTATCGTGTATGAATATAAACAGTCAAGAAAGATGTGCTATAACTTTGCGCCACTGGCCTTCCGTACTCATTATGCCATGAACTTTCTCTACTTCTTCCCCTACTTGCTCGCTAAGCTGCTTTCGTTCCTCGAAAGCGGGGAGCAAACTTGCTCCGCAGGCATTTTGCTTTTGATTGACGATGCCTGTTCTAACTCGTCTATAAGCAGCATCGCATTCAGCCATTCGTGCTCTAATCTCATCTGAGAGTCAGGGTGACTTGTACAAAAATTGATTTCTCCTATTAAATCTCATAACAGTGAATTATATTGCTATTTTTAATTCTAAAATTATGTTGTTATTTGACAACTCCTCGCTGCCTATTTAGTCTGTATCTAAAAATAAAACGAGTGCACGTAGTGTTATAGGTTGTTACGGAGTTTGTCTTAGTTTCAAAGTCATTAATATAATATTGAATACAGGTCTGTATGCGTCGAAAAAAAATCCACATATAATATGATTAAAATAGTTTAAATTAAAAAAAAAAAATCTCTGTCTACCTCCTTACATAGTTCAAATTCGCCACTGGTTCTGTGCGTGGGGTGAATTCATTCTCCCGGATGCCTCCATAGTCTCACTAACCCTCGATCATTGCACAATTCGTCCAGTTTCTCCAAAGTCTTTTTCACAATTCAGTATCTGCAGTGTCATTTTCAACATTTTCTCCCATACACTTGAAAATACCTGCTAACGTGATCACATTGTTTCGCGCTCATCGTCTTGTTTCTGTCTGAGGCAATTGACAACCTGGCGTATCCTCATAACCTACAACTGATTCCCACACATTTTCAACAATTCTTGTTTCACCTTTAGTGCCACAAAAAATAGTTATCTACTGTAAGCTTGGCCACGTTCCTATTTACTTAGTAGTGTTTCTTGCCCGGTACACAACACTGCCATTTTTCCGTTATTATTGTCACAACTCGCTTCATTAATCCATCTTATATTCTCCGAACTGTCCCACTCCGTGGCTAAATGGTTAGCGTGCTGGCCTTTGGTCACAGGGGTCCTGGGTTCCATTCCCAGCAGGGTCGGGAATTTTAACCATAATTGGTTAATTCCGCTGACACTGGGTGTATGTGTCGTCTTCATTATCATTTCATCCTCATCACGACGCACAGGTTGCTTTCGAACGTCAAATCAAAAGACCTGCATCTGGCGAGCTGAACTTGTCCTCGGACACTCCCGGCACTAAAAGCCGAACTGCTTACTGGTATTACTTAATTGCTGGTTGCCAGCCATTAAGGATTTACGTAGGTAGTTCCCTTCCCTGTCCCTTCACTATTGTTATTTTGTCTTGGTGTTTTCCAAATTCGTACGTTCCTCGTCGCCAGATGTTTCATTCCAGGCTTGTGTCAATGTCATACACCTGTCAATGTCATATGTTACACACATATATTATGTGACCCTCTTAGACTGATTCTGATGGTTCGGTTAGCTTGCACTTCGAACTCTAGCGCTGTGCCATGTCCAGGGAACCATCTGGTGACAAATGAACGTACCATTTTCATTTCTATTATAACGTCTAAATTTAAAAAAGTCATTGTTTAAGAAGCCTTTCTCGTGGACAGTCGAGATTTTCTTCTGATGACGCAGAGCACAGTTCTCTGCGAAACGTAAAGAATTTCACCTTATTTTCTTGACTCGGCATAAGCCCAAAAGCCTATACAGTATCAAATCTTCACATTATTTTTCTTGGAAAGGGACACCATTATTATTTCAAGAACGTCATCTGGTCATCTACCTGTACTGAAACATATAATGTTACATAAGTATTACACAACAATTTGTTATTTAAATATATACCGTATATATATTACATATGCATAATTATTATTTAAACTAAGGCAAAAGAATAACATAAACAAAATTTTGAAAATAGAGAGAAGAATAGTAAGAACATGCATTAATAAGAAGTACCAAAAAAAAGGAGAAATTATTATAATTATTTATTTTATTTATTATTTTATATACCTTGTTTTCCTTGGTGTAGTTAGGGCTATAAAGCCCCCTGAAGGAGACGAGATGCTCGACTATGTGGTATGTAATAAAGATGTTGATTCCCATTGGGAACCTGAAATATTTGTTCCGAATGAGTAAATTTATAATACCAATATAGTTGGTCCGTTATTAGACGTTATAAATTCTCAGCTAACTCATTCCTGGTTGTCAGCGTTTCGCCCCAGTATGCCCAACTTAGCACACACGGACTAACTATATTGGTATTATGTGGCATGTTTCAAGCTGTTGGTGGAGAGTTGGCGTGGAATGACATAGGTAGAAGAATAAGCTTGGGCAGGGCTTTTAAAAGTATGAAAGATCATATTATGAAGATAAAGTTGGAATTCAAGAGGAAAAATTGGGGCAAATATCCATTTATAGGACAAGGAGTAAGGGAATGAAATAAATTATCAAGGGAAATGTTCGACAAATTTCCACGTTCTTTGAAAATGTTTAAGAAAAAGCTAGTTAAACAATTGTTAGGGAATCTGCCATCTGGGTGACAGCCCTACATGCAGAACATTGATTGATTGATTGATTGATTGATTGGTGAATCGCATATCATCCCCAATGCAGCAATATATCAGGAAAAAGAACCTATAATGAATTTCATAAGAAAGAATATTATTCTTTGGTCATTTGTTGAGAACACTTCAAGACAGGTTAATACGCAGAATTTTGGAGAAGCTTTGAAAACAAAAAACAATAAAAACCTGTCTGGATAAAAGATATAAAAGAATTAGACATAGCACTGGAGGATTTAAAGAATAAATCAAACAAAGTAAATAAACTGAAGAATAGTAAAATTAGATTCCTATCAAAAATTGATAAAAGAGAAACAACTAAAAGGGTATTTTCAGAAGAAGAATGAAAATGAAGATCAGATAGAATGAAGAAATACGGGAAGAACAGAAAGGAAAAACCATAAAACATCATAGAAGACCAGACAGAAATTGACTATAGTGGTCCAATGGGGCCATAAAAGCGCAATAATAATAATAATAGTAAATAATAATAATAATAATAATAATAATAATAATACATATATCTTCTATATTTTGAATAATTCATTTGTAGCAAGATTCAATATTGAAATTAAATTATTGTCATTTAAGTATTGTTAAACTATAATTCAGTTATTGGGATATACTCGTGCAATCTAGATAATTTTGTGTTCAGTCACTAAACCGGAAAAAGCTTGAAGTGCTTGAGGAAATCAAGTCAAGTAATACTAGAAACATTTAAAGTTTTGAGAGGAGGATTGTTACTGAATGTTTTAAATATTGGCAGTTCAAATATTTCACATTGTAACCACTACTGACCAATACTACAGAAAGTTTGGGCTGGAGACTTGAGAGAAAGGAGACAAACTGCTTGACTAAGTGGTATGTTCCAAGTTGTCATTGGAGAGATGACGTGAAATGACATTAGCAGACGAATAATTTGAGTGGAGTTTTAAAAAGTAGGAAAGATCACAATATGAATATAAAGTTGGAATTCAAGAGGACAAATTGGGGCAAATATTTGTTTATAGGAAAGGGAGTTAGGGACTGGAATAACTTACCAAAGGAGATGTCCAATAAATTTCAAAATTCCTTGCAATTATTTAAGAAAAGACTAGGTAAACAACAGATAGGGAATCTGCCACCAGGGCAACTGCCCTAAATACAGATCAGTGGTGAGTGAGTTTGATTGATTTGAAGTCATGTAACAGGAAGTAGTTTGAATTAAAAGTCTATATAGACACAAGTACAGGATTCTGTGACTGTTCTGGTGATTAGTGCCAGCTATTCTGGTTTGTCGGTGGATGCAAGTGCCATAATTTGGACAACAACTTATTATGAGAGCTATTGTGTTCTGTTGGCAGTTGTTCAGGCCATTTATTGGAGCACGAGTTCATTTTGTTCTGTTATTAATCAGAAGTGCGGCTCATTCAGATTGTATTGTTTTGGATATCGTGAGTGTCATGAGTTTAGTCAGAACTTTCAATATATCGGTACTGTTGTAATTAGTATGTATTATAAGAGTACTGATTTTAATATCATCTGAGTTCTCGCTGTCTACTTCAAATAACTGTTTGAAATCCTTCATCAGTTCAGCTATGAGTCAGATCTATGTCTGGACTCCTCTGCAGTTCTAGGTCAAGACCACACAAATATCACTTCTGTTATGCCTTTTAGCATTCAGTTTGCAAGCCTCTGCGAATTAACTACTATCCGCACACTTTATCTTGGTGCATTTACATCCTAGTGCTGAATCGGTCGACCTCGGCGATCTTCGAGATTCATACTGGCAACCTTTGAAACACAAACTATGAATCGCTTAAGCATCGTTGTGCGACATCTGGCGTAAACTTTACGTACTGGTACTGTTGTTGTTTACACATCAAAGTCAAAGTATAGAATTCATGCTAGGAACAAGATTCGCATCGAGAGATATGTTTTATAATGTTATATAATGTGTATGTGACATAGTTGTTGGCTTAAGATGACAACGGTTTAGAAATTTCATATCGATCGATCATATTCTCGATTCAATTCAGATTTCATTTTCATTCAGTTGGCAGCACCAGGCAGCACTATCGATACCGGGACAGCTCCCTCCTTACTCCTCACCCCGTACACAAATGCATCAAGATAAAGGGTGAGGACAGTAAGTGGTTCCATAATCCTCTATTTGTAACTGGCTCTGTAGCTTCGTTTACACTGACTGGCAAAATACATGGATCACTTGAATTTTCAAATAATAAAGCATTTTAAATTGTGAAGCATTTGTTTTATTACTTACACCAATTATTTTCAAGAAAAATTATATAAGTAAATAAGGGTAGCAATAACAGACAGATAACATTACTCACATAATTTTTTCACAAAAATTATCAATGTAAATAATAAAACAAATGTTTCACAATTTAACATGCTCTTTCCTTAGAAAATTCAAATGATCCTTTAATTTTATCGGTCAGTGTAGTTCACACCTCTTAAAACTTTCTCCCCCTCTACATATTTTAGCTGGTTAAGAAATTGTTTTCAATGTTATTAAGGAATATGTTTGCTATTATTCCTGATAATGGTGAGCCCACAGTTAACACTTTCTTTTGACAGATGTTTGTCGGTGAATGCAAAACCGCTTTGGTTTAAGGTTGTACTTATAACATGATTTGGTTGAAGGAGAAGTATCACATTCTTATTTAATTCAGTACATAGTATTAAACTTAGTGATCGTTTACTTCAGTCTTGATTTCTAAGGAGTTAACAACTGCTGTCATTGCACTTATTTTGAAAACATGTCCTCCTGATGTTTGTTTACACCAGTTGGAGTTGTGAGGAGAGCACTAGCTCGCTCAAGATCGACTCGCTCATGCGTAGCAAGGAATCAATACAGAATATGATTGATTGCATTCAATATAAACACTGGAGTAGAGTGTATGAATATTGATAACAGATAAAAACTAACACACCCAAATTTGCCCGTAATAATGAATGAATCAGTAAAAGAGTTCTCACTGTAACTGAAGAATATTACACAGGTCAAATATTAGAAATTTTCGAAGGGCATAATAACACTGTCATTAAAATGGGGATCTCTTCTACTGTACTACAGCGGCCGCGGTCAGATGCATATCTGTGTCCGACATCTCACTTTAGCCCTAAGTGCCCGTGCTCTAAATTCCTCTTCTGCATTGAATCATCCTTAGGAAGCTTATGATGTCTTTTTTATAGGTTCTTAATGTTCCACAACCGAAACAAATATAAATATTTGAGAATTTTAACATTTACTTAACGCCAAATGCGGGTTTTGCCCTATTGTGAATTACGTTAAATTGAATATTAAATTGCATTGCTCATGTGGAATAATTTTCGTTCTGTTAAATGCAGTTTTATGCTAAATCGAGGCGACGTAAAATCGGGGTTAAATTGTATTAGTCCTAGATCATAACAAACAAGGGGCCTCAAAAAAGGATGCAGAATGTGCAGTACCTCAAGCAAAAGCCAGAAGTAATGATGCCAAGCTAGAATTGGCCACAAACAACAGAGAACTCTTCAAGTGGCCATGTTTAAAATGATTAAACCATTTTCCTGTCATATTTTCCCTAATAGGATTCTCTCCATACATGGTACAAATGTTATGAATAGGGCCCAGATTTTTAAGTGGCATAAACCTTCACTTTAGGTTTTTTGTATTCTTAAAATAGGTTATTTTAGGTTTTGCCTCCAGGCAGCAATATTTTTTGGTTTTGGTAGTTCTGTAAAATTTATATATGTACTTATTTCACAAAAGTTTTCATTGTCTTATTCATAAAAATACACAGAGAATACACTGTACTGTTTCCTTTGTAAGTAATTTTTTGGCATTGCAGTAAATAACAATGTACATACCCAAATTGTCTGGCGTAAATGATTTCCTCTTGTCACGTAACACATTCTTATATGACAAAAAAGTTCTTTCAACGGAACATGACGTCATTGGAGCGTAGTACATAGATGCTAATGTATTAGGTTGTAGGGGTAATTTTCCTGAATACTTTTCTCCCTGTAATACTGAATTGATGACTTTCATATCTTCAAAATCAGGATTGCGTTGAAGAATCTTCTGCAGCTTTGAAGAACATGCCACTCCCAATGGCCCAGGTATTTCTCTTCTGGAAACATTGCCAATGATATCCCGGGAATCTTTGAGAGGCAAGGTTGCACCTTCCAACTGGAGAATAGCTTTTGGTATTTTAAAAAATGTGTCTTAATATAAGCTAGGGAAGCGATGAGGGTCGGGCACTCGAGTGATTTCTTGGCCTTTGCGATGCAGGAAGCTTCTGTTTCATCCAAGTCATTGACAACATTTTAAATTCCTTCTAGGTGCTCAGCATAGTAAATAGCAGCTGACAACCAAGTTCCCCAGCGGGTAAGTATTGGCTCAGGTGGAAGAGGTGTTGTTGGTAGTTTCTCTTTGAACAACTGTATACGTGTTGGGGCTTTGAGGAAAACTTTCTTGACTGAAGAAACCACGCTGTTGACGTCACTGAAGTTGCTTCTATTTTCCTCCGCAAGGCGGTGCAGGCCGTGGGCCAAGCACGTAACGTGTAGCATGCTCGGGTAGAAGGACTGTAGAACCTACCCTGCCTTCAACATGTAAGCAGCACTGTCTGTCACTAAAAAAAGGAACTTATCTCTGCTGGCCACAATATGCATAAAGCATCCCTCACAGCACAGGCTATTGTGCTGTTGTTAGTTCTATTTCTTTACACAGAATTAGATGAGCGTTACCTGGTTCATTTTGATCCAGCTTACCTACTACCACATTCACAATGAAGCGACCGCAACTGTCAGATGTTTCATCGACAGAACACCAAATATAGTGATCGCCTATATCTTCTCTTATTTCATCTAATGTCTTTTGGTAAACAGGATGCAAATAATTCTTCCTTAAAGTGGATGTCTCCTAAGAATGTTTTCATGGTCAGGTTATTTAGCACGTTCCATGGGACGTTTGCAGACACGAACGCCTGACATAGGCGAAAGTTAAAGTTATCTACAGGCTTGCCAACTGTGGAAGAAATAAATGTTTGCTTACTGTTGGTGCTGGACTTATTTCTCCTCGCTACGCTAGCTATGTGAGCTGCTGCAGGTTTATGCTGCTCAAGATGGGATTTCTACTCACATTTAACCTGAAATGAAGAATCCAAATCCTAAGTACTCTTCAGTAAGCGAGCTAGGGTATTGCAATGCAGGTTTTAGATAAGTTACGGAAAATTTACTTCTTTGGAGTATGCCTGACAGAAGACTACTCAACTGTCTGTAGTGAAGTGTCCATCTGTAGCAATCCATTTTCTCAATAAGTGCGATTTAGGCATTGTTTCACTATACAGCAATTACGGTTAGAAAATACTGCAGGAACCAGTCACCACACACTCTGCCGGCTGTACTCTCTATGGATGACTGGAGACGAAACTGTTTACGTTCCTCCTGACCTTCTATCAGATGCATCAAGGAGCCACCAGATGTCACATATGTAGTGGGAAGCATGGGATGTGCTGCATTTAACGGTAGTAACATGAACTATCTCCATCCTACTGCTTGTAATTGCACTGGAAATAATTTTACAATGCAGGGAAAATGTTGTTGTTGTTGGAGTCATCAGTCCATAGACTGGTTTGATGCAGCTCTCCATGCCACCCTATCCTGTGCTAACCTTTTCATTTCTACGTAACTATTGCATCCTACATCTGCTCTAATCTGTTTGTCATATTCATACCTTGGTCTACCCCTACCGTTCTTGCCACCTACACTTCCTTCAAAAACCAACTGAACAAGTCCTCGGTGTCTTAAGATGTGTCCTATCATTCTATCTCTTCTTCTCGTCAAATTTAGCCAAATCGATCTCCTCTCACCAATTCGATTCAGTATCTCTTCATTCGTGATTCGATCTATCCATCTCACCTTCAGCATTCTTCTGTAACACCACATTTCAAAAGCTTCTATTCTCTTTCTTTCTGAGCTAGTTATTGTCCATGTTTCACTTCCATACAATGCCACGCTCCACACAAAAGTCTTCAAAAACATCTTTCTAATTCCGATATCAATGTTTGAAGTGAGCAAATTTCTTTTCTTAAGAAAGCTCTTCCTTGCTTGTGCTAGTCTGCATTTTATGTCCTCCTTACTTCTGCCATCGTTGGTTATTTTACTACCCAAGTAACAATATTCATCTACTTCCTTTAAGACTTCGTTTCCTAATCTAATATTTCCTACATCACCTGCCTTCGTTCGACCGCACTCCATTACTTTTGTTTTGGACTTATTTATTTTCATCTTGTACTCCTTACCTAAGACTTCATCCATACCATTCAGCAACTTCTCGAGATCTTCTGCAGTCTCAGATAAAATAACAATATCATCCGCAAATCTCAAGGTTTTGATTTCCTCTCCTTGGACTGTGATTCCATTTCCAAATTTCTCTTTGATTTCCTTTACTGCCTGTTCTATGTAAACATTGAAAAGGAGAGGGGACAAACTGCAGCCTTGCCTCATTCCTTTCTGGATTGCTGCTTCTTTTTCAAAGCCCTCGATTCTTATCACTGCAGACTGATTTTTATACAGACTGTAGATAATTCTTCGTTCCCGGTATCTGATCCCTATCATCTTCAGAATCATAAATAGCCTGGACCAATCAACATTATCGAATGCCTTTTCTAGATCTACGAATGCCATGTACGTGGGCTTGTCCTTCTTGATTCGATCCTCTAAGATCAGACGTAAAGTCAGGATTGCTTCACGTGTTCCTACATTTCTTCTGAAGCCAAATTGATCTTCCCCCAACTCAGCTTCAACTTGTTTTTCCATTCTTCTGTAAATAATACGTGTTAAAATTTTGCAGGCATGAGATACTAAACTAATAGTGCGGTAGTTTTCACACCTGTCAGCACCGGCTTTCTTGGGAATAGGTATAACAACATTCTGCCGAAAATCGGATGGGACTTCTCCTGTCTCATACATCTTGCACACTAAATGAAATAACCTTACCATGCTGGCTTCTCCTAAGGCAGTCAGTAATTCAGAGGGAATATCATCAATTCCAGGTGCCTTGTTCCTATTTAGGTCACTCACAGCTCTGTCAAACTCTGACCTCAAAATTGGGTCTCCCATTTCATCAGCATCAACAGCCCCTTCATGTTCCAGAACGAAATTATCTACATCGTTACCTTGATACAACTGTTGGATATGCTCCTGCCATCTTTCTGCTTTGTCTTCTTTCCCTAGAAGTGGCTTTCCATCTGAGCTCTTAATATTCATACACCTAGATTTCCTTTCTCCAAAGGTTTCCTTGATTTTCCTGTATGCAGCATCTACCTTTCCCAGGACCATACAGCCTTCGACATCCTTGCACTTCTCCTTCAGCCATTCTTCCTTAGCTACCTTGCACTTTCTATCCACTTCATTCTTTAATCGCCTGTATTCTTTTCTGCCCTCTTCATTTCTAGCATTCTTGTATTTTCGTCGTTCATCAATCAGGTCTAGTATCTCCTGAGTTATCCACTGATTCTTAGTTGATCTTTTCTTCCTTCCTAACATTTCTTCAGCAGCCCTACTGACTTCATTTTTCATGACTCTCCACTCTTCCTCTACTGTGTTTCCTTCGGCCTTTTCATTTAGTCCTTGTGCAACATGTTCCTTGAAACAATCCATCACACTCTTTTCTTTCAACTTGTCTAGATCCCATCTTTTTGCATTCTTTCCTTTCTTCAATTTCTTCAACTTCAGATGGCATTTCATGACCAACAAGTTGTGGTCAGAGTCCACGTCTGCTCCTGGGAAAGTTTTGCAATCCAACACCTGGTTTCTGAATCTCTGCCTAATCATAATGAAGTCTATTTGATACCTTCCAGTGTCTCCAGGTCTCGTCCACGTATACAACCGTCGTTTGTGGTGTTTGAACCAAGTATTGGCGAGGACTAAATTATGGTCAGTGCAGAATTCAACCAGCCGACTTCCTCTTTCGTTCCTTTGTCCCAATCCAAATTCTCCTACTGTGCTACCTTCTCTTCCTTGGCCTACCACTGCGTTCCAGTCTCCCATCACAATTAGATTCTCGTCACCTTTGACATATTGTATTAAATCTTCTATCTCCTCATATATTCTTTCAATTTCTTCATCATCCGCTGAACTAGTAGGCATATAGACCTGCACTATTGTGGTGGGCATTGGTTTGGTGTCTATCTTGGCGACAATAATTCTTTCACTATGCTGGTCGTAGTAGCTTATCCGCTGCCCTATTTTCTTATTCATTATTAAACCAACTCCCGCATTACCCCTGTTTGATTTCGTGTTGATAATTCGGTAGTCGCCTGACCAAAAATCCTGTTCTTCCTGCCAACGTACTTCACTTATACCAACTACATCTAACTTTAGCCTATCCATCTCCCTTTTCAGATTCTCTAACCTACCACAACGATTCAAACTTCTAACATTCCACGCTCCGACTCGCAGAATGTCAGTATCCATCTTCCTGATGATCGCCCCCTCTCGTGTAGTCCCCACCCGGAGATCCGAATGGGGGACTAGTTTACCTCCGGAATATTTTACCCGGGAGGAAAAAATAACATTCTTTATTTGAAGAAGGTAAAATTTTAGGTGTCAACCCCTCATTTAGGTTTTTTTAGGTGCAATGAAATTCACATATTCTGCTCCAGGAAGTGTGAAACGAACAAATATATTTAAATTTGTGATTTAAATAGCGAGGAAAAAAAATAGGTTAAAACCTAAAAATCCGGGCCCTAATTATGAACCACCTCTGCTGCTTTCACTCCTCTCTTAAATAAACAGAAGAATATGTTAGAAGTGCTTGTTATCTTCCACTTGACTCTCCATCTTCTATAATCCAAAAATTACACTAACTTTCTTCAAATCTTAAAACATTCAAAGTGTATCTACAAGTAAAACAAGATCACTCCCACCGAGGAAGTGGCTGCGTGGTTTGAGTCACATTGCTATCAGCTTGCATTCGGGAGATAGAGGGTTTGAATCCTACTGTTGGCAGCCCTGAAGATGGTTTCTGTGGTTTCCCATTTTCACATCAGGCAAATGCTGGTTGGGGCTGTATCTTAGTTAAGGCCATGGTCACTTCCTTCCCACTCCTAGCCCTTTCCTATCCCATCGTTGCCATAAGACCTATCTGTGTCGGTGTGATGTAAAGCACATTGTAAAAGATCACTCCAAATCAAAACTCCTAGCGACTGAAGTGCTGCCAGGCCACGAACAAATGCATCAACCCATTAGGTAGTGTGGATCAGGGAATGGTGGAAGAAACAAGAACCAAAAATGATTTTAAAATTCCTGTGTATTATCCCAATATTTTCTGCAATGGTCATACTCATTTTTTAAATGCATCTCATAGTTTTTCATTAACCTTTATTTGATTATAATTAAGTACTTAATTTTAATTGCTGTTCATAATGAAATAATATCAAATAATGTTAACTGGCAAAGAGAAATATATTTGGTTCCTTAATTAGTTAAAGGAGTACTTGCCTCCTCCCAAATTCACTGATGACAAAATCAAAAGAAAGAAAAGAGAGACTGAGAAAGACTCAGATTCCAATGAATGGAACTAGTTAAGAAGTTCATCATGTCGATATCTGCTTTTGTGCCAGGCTAGTCTGCTATAGTAATGGAGTAGACCATACAGCCAGTGACTCGACACTGAAGGTTGGGCGGCAAGAAATAACCTGACACCCTAAGGGAGCTGATAACTTCAGGAGGATGAGCTTCTTTAGGGGGTGATACTCCTTCAGTGTAGGAAATGATACGGAAACCATCAGGTAGTGTCTGTACTCCACATTAGCTGCTGCTGGATGGGATAGACAGGACTCATTAGCTGTAGTGAAAGCCATCTGTGTAGGGGAAGGACAACCTTCAGAAAACCTGGGGAAACATTTAGCAACCTACTGTGAATTCTGCCAATATGTTCTACAGATTGAGTTGAAAATGGTTAAGAACAAAACAAGACAATGGAATCTGGACTGAAACATGGTGAGAGAGAGAGAGTGTAAAACAGTGTGTGTTGTTTGGCCTAATTTGTCAGTATTTAGATGATTATGAATATAGGAACCGTTCATGAAACTTTTTCTACTTGGACTGCTTTACTAAAGGGAAATATGAGGTAGGATGTAGTTGAATTAACCATCCGGACTATTTGAGATTTGTTCTTGATAGGAGCACAACACAACATTCTGTAAGAAAGATACACATAGAAAGTCAACTAAGATTCATATATCCTAGAACTGATTCCATTTTTATTGGGCTGTGTACCTACTGTGAACATTACAGATATTATATTATGTAATTAACTACTTCACAGCAGAACCTTTCCTCCAACATAATAATTAAAAATCAATAAAATAAAAATTATTGGTTTACAGTTTTGCTTTGTTAACAGAGAACTACATTTCCAGCTACTTTCAGATTAATAAATTACAATTCTTATTCCCAGAATTTTCCTGATTTTCCAGTTTTCTCAACTGATTGCTCACCCTGACATGTCCACTGCTTATAAACCTTAAGTAAAAATGAAAGGACTAGATACTGTGCATGAAATGCATGAGTATTCCAGAATCTAGAACATTGGATTGATTTCCAACATACTCTATCTGCGATTGATTGTCATTTTCTTTCCTTTTTAGTACAGTTATGAGTAGACATTGAATGAGTATATTTGACAGCATGCAACTAAAGAAGACCACTGTCTCTCAGTTTCTTAAACACAAGTAGCAGCAAATGATTCCAGTATATGAATCTTTTAAAGCTGTACCATATGGATGTGGAATGTTTATTAATGGCAGTGGTATTCATCTTAAGTTGTTGGAGGGACCAAGAGCTTCTCCCCCTCTTCTGGGCTTACCACTTCCAGCATTGTCTGGATGCAGGATGTAAGTTTACCTGAAACATAGCACAATGTAATATAATTAGAAATGATTTTGATATGGATTATCTCTACCCTTTCCCAAATTGCACATTTTTTCACAGTAAAAATACGAGCTCAACAGGAGACAATACTGTGAATAGCCTAATATAGATTTTATGTCACTATAAAATGTAAATATGTATATACTTGTTTTGTCATTTCTTATGAGTTTGCCTACACGGAAAATATCCCAGTTGCAAAATAAATGTTTTAACTCTGATATACATCCGTTCTTAACATGTAAATGTAACTTAAAAGCGTTTCAGTGTGTTGAACACACAGGTTAAATATAGATATTATACTACAACATACCTGTAAAAAAAAAAAAAAACATTATTAAGGTAAGTTCTAGAATTTAAGTTTCTAAATGAAGTGAAATTAAAATTAAAATCCACAGCCTGTTTCCAGTCATTCGATTGAGTCAGGGATGGAATGAATGCGGCCCCATCTAGCGGCGAGGATAGGAATTGTGCTGGCTGCCGAAGCCTATCCCACTCCTCTGGGGCAATGATTAATGAATAGCAGATGAAATGAAATGATATTGGAGAGTGTTGCTGGAATGAAATATGACAGGGAAAACCAGAGTACCCAGAGAAAAACCTGTCCCGCCTCCACTTTGTCCAGCACAAATCTCACATGGAGTGACCAGGATTTGTACCACGGAACCCAGCGGTGAGAGGCCGGTGTGCTGTCACCTGAGCCATAGAGGCTTTTTAAGTTTCTAAATACCTATTAAATAGAAATGAAACGGTGTATGGCTTTTAGTGCCGGGAGTGTCCGAGGACATGTTCGGCTCACCAGGTGCAGGTCTTTTGATTTGACTCCCGTAGGCGACTTACGTGTCATGATAAAGATGATGATGAAGACGACACATACACCCAGCCCCCATGACAGCAAAATTAACCAATGATGGTTAAAATTCCTGACACTGCCGGGAATCGAACCCGGGACCCCTGTGACCAAAGGGCAGCATGCTAACCGTTTAGCCATGGAGCCGAACTTAACGGGGGTGAAAAGTTAAAAAAAAAAAGCTGAATTACTTTTTACGAGGATACATACATCTCAAAAACTGAAGGTGTTACAGACGTAGAAATAGGTATTTGGAATCCCCTTTAAAAATAAAGAAACATGTATTTTTTTTGACTTGAGAGAAGACTGTTTCTCACATGTACAGTTCTATGTCTCATGGTCATCATAACCTCAAAAGGTAATACCACATACGTGGTTTACAAAGACTTTCTGGGGTAAATGAAACAATTTTTCGGTTCAGTTTTTATACTTTAGGGATTTTCAGATAATGTCTTGGTACAGTACTGAGGAACAATTACATTTATCAAATTACAAAATCCAAGCAAGTGAAGCTGCAGGCAACTGCTAGTTTCTAATATGATTGTGCTTCTGTAGTTATTAATGATATGCCCAGTTAATACAATTCAACTTAAAAAACCTCTAAATGGTAATAGGAAAGAGATATCTCACACAATAACAATGCTTTAAAACCAAAGTATCATTTCATAGAAGAGGGATATTCCATTAACTTATGAACATGTAACAAACATCACATTTTGTATTGAAATATAAATTCAAAGGAAGGAGGATCATAATCTTATGTCTAACGGTTGTTGATCAAAATAAAATCGAGCTGATTTCTATAAAGGCCATCAGAAGAGCACCTAGCATACAGTCGATGAATATGATGTTTTAAGCTTGTGTTGTTTAAATATAACCCATGCTCAATACAATACTAGTCTTTTTCTGCTATCATTTCACTGCCTATTGCCATAATGGCCCACGATGTATCTACACTCATTGTCAGTATTCACTGTGTTATCTAATTCTCTATATAATTTCTTAATTTATTCTCTGCTAGAAACAGATTTTGGAGCAGAAGCCTGGTCTGCCAGGTGTTGAAGGAGAATAACTGCAACACCATTGGCACTTTCATTATCCAATCCAGAAAAATACACCGTTACCCCTTGCACAGCAGAAGAATTCATTCCCACACTAATGTGTTTCAGACAGCCTAAACTGTGGTTTTCAATTTCGTTCTCAACTATCTGGCACTTTCTTGGATGCAAGAGCCATCTTACATTTCATATTGCTGTTTACTCTGGTGTTGAAGAGGTAGTCTTTCTTTGGTGTTATTCCAATCAATCACATATTTCTCATCCAAGGTTTGGGAATCTACTTTCATGTGCCCAGTCACCAATTTCACACCACAAGTTTTAAAATCTTCAGCATGTATTTCATATCCTGGTGCAATCCAAGGTAGTAACATGCAATTCTGTCATTAATAACTTCACCTCTTCATTCCCTATCTTGTTAAAAAACCATCTGTATTGACAAAACCTATACTCCACTCTAGTTATGTCTTACTTCTACACTCTGTCAAGTTACATGATTGTCAAAACTGATGTCTGGCACTTACATGGGTACAAAGTCTGCACTGGATACTTTTACTACTACACCGTAGAATTTCAGTGAAAAGAGACGACTTTAACTTTGTCCTTGATAGTTTCTTCTCATAATTGTTTTTCTTTTAGGCGACCTAAGATGGCACCAGGTGTTAGCAGGATCACATGGCAAATGCGCTTCAAACATTGGCCATGTCCACTGAGATTATCTTGAGAAGGTAATGTGGTAGTTTCCTGTAATAATAATTGCATGGCCTCAGCTACTGTGTGCAGACATTTTGATTTGATGTCGTATAGGCTGCGTATGTGTCAATTTTTAAACTGTGTTTTATTCTACCTGGTGGAGAAAATGCAACTTATGGACTTATTTATGCCCTTAACTGTCTCTGCCGGGTTTGAAGAGCAATCGTGGGATCAGGAGACCTCTATCGCTGATCTACATTCTTCATATCTGCAGCCCTTCTAAAGCAGACCCTCCAATGAGGGTGGAAGGCATCTGCTATGTATTGGAAACTGAGAGTTAATGTAGTAGAGGATAGTGTTATATGTGGTGTAAGAGTTACAGGGATGTTGAGGACAGCACAAACACCCAGTCCCTGAACCAAGGGAATTAAACATTTGAGATTTAAATTCCCCAACTGGCTGAAAATTGAACCCTCTGAAACAAAGGCCACTATGGTGACCATTCAGCGAAGGAACCAGACTTATCTTCAATACAAAAGTTTTCACGTATATATCCTCAAATATCAGTGCCAAAAGACCTCCAGTTTTACATGGAATCCAAACCACAAGGATGTGATTTTTCATATTAAAAAATCTCACATGCATTGGCCGGGATTCAAACAGTGGTCCCCCTGATGAAAAGTCAGTGACAATGCCATTCATTCAACTATCATGCCCTGAAGGGAAGCTAGGGAACCTTTGTATACTTACGATGTAGTTTATCGTACGCCTCTGGTTTGCCTTTCCACCTGATACAGATATAGTATACAGGAACACCTGACAGAGTGATTGCCATCCCTATAGCTGTAACAAGAGAGAAATAGGGTAATAAGGTTTCTGTTATGTTTAACAGACGTTCAAGGGTTACAAGGTTCACCATACCCAAATAAAAATAGTACAACACAGTAGAAATTGTTTCAGTATTTAATCACATATAATAATAATAATAATAATAATAATAATAATAATAATAATAATAATAATAATAATAATAATAATAATAATAATAATAATAATAATAATAACAACAACATAATATCTCGGACAGACTACTTTAAATAACTAGGAGAATGGATAACAAACAACACAAAAGAAAAGGTAGCTATTGATATAAGAGTAAACAAAATGGAAAGGCTGTTTCATATGACAAAAAATATATACAATGAGAAATCTCTGACCTGGAACTTGAAATTAAGACTTTACCTACCAAACAGTGGCCCAGCCAGAAATTTTATATGCAGCAGAAACTCTTAAACTTACAAGAATTGGGAATCTTGAAAAATTAGAAATGTTGGAAGAAGAATTTTGAGAAAAATACCGGGACCTATAAGAAACAACAATGCTGAATTTAGACTATGATCAAACTGAGAGATATATTTAAAAGTTGAAAAACTGACAACTGTAATGAGGAAAAGAAGACTCCAGTTTTTTGGGCACATTTATAAAATGAATAACAATAGACTAACTAAACAAATCTTCAACTTGTTGAACAGTTACAAATCCAAGCTAACGTGGTTCATTGAAATTGAAAAGGATATGAAAAACACTAGAATTAAAATAGATAATGTAGGAAACAGAACACGTTTCAGAGAAGTAACATAAAAGGTAGGATTTCAGGAGAAAAAGAAGAACTGGAAGAAAATGGACTCAAGAGGATAAGGAACAACATTCTCAGAAAATGAAGGAAGTTTGGAAACGAAGAATTAAATGCAAAGAAAAGTAACTGAAGTTGATTTATCGTACCCTCAAAAGGGTTATTCGAATAATAATAATAATAATAATAATAATAATACTGGCAGAAGACACTGAAACAGCCAAGGTACAAATTGAAACACTTCAAGAGACTGCTGTAAAGACGGGACTTCAGATATCCTTCGAAAAGACGGAACTAATGATTCAGGACGAAAAGGATCCGACACAAAATATTGTCACCAAATATGGAACAATTAAAAGAGTACAGAAGTTTAAATATCTAGGGGAATGGATAACCCCAACAGGACTACCAGGAATAGCATTACAGGAAAGGGCAAGAAAGATGGAAGCAGCATACCAGTTATGTCGAAATGTCTACAATAAAAAATCAGTTTCATTCACTGCAAAAATCAGACATTACAACACTGTCATCAAACCAGAAAGTCTATATGCGATCGAATGTATTCCACTGAACAGGAAGGGCTTACTAGAAAACATTGAAAAGACAGAAAGGAAGATCTTGAGGAAGATACTAGGGCCCAGGAAAGTGGGTCAAGAATTTAGACTGCGACCAAATGAGGAACTATACAAAAGGACCGAAAAAATCACAACATCCTTCAAGAAGAGAAGACTCTGCTTCTACGGACACATTAAAAGAATGCCACCAGAGAGAACAGCCAAGCGAATTCTGGAATACATGGAGAACAGGAAGACACAAACTAGCTGGCTTAAAGGGGTCAAGGAGGATATGGAGGAAAATAATATATCACAGCAGGCAGTATACAACAGACAGGAATACAGAAAAATCATCAACAAAATTAAGGGATTCCAAGATCAAAGTAGCAAAAAACGGACCGGCAACAACTGGTCACGAGAACGTAAAGAAGCCCACTCCGAAAGGATGAAGAAGTACTGGGCCGATCGAAAGAGGAAGAACCGTAAATGAATGATGCTTAACGTGGTCCATAGTAGACCTATTCGAAAACAAGAATAATAATAATAATAATAATAATAATAATAATTGCTGGGTACCACCTGGGGTAGTTTTCCTTGAAAGTGTTTCCATCATGCATAATGTTACCTCATGGTAATGCTTGGTGGGACAGATTACTCTGTCCGTGGTTAGAACTACGGTTGTTAGCCGTAGAGCCAGTTCTTCCGCCCTCTCAGCCGTTGGGAAATATCCTCATCCGCCATCGAGACCGTTGACTGCAGACCTTTTTGCCTCAGTTGATCCGCGGGTGTTTATTTGGCTAAGCCTTATTCACACCTGTCCTGCATATCTACAGGAACATTCCCTATCAGCCATATGGGACGCGCCGTGTCGGGGTTGAGGCCCCCCGCCCCAGTGTCTTCCGTGAAGTTATGCCAAACACTTACTCAGTTCAGTGCGTGACCCCCACGGAAGCTAACCGGAAGCTAACTAGGCGAGTATCAAGCGGGATTTAGGAAGGGAAGATCGTGCGTTGATCAAATCTGGAGTCTGAAACGTGTACTAGAGAATCATCTCTCAAAGGATCTGGTAGTCGTTTTTGTAGACTTTAAAAAGGCGTATGATTCAGTCGACAGGGAAGTGCTATTCAATATACTAGTGGAATTTGGAATTGACGCCAAAACAACAGCAATTATTAAGCAGACTTTAACTGGGACACATTCGAAAGTTAAGTTCATGGGAGAGAACTCCAAACAGTTCGAAATTAAAACAGGAGTCAGGCAGGGTGATGGATTGTCACCAATTCTTTTCAACTGTGTGTTGGAGAAGATTATCCGGGAGTGGAAAAAAGAACTGGACAGAAAAGGATTACTTAACCAAGTATACATTGGAGGGTCAAAAAGTGGTGTCATGATTAATTGCCTTGCCTTTGCTGATGACGTTGCGCTGCTATCTAGGAATACTGACACAGCAATAGAACAGCTGAATGTACTAAAACTACAAGCAGAAAAAGCAGGACTACAGATTTCTTTCGAAAAAACTAAATATATAACAAACATCAAAACAGCCCCTCGGTACCTGAAGACAGAACACGGTAAAATAGAAAGAGTTGATAGCTTTAAGTATTTGGGTGAAATAGTGCAATTGAAAACAAATGAAAGAGAAGCAAACAACACCAGACGGGAGAAAATGGCTGCGGCTTTTCGTAGGACATATCCTATATACAAGAAGAAAACCATCTCCAGACGAGCTAAACTAAGGCACTACAATACAGTGATTAAAACGGAATGTCTGTATGCTAGTGAGTGCCTCCAAATGACAGGAAAAGCGGGACTGAGAGAAGCTGAGAAATTTGAAAGAAAGATCCTTCGCAAAATAATGGGTCCAAAGATTGTGGATGGACAGTATAGGCTGCGAGGAAGGGAAGAACTTTACCGAGACAATGAAAGGCTAACTGAGTGCATGAGAAAACGGAGACTTAAATTCTATGGGCATTTATTTAGAATGGATGAGAAGAGACTAACGAAAAGGATTTTCACAATACTAGACAGCAGACCTAAAGTGTCGGACAAATGGTTCAGGGAGGTGAGAAAGGATCTCAGACAGGTAGGACTAAATTCGGAAGACATCTCAAACCGAACAAAGTTTAGGTCAGTGATCGACAGATTTCAGGGATTCCATGACGAACCAAAACTTAACCGTGGGTGGACGGACGAAAGAAGACAGGCTGCCAGAGAGAGGATGCTGAAGTTCTGGGCTGTGAGGAAGGCTTCCAGAAACATGTAATTGTTATCTAACGTGGTCTCTAATGGCCGTAAACGAATATATATATATATATATATATATATATATAATAATAATAATAATAATTGCCATGCTGTTAGGGGTATGCAGCTGTGAGCTGGCATCTGGGAGATAGTGGGTTCGAATCCCACTGTCAGCAGCCCTGAAGATGGTTTTCCATGGTTTCCCATTTTCACACCAGGCAAATGCTGGGGCTGTACCTTAATTAAGGCCATGGCCGCTTCCTTCTAACTCCTAGACCTTTCCTATCCCATCGTCACCATAAGACCTATCTGTGTCGGTGCGACGTAAAGCTAGGAAAACTGCTACTAAAATTATCAGGAACACCAAGATGCGGTACAATAAAGATATCATTGAACAAGCAGAGAGGGATTTTCAAAGAAACAACACTAGAGACTTCTACCAAACTTTTAAATCTCAAAAAACACCCTACTCAGCCCATACACTTCACCTCCGGGGAGCTGGCGGAAAGCTGAAAATGAACAATGAAAAGTGCACCACAGTTCTAGCAGAGTATTTCAACAACCTTCTAAATTTAAAGGAACCCAAGGAGAAACTGCATTTCGAACCTCAGAATGTTACTAAGTCGGACTCTCTCCCACCAACAAAGGGGGAGATCTAGAAAGCCATTTCAGAATTGAAATGTAACAAAGCAGCAGGCGAGGATGGAATCATAGCAGAAGTATGGAAATACGTTGATGAGGAGTCAATCCAAAGTATCCATGAAATCATATCTAATATCTGGGTGACAGAAGTGTTACCTAGCGACTAGACCTCAGCTATCATCCACCCGTTACACAAAAAAGGCGACAAATCAGATCTCAACAACTACAGAGGGATTTCCCTTGTATCAGTGACGTACAGGATACTCTCCAAAGTATTATTCACAAGAGTAGAGGCTTAACTAGACTCCTGCATCGGAGAGTACCAGGCTGGGTTTTGCAAGTCAAGGTCATGCGCCAAACAAATCCTGAACCTCAAAACCATCATCACTTACAAAAACCTAAGCTCCTCACCCTACATAGCAACATTTGTTGACTTTCAGAAGGCTTACGATTCAGTAGATAGAGAGTCACTCTTCCAGGCACTTGCTGAACTGGGACTAGATAAGAAAATCTTAAATCTAGTGAAAGCAACTCTTACCAACACTACAGCCAGAATCAAATTCAGAGGGGAACTGTCCCAGAGCTTTGAAATCAAAACATATGTTAGACAAGGGGATGGCTTATCTCCAATCCTCTTTAACTGCCTACTCGAAAAAGTCATTCGTGAGTGAACGAAAATGCTAAAGGATGACTCTGGATTGAGAATAGGCTACAAGAAAGACAAGTTAACTGTCAACTGCTCAGCCTTCGCAGACAACCTTACACTCCTGGCATCCAGTTTGGAGAAAGCTATCCATCAACTATCCTCTCTCGACCACATAGGAGCTAAAGAAGGGCTGAAGGTCGCCATCAACAAAACACAGTTTATCACCAACATCAAAGATGCACCCAAATCAATCCCACTGGGGGACAAAACAGTACAAAGGACTAACTCCTTCAAATACCTAGGAGAATGGATAACCCCAAACATGAATGAAGATCAGGTCATAAACAGCAGATGCATCAAATTGGAAAGCACCTACCACCTATATAAGAATATGTACAAATCCAAATCTCTCTCCCTTAACCTCAAAATCAGGCATTACACTACTGTAGTGAGACTGTCAGTACTATACACCTCAGAATGCCTAAACATGGTAAGAAAAGGGCAACTTAGAAAACTGGAGCTGAAGGAAAGAAAGATCCTGAGAAAAATCATGGGTCCTATTAAAGAAGAAGACAAGTACAGAATCAGGCACAACAACAAACTGTACCAACAATTGGAGAGCATTACAACAT
This sequence comes from Anabrus simplex, assembly GCF_040414725.1. Classification (NCBI taxonomy): domain Eukaryota; kingdom Metazoa; phylum Arthropoda; class Insecta; order Orthoptera; family Tettigoniidae; genus Anabrus; species Anabrus simplex. Next base: position 90,366,093 of record NC_090271.1, read on the forward strand.
GTATGAGGAAGAGGAGATTGAACTTCTATGGTCATGTCATAGGAATGGACAATCAGAGGCTCACCTCCAGAATCTTCCACACCATCTCTAGAGGGAAAGCGACTAATGCCAAGTGGGCAAGACTGGTTAGAAAAGACCTTCAAGAATTGGACATTGCTCCCAGTGAAATTTATGACAGGAATAGGTACAGAACGTTGATCAGAACATCAAACTCTCTCCACTCACTAAGAGAAAAAACAGTACGTCTGGGAGGAGGTGTGAAATGGACTCAAGAGCGAAAAGACATTCACAGTGCAAGAATGAAGGAGTACTGGTCAAAGAAGAAAGTTGCTAGAAATAAGAACCACGTGGTTCATAGCAGGCCCAAACGGAACTAAAAAATAAAAATAAAAAATCATCTAGGCACCATGCCTACCAATTTTGACAATCTGACTGTGCTGCTGTCTAGCAACTTACGCAGATTTCTTCTGGGCAGTTGCTATAACCGAGTTATTTTAATTTTCTTTTGTTGGGCGACACTGAGTGCCAAGAATTCTTCAAAAATCAACTACCCCAGCCCGGATCAAACCCGAGAATTTGTGATCGTGAGTCAGAGACTCTACCTCTGATCCACTGAGGCAGCTGGTTTGAGAATGTTGAGAATAATCCAATTGCAAGCTCTTCCTCATTCTGTCAATTGTCATTGTCGTGATATCATACATTGAAACAAACACATCTCTAATTACTCTCCAAGTGCCCATTGTCTTGATAGTGACACAGTTTTATGGCTTGAATTTTGTATTGGTAAGGTCTATGACTGTAACAGTTTACTATCTTTAAATATTGGTACCATAATTTAATTTGGAAAACTAATTACTGAATAACTGCAAGCAATTTACAATTGTTGCAGCAGTATCTAGACCTCTGTGGGTAATATTCAATATTGTGTGTCATGCTGTCTTACTTGTCAGTTGTCTAGTGCTGAAATGTTTTGTCTCTATTTTACATGTGAGTTAAAGAAGGACCCATAAAAAAGTATCACGATTATACTCGGGATTTTAAAACAGGGACTTGTAGCAGCTTATATTTCATTGTTATAATTTGTAACTGGATCAAGATAGGGAAGTGTGCTGTCACCATTGTTCATAACAGTAATGGATGAGAGTACGAAGATAATCCCAAAAATAAGGTCTCCTACTTTTTTATAAAAACATAGAACTGTTTATTTCTACAATGGTTTACATCATTTTACAGCTTGAACACTTAGCTATTTTTCTACATAATCACCATTTCGGTCGATACATTTTTGTAGATGCCGTGACAGTTTTTGTATGCCCATGTCATACCAGCTCGTCGCCATGCTGTTCAGGGAGTTGTGAGTGGCGCTTCGGGAAAACTCATGAACCAAAGTACAGAGATCATCCAGGGTGATCCGCCGATCTTCACGCATGATTTGCTCAACCTTCACGTTTGTCTTGATGGAAATTGACGGTCTCCCGCTCCTTTGTTTGTTCGTCATTAATTTCAGTCTGACCGGCTGCAAACTCTCTACACGACTTACGAACATTTTTGACATCCATGCACGACTCACCATACACTTTCGTCAACTGGCGATGGATTGCTATCGGTTCAGTACCTTTTGCGTTCAAAAACCTACTGTAATAACTGTGCGCACTTCCCACTAACATCCAACGGGAGCTCCATTCTCAATGGCTGCTGAGGAGTACCTCAGCGCGGCATGCACGTGTTTATATGTGAGCGCGGGAAACACTCTTCATCATATTGTGACTAACAGCCACATGAACAGAGTACTGTATTTATTAAAAAAAATAGGAGACCTTATTTTTGGGATTACCCTCGTATGAAGGAGGCAAAGGAGCAAATGGAGAGGAAGTACGAAGTCAAACAAGTTAAGTGAGTGTACTGGTAATTATGGAATTAAAATAAGTGTGGAGAAAATCAAAACAATGGTGCTGACTAAAGGCAAAAATACTGTAAAAATTGGGGGCAAAAGTCTTAAAATTGTGGATTGGGTAGTGAACTGATGCAGGATACAAGGCTGAACATGGGGATCAATAAAAGGATACAAAATGGAAATGCATTTTATCAGAGTGTGAGGAACATGGTGTGGAAGAAGCAAGTACCAAGAAAGTGTAAAGAGATGATGTTTAAGATGTATTATTGACCAATAATAACCTATGAAGCAGAGACCTAGACACTGACAAAAATACAGGACAGTAGAATACAATAAATGAGCTGACTGCACTATTTGGGCTGTGTTGCTGTTAACTTGCATTTGGGAGGTGGTGGGATGGTTTTCTGTACTTTCCCATGTTCACACCAGGTTGTGCCTTGATTAGGGCCATGATCAATACCTTTCTGAAGCAGATGATGAAGGCTAAGATTGAAAGAAGGAGGAAAAAGAAGTAGATTCAGACTAAGGTGGTTGGAGTCAACCAAGAACAGCATAATAAAAAGGAATCTGGATATGAACACAGTTAAGGAGCAACAGTGGTGGTTGGATAGAGAAAGAGGGAAAGGTGCCAGTAATGTCCCATCATGGCAGGAGCTGGGAAAGGGAAATTGGTGATGATGATGATGATCTACATCATCAGACGTTCCATCATTGTTCTTATGTGCCATTTTCAATGACAAGAAATTACGCCTGTGGCTGGAGTTTAGTGAGGACGTGTTCAGAAACTTACTATCCCAGTATGCGACATCAGGTCATATCTTGTTGTTTTGCTCTGGTTATAAGGAACAACCAAGATTGGGAAAACTTGTTACTGCAATCCCAGTTGAAGTCATTAGTGTGCTGTTTATTTCTATTGCCTCACTGAATATCCTGGGTAAATACTATTGAATGCTGGCTGGTATTTTAGGGCAAATAACATGGCTTGCTTAGTGGTGTGACTGTTCTGTTAATGCTTAATTTTCTGTTTCTTTATATATCTTGTGCATTCAAATTCAGTTTCCTTCTTTGTGTTCTCTGAATTTAGGCAGGGGCTTCCCAATAACAACCCCATCATTACATTTATTAACCTTTTAACATAAAATCCCAAGTATACTCAGGATTTTTAAAACAGTAAAAAACCCGAATATACTCTGAAATGTCGCTTACTGATTAGTACCTAATTTAAAAGTCCGAATATACTTGTTTCTTGTTGCTTCTTAATATCTCCACCGGATGTTTATGAAATCATTCTTTTAGGTTCTTATTTTTTCTGTGACTCATCCAGCTTGTTTTTGCAGCCTTTTCTTATTTATTGTTATCTAAGTGTATTTATTATTTATTTATTTATTAATTAAAGAATTGTTGTGAACATTACAGGTTTCCCCAATTATACTGTTCACTATTTTTGTAATGTTGTCTGTAATACAGTAAATCAATAGTTTGAAGTAACAACAGAACTTAATTACAAAATAAATAGATAGAATATGAGGAAATAATATTAATATTGGAAACATTCAGTTACATGAAGACACCATTTATCTTACAAAGACTTTAGCATTTTATCACAGGATGTAGTAAACTGGTTTCCCGGCATGCTGAAAATGTCTATATCTAGATAGTGTACTAGATTATACTGAGTCATAGTTCTGTATAAAGGGGAGTTCTTGTGTGATTCTGTGTTAATTTTCATGTATTTCATATATTATGTGAAAATGGGCAGTGACGAAGAGTTCAACATTGAGTTTAGTGAGTCTGATAGTTCTGAAGAAGTTTGTGAGGACAGTTCAGGAGAACAAAGTGATTGCTCAAGTTCGTCTTGCACCAGTGGCGTGAAATTGATATTTCCAGAACACTACCACCTATGCCACTACATTTCCTTTCAAGGCTAACCCTAAAGTAAATTTCCAGCCATGTACTAAAGATGTTATGCACTATATTAGTGAGTCCATTGATGATTTTATAAACATTTTGGTTACTGAGACTAACAGGTACTCAAGACAGACTAATGTGCCAGAATGGAAGGACACAAAAATTGACAAGATGCATTTATATTTATCGTGCTGACAATACTACAAAACATTGTAAAGAAACCTACATATTAAATGTACTGGTCCATGACACCTATATGAGCCACACCAATTTTTCGAGAACTTCTGCTTTTCTGAAAATATGTGAACTTGAAGAGGTACCTACACTTTTCAGCCAACAGTACATATGCTGCCGAAAATCATCCACAACCTAAACTAGATAAAATATGGCCTATCCTGAATCACATGTCTAGTAAAGTTAGAACTGTGTATAACCCCAGAAAGGGGTATGACAATCAACAAAAGCTTACTCTTATATAAAGGGCGATTGGGCTGGGTCCAATATCTGCCTTTCAAGAGAGCCAGATTTGGTATAAAAATATTCATGCTATAGGTTACGTTTGGTCCCTAATCATATACACAGACAAGGGCTCTGAATTTGATGATGAGCCCAAACATCTGCCCATGTCATCACAAGTTGTTATGCCAATGATGAAACTGCTGCTCAATAAGGGGTACTCTCTAACTGTGGATAATAGAGCACATATATCTCCAACTTTCTGGAACAAGGAACTCAAGAAGGGGCAGATTGCAGCATTCCAATGACGTAAACTGACTGCAATAAAATGGAAGGACAAGAGAGACATCTGCATCCTATCTACCATTCATAAGCAGAAATGGAAAAATGCAGAGAATGGAAAAAAAGTTGTGAAACAAAAATCTGTGTTCGAAAAAAATTAAAATAGTTTGGATAAAGTAAATCAGCACAATACTACTAACCCACTGCTACGGAAGAAAGGAAAAAGGTTTTATAAGAAGATATTTTTCATCTCTTGAAGTGTCCGGCTCCATGGCTAAATGGTTAGCGTGCTGGCCTTTGTTCACAGGGGTCCCGGGTTCGATTTCCAGCAGGGCTGGGAATTTTAACCATAATTGGCATGGGGGCTGGGTGTATGTGTTGTCTTCTTCATCATTTCATCCTCATCATGATGCACAGGTCGCCTACGGGTGTCAAATAAAAAGACCTGCATCTGGTGAGCTGAACTTGTCCTCAAACACTCCCAGCACTAAAAGACATACGCCATTTCATTTCATTACCTTTTGGAACTGGGAGAATGGAATGCTTTTGTCCTTTTCAAAAAACATGAGAGGAAAGAAGATTGTTCTTAACTTTCGTGTGGTTGTCATTGAGAAAACGACTGCACAACACCAAAGAGAGGAATTTTCTCTGAAATCAGCAGGTTGTTCATCAGCACAAGCAACCCCAATGTGACTTACTGGCTGCCATTTTCCTTTGGAGATTCCTCCAACTGATAAGAAGCAAAACCCAACAAGGATGTGCAGGATGTGTAGCAATGTACGTGACGCTAGAGGGAAGAAGGTACGACAGAAATCCAGATACACGTGTAAGGAGTGCGATGTAGCATTGTGTACTGATACTTTTTCAGGGCATTTCATACAGCCACAAACATATGAATAATATCTTTCTTGTTCAATATTGTGTGTCATGATGTCTTACTTGTCATCTGTTTAGTGCTGAAATGTTTTGTCCCTATTTATTTTACATGTGAGTTAAAGAAGAACCCATAAACAATATCATGATTACACTCGAGATTTTAAAACAGGGACTTTTCAGTGCCTTGTATTTCATTGTTAAGTTTGTAAAATTTACTTTCATTATTACCACAACAAAGAAGTACAAGAACTTGATGCACTGAACAAGAAAACTGGAAAGTATGGTATGAAAATTCGTGTAGAGAAAAGCAAGACCATGGTGACATCAAGAAGAGAAAAACAAGGGAAAGGCACTGCGAAAATTGGTGGTCAAAGCCTTGAAATTGTCGACAGTTTCAAATATATAGTGAGTTAATTAATGCAGAATACAAGGCTGGACATGGAGATTAGCCATAGGGTGCAACAGGGCAATGCATTCTACCAGAGTGTAAGGAACCTTGTCTGGAATAAGGAAGTGTAAAGAGATAATAGGAGCTGCCTGGCCGAGGCGGTAAAGGCGTGCTCAGTTTGCCTGGAAGGACGTGGGTTCGAATCCCTGTCAGGAAGTTGTAAAATTTAATAAACAAGATTTCCACTTCCGGAGGTGCATATGGCCCTGAGGTTCACTCAGCCTACACCAAAAAATGAGTACCAGGTTAATTCCTGGGGGCAAAGGCGGCCAGGCGTATAGCAAACCACTCTACCCCATCACGTGCCGAGGTTAATAATGGTGGAAGCCTTTACCTTCCACTCCTCCAAGGGTCTTCATGGCCTGTACGGAGGTGGCTTAGCTTTTTTTTTTTTGCTAAAGAGATAATGTGCATAATGTATTATGTACCCATATGCAGCTGAAACCTGTACAACGACAACTACAGAGGTGAGTAGAATTCAAGCCAGTGAAATGAAATACTCTACATAATAAGTAAGACAGTAAAGACAGATTGAGAAACGAAGAAGAGAGAAAGGTTGGAATGGAAAACGTAAATGAGGGAATTGATAAGCATAAACTAAGATGGTTTATACATGTAAAGAGGATGAAGGAGGAAAGAATACCAAAAGAGATGATGGAGATGAAGTTTGAGGGAAAGAGGTAGATATAAAACAAGGTGGATCAAGTCAATAAAGAGGAGTGCAAGAAAAAGAAACAAAATGATGGAATGGTGGAAAGAGAGAGGAAGGTAGAGAAGTGCCATAAATGCCCCAACCTGGCAGGAGTTAGATAAGGGGAAAGGAGGAGGATGAGGATGATGTTACCACGGTCACTGTATTTCAATAAATAGTCCATTTTAAAAAATAAAAAATTAGGTAAAAAAAGATCACAATTTTGTAATTAATCGGTATGTTAAGAAGTTAAACAAAATCTTGTATACAATTAATTACTCTGTCAGTTCCTTAATAAACACTAAGATATTCCAAAATTGTACCAAGGTTTCCACTGCTGGTACATTGCAAAAAATATTCACAAGCAAAAAGACTATAAACCACATTCTGCTTACAACCAACCACTTTATATTAGCTGCAGGCGGAGAAAGATCTGGGCTCAGTGTAAACTGAAACACAGTGAGGAGCAGACATGCGATGACTAGACTGCTCTAAGATAAATTCTCAAAATATTTTCACAGTTATAAAGTTATGAATACAGAATTTTAATATTCAGATGACTTTTCACTTATTATACTAATAATAATAACTATAATGTAGCCATATGGTTACATTGGGGGCGTAAAGGAAGTGAGATGTGTCATTGCAGTCCATCTAGCAACAATAATATAAGAACTCGGCAAGTATGAGTTCTCTAGCCTCTCTCACACCAACTCCAAGAAAATAACCCACAAGCGGAGCCCTTGTTAAACTGAGCAATCTAGTGGAAGGTTGGGTATCCAACACCAGTGGGAAACTGAGTCAGTGAGCAGAACAGTGCAGGATGATCACCACTCTATCATTCATTAAGTTGTGGTAATTACTATGGCATATATGACATGCTGTACTGTTTGTAGCCATAGGAGCGCAATCACAGATAGGTGATATAGATGTTGGTTCCCATAGAGAATCTGAAATATTTGTCCCAAATGAGTAAATTTATAATACCAATATAAATTCCGTTATTGGACATTATAAATTTTCCAGCTAACTCATTTCTGGTCACCAGCGTTTCAGGCCCGTGTGCTAGGTTGCGAATCTACGTCTATATCATTTGATGGCCACGCAGGCATCAATTTTTGGTAGTGAGACAAAGTCTCTCATAGTGCATTGGCACTGCTGGTGGCTTCAAGTAGCCTAAGCAGTGGCCTCCATGGTATGCACTAGCCATGCGTCTTGGTAGGTGTGCTAGGTACCAACTGATGAGCCCAACCTAGCATATGGGCCCGAAACGCTGGCAACCAGGAATGAGTTAGCTGGAAAATTTATAATGTCCAATAACGGAATTTATATTGGTATTATAAATGTACTCATTTGGGACAAATATTTCAGATTCTCTATGGGAATCAACATCTATATCATCTGATGGCCAAGCAGGCATCAATTTTTGATAGTGAGACAAAGTCTCTCATAGTGCATTGGCACTGCTGGTGGCTTCAAGTAGCCTACGCAGTGGCCTCCATGGTATGCACTAACCATGCGTCTTGGCAGGTGTGCTAGGTACCAACTGATGAGCCCAACCTAGCACATGGGGGCGAAACGCTGGCAACCAGGAATGAGTTAGCTGGAAAATTTATAATGTCCAATAATGGAATTCATATTGGTATTACAGATAGGTGACAACTAGAAAGACACTCCTGGAGGATACCATCTTAATTACCAAATGTCGGATAAGGTACAACTCCAACTACACCAGATTATGTCCATGACGTCTAACAACCTCAGCAGTTTTTGGATCTCTAGTCATTGTAGTCTCTATGGCACTTGGTTAGCGTCCTGAAACTGTCAAGGGCCATGTGACTGTTCATATGCACCAACATTCCCACGTAAAAAGATTTCACGCACAACGCCTGTGCGTGAATATCAAAGTCCTGTGGTGATCAGCATATTGTGACGGGGGCAGGATAGTGTAATCTGGGAGCTCCTAGTGATGAGTCGGCACGCAGGTGGCGAGTGTGTGATCGCCGTTTTGCTTGAGGAAAGACTGTAAAGCAGCTTGTGTGCTACATCCGTGACTGAGCAGTCCTATTTAGGATCACCTCTGCTCACCCTGAATGGGAAGCGGGCTATAAAAGTTGCCATAAACATAGGCATACCTAACTTCTCACCTGACTGGATTACCACGTTCAGTGGTATATCAATTTGCGGTCGAAACAAAAGAAAGATTTGCAACATGAATCTAGCTACCTGGAATATTCGTACTCTGATGGACACCAATTTAGATAATTGACCAAAGCGACGTAAATAAATCGTAATAAATCGTGAGTTGTAGATATATAACATAGATATCGCTGCTCTTAGTGGAACTAGGTGTGCTGGAGAAGTACAACTGAAGGAGCATGGCAGTGGCTATACATTTTTCTGGAAAGGAAAAGGTGAAGGCAAACCAAGAATTCATGGAGTAGGTTTTGCAATAAAGAATGAGCTTATTCACAATCTTGACAAGTTCCCATCTCGAATTAATGAAAGACTCGTGACACTCTATCTGAAACCCAAGAACAACCAAAGAGCTACAGTAATCAGTGCATATGCCCCAACTTTGAAGTCAGAAGATGATCAAAAGGAAGCGTTCTATAACCAACTTGATGAACTCCTGTCAAATGTACCCAAGTCAGATAAACTTATTCTGCTAGGAGACTTTAATTCTGGGGTTGGCAGAGCATCGTCACTGTGGCCTGGAACTACTGGTAAAGAGGGTGTAGGCAAAATCAACGCCAATGGAACCCTCCTACTCACGAATATGATCTTGTCATTACAAATACGCTCTTCCGCCACAAGGATAGATTTAAAACAACATGGCAACATCCCAGATAAAAGCTGGCACTTAATTGGCTACATTATTGGCCATGCCAGAGATCAGTGCGATGTTCATAAAAACAAAGTTATGACCGGTGCTGATGATTGCTGGACTGACCACCACTTAGTTCGATCTGTGATGGCTACACAGGTTCCTCCAAAATGACGGATTCAGGGGAAGGCGATAAAACACAAACATCTTAGAAACAACAGTACCAAATCTGCCTATCAGGTGCTATTGGCTGGTAAACTTCCAAATGAATACCCAGAAGATATTGAGCAGCACTGGTCATTATTAAAATCAGCTGTTATAGCAGCTAGCAAAGAAGCAGTTGGTTTTAATAAAAGGTAACATCATAACTGGTTCGACGAAAACGACAAAGAAATACTTGACCTAATTGATGAAAAGCCAAAAGCCTACAATGCTTGGCAAAATGATCCAAATTCACTTCCCAAGAAACAGAGGTATCAACAAATCAAAATGCAAGTCCAGAAAAGATGCAGGATGATCAAGAATAAATGGTGGATAAACAAATCAATGGACATGGAGAATTTAATCGCCTCCAACAACACTAATGCTGTCTTCAGTGCTACCAAAGCTATTTATGGTCCCTCCACCAAAGGTCTTAATTGTCTAAAATCCAAAGATGGTACTGAAGTTCTTAAACACCCTGACTCGATAACTTCCCATTGGAAAGAACATTTTCAAGACCTCCTGAACAGAAGCTTGCATGTCGAGGAAGATGCGTTTGCTGAAATTCAACAACAGCCAATTCAAGATCACTTAGGTGAAGTCCCTTCTCTTCAAGAAATAGAGAAGGCCATTCAACAGCTGAAGAATAAAAAGACACCCAGACAAGATGGAATTCTTGCCGAGCTCTTCAAGGAGGGTGGTCCTTTGCTAATTCAGTATACACACATGCTGATTGTGAAAATATGGAACACGGGAACAGTCCCTGCTGATCTGTGAGATGCTTCCATCATCACTATTTTCAAGAAAGGGTACAAGACTCTGTGTAACAATTATCGAGGAATATCATTGCTCTCTGTTGCAGGAAAAATTATTGCTAGAGTATTGTTCAGTCGTCTACTGCCATTGACTGAAATGTGTCTACCAGAAACACAGTGTGGTTTCAGGCCAAACAGAAGTATAATTGATATGATTTTTAGTGCACGACAAATGCAGGAAAAGTCTAGAGAGCAAAACGAACCCTTGCACATGGCCCTTATAGATCTTGTCAAGGCATTTGATTCTGTTAATCAAGAAGCTCTATGGAGAATTCTAGCTCTGATTGGATGTCCAAACAAATACATACAGATTCTTAGACTACTGCACGATGGCATGTTTGCTACTGTTCATTCCAATACAAGAGCAGGAGACCCTTTCTGTATTTCTACTGGAGTCAAGCAAGGTTGTGTAATTGCTCCAATATTGTTCTCAGTATTTGTTGGAACTATACTACACCTTGTGGATGATAAACTGCCATCAGGAGTAGAACTTGTGTACAGAACTGATGGAAATCTGTTTGATAATAACAGACTGCGAGCTAAGACCAAGGTGTCCTCACTGTCAGTTATAGAGCTTCAGTACATAGATGACAATGTTATTTTAGCCAACACAGAAGAAGATCTGCAATCAGTCCTAAATGCTTTTAATCAAGCATATGAAAGTACTGGACTGGAAATTAATATTAATAAGACTAAGATCCTTTACAAGCTGGTATCAAATTCCAGTAAGAGAACTCCAGCTATTACAATCAATAGCCAATTTCTGCAGAACATAAATCATTTTCCTTACTTTGGAAGCCACCTTTCAACATGTGCAAATATCAGAAATCCAATATTGTTTAAGATGTGCTAGTGTGGCTTCAGTCGTCTCCTAAAAAGAGTGTTTGACAATCATGATATCAGTGTGAGAACCAAACTCCACGTTTACAATGCTGTTGTAACTCCTACTCTTATTTCGTTGGCGATCAGGCAGAAATGACTAAGTCCATTTTTTACGAATCTGAGTTAAATGCACTACTGGGGTATAGAAAACACGTTCTACACGATGGCGTGGTCATTATTTGAATCGAATGAACTATTTTGGGGGCACGGGTACCCTACCCTGTAATGTGAAGTCCATTTTTGAAGATTGACGTCCATGCAAAAGTGATTAAGCGGACTTAATCACTTAATATGTAACATAGTAGAACGCATTGGAAAAAGAAGTAGCCCGAAAGATGCGATAGCCTCACAGTAATATAGAATCATATATCACTGATTTCTTAAAACCATGTTTGGACTATGTTTCTGGACTTATTAAATTCTGCCAGAATGCTGACGATTTATGGTTGCAAGACCTGGACAACTTACAGAAGAAACCTAAAATGCCTGAAAAAATACCATCAACAATGCTTGCAGAGAATACTGAAAGTTAAATGGCAAGATCATCGAACGAGCATGGAGGCAGAGATAGTCAGGCATCAGCTACGCTGGGCTGGCCATATCAACTGCATGCCAGATATATGCCTTCCAAAGAAAATCCCAACTAAAGAATGGCCTCTGTAACCATGAAGGGCAGCTTAAACGGTATAAGGATGTTCTAAAGTATAATCTCAAATGTGTCAAAATGATACGGTCAACTGGGAAACTACAGCTGAGAATAGGCCCAAATGGAATAGAATTGTATACAACAAAGTTGAACATCTAGAACAAGATAGGAGAAGATTAGAAGCTGAGAGGAGGAACCACAGGAAGGAACGAACAAATTTGAGGGATGGTGTTCTTGCACAACAATCTGCTGCAACAACTAGTGTGTGCTGTCACTGCAATAAAATCTGTGCATCCAGAACCGGAATGTTCAACCATCTCAGATGACACAATTAATACGTCCAAATGACATTGTATTTATTTACTAAATATTCGTTGACGAATACATGCCTATGATGATATGATGTATGATGGGTGTATTCTTCACCTGCGTCCCCCACACACAGGGGGTAGAGAGAAAGAAAAAATAAGAAAAGAGAATGGATCCATCACTTTGAAGAATGAAGTAACGGACGAAGAAAGGCAAGGGCCATGAAGGGCGTGAAAATGAAAGATTCTCTGGGCCACGAATGCTCTAATACTGTCGGGGTCGGAAAAGAACAAGAGTTGACCAAGGGAGGTCGGACAGGATAGATGAAAGTGAGGAGCCTGGCACAAGTGAAAGCAATGCCAGGACTCAGCTAAGGGCTCCGTGGTCGCCAAACACGCGCCCAAGTTGAGAGCCCCTGGGGCCCCTTTTAGTCACCTCTTACGACAGGCAGGGAATACCGTGGGTGCATTCTTTGTCTGCGTCCCCCACCCACAGGGGGTAGGCAGAATTTCATTACAGAGGTCCCACTTTTGAGGCACTTTAGAATGTGATATCTCTCACCATGTTGACTGCCAAAAAAAAAAAAAAAAAAAAAAAAAAAAAAAACCACCACCACAGTCTTCATCAGGTGCATGATAGGTTTTCCTTCTGAACTACTAGTTGGGTCACCAGGTGCCACAGTTCGTACATATATATGCATGCAAATAAGTGATTTGAAAGAATTTGACGATGTTCTTATTGAACAAAACATGTCACTCAGTTATTAACAAAATGTATGTTTTCCAGGTACATACAAGTGTTTCATAAATTTGTAATTTGTGTTCGACAGGCTGAAAAAACATATTTTTTATTTTAGTTTTTACAGTTTACTTTATGTCGCACCGACATACATAGGTCTTATGGTGACAATGGGATAGGAAAGGGATAGGAGAAGGAAGTGACTGTGGCCTTAAATAAGGTACAGCCCCAGCATTTGACTGGTGTGAAAATGGGAAACCATGGAAAATCATCTTCAGGGCTGCCGACAATGGGGTTCGAACCCACTATCTCCCGAATGCAAGCTGACAGCAATGTGACCCTAAATGCGTAGCCATTCGCTCAGTACTCATAAAGGTTAATTTAAATTGTAGATTTATTAAATATATCCAATAGTCGTCACACTCACAAAAACCAAACAGTCAAAGAGATGCCAAGCATTACATGATCAATTTTATTGCTATAGAGCCATTCAAAATTACCATACCTGTGTTAATGGGTTCAGCCACAGCAGGAATCACAATCAGGAAAAGGCAGCAAAAGAGAAACGTGATAGGAAGTGCAAGATGCACTTTGATAGGCCTTGGTAGATTAGGTTGGGTATAGCGTAAGTACAGAAGACCAGCTATACTTGCAGCAACAGTGAGCCACAGGATGAGACTGAAGTAGTAGATGAGCTTGTAGACGTTGCTTGTGCATAGCATAACCAATGACATGCCACACTGGAAACATAGAAATAATCGATTATTATTATTATTATTATTATTATTATTATTATTATTAAAGTTCCTCTGCTAAATTAATTTCAATATAGCATCAGTAGCAAAGAAAATATATGCTGCAATATAACTTCAAATACTCACAGTGAACAAAAGTGATGGGACAGGTGTGAACTTGCGGACATGAATGAAAGAAAAGAGAGAAGGTAGTTGTCCCTCCTGTGATCCAACTAAGAAGAGACGAGCAGATGTGAAAAGGATTCCGTTCACACCTCCAAATGTTGAGAGAGCTACAAATACTGGAACAGCCCAGCTGAAACTGCCGAACATCTTGTTACCAAATGTCTGAAACATTGAAAACGATGCTGATCTGAATGGACCTTATTCCATTTTATCTATAATTGAAGGTTGCACAGACTGACAAAACTTTATAAATAACATCAGCTTAATACATGAAATATCTGGGAAATAACACACAAAAGATATAGAGCAATTATAACTAGAATAATGAGCTTAAAACAACATTCATTTGTTACTTATTTGTTTCTTTACAATTGACTTATCTTTGAAAGAGCAGATGTTGAGCAATGAATTTCTCCCCATTTGTTCACATGAAGAACACAGGTGATTATATACATGTATATAAACTGAATATAATATGCACTTCAGCTCTTAAAAATTAATGTAAATTTAATTTAAATTTTAAATTAACATGGATAGTGCCAAATGAAGTGGTGTACAAAGAATTGGAACCCATCACGGACACTATTCGGAAGAAGAGGATCTCTCCTTTTTTTTGTGTAACATGACACCAGAAACCAGTTTGCCAAGGAAAACTTTAGGAGAACTGCAAATAACTCTGGATGGTTTGCAAAACAAAACGGAATATTTAAAGAAACTAAAAAATTAAAAAAAGTAAGTTTTAAACCAAAAATAGACAAATGATATACAATGAAAAGTGTATTTACAGACAAGGAGCAACAGAACAAACCAGAACAATGGAAATGCTACTGGGCAATTTGGAAAGGAAACTTAGCGAATAACATTACCAGAAAATGATTGACTGAAGTGGTCCAATGAGGCTGTCAAAGCAGAAGAAGAAGAAGAAGAATAAGATTTTTTTTTTTTTTTTTTAAATTTGCTTTACATCTCGCCGACACAGGTCTTATGACCATGATGGAAAAGGAAAGGGCTAGGCGTTGGAAGGAAACGACCATGGTCTTAATTAAGGTACAGCCCCAGCATTTGCCTTGTGTGGAAATGGGGAAACCATGGAAAACTATCTTCAGGGTTGCCAACAGTAGGGTTCAAACCAACTATCTCCCGAATGCAAGCTGACAGCTATGCGACCCAAACCATGCACCCACTCGCTTGGTATTGAAATTATTAAAATGAGTATACAGTAGTTACTATGGTGATAAAAAAAGACCTATACAATTTTCAAATATAATATTAATGAACCTTTGGGAATCTTTTTGGTTAACATTCCACGTATTGTATTGTATTTATTGTATTTATTCTAGAACATAACAGGCATTCAGCCCCAAATACACGTTCACAATAAAAAGGTAATAATAATAATAATAATAATAATAATAATAATAATAATAATAATAATAATAATAATAATAATAATAATAATAATAATAATAATAATAATAATAATAATAATAATAACAACATACATACATACATACATTACATACATTATCATTATAGACTGTTATGCCTTTCAGCGTTCAGTCTGCAAGCCTCTGTGAATTTAATAAACGTCGCCACAATCCTCGATTTGCAACTAGTGTTGTGGCCTCATTTAGTTCTATACCTCTTATCTTTAAATCATTAGAAACCGAGTCTAACCATCGTCGTCTTGGTCTACCTCTACTTCTCTTACCCTCCATAACAGAGTCCATTATTCTCCTAGGTAACATATCCTCCTCCATTCGCCTCACATGACCCACCACCGAAGCCGGTTTATGCGTACAGCTTCATCCATCCAGTTCATTCCTAAATTAGCCTTTATCTCCTCATTCCGAGTACCCTCCTGCCATTGTTCCCACCTGTTTGTACCAGCAATCATTCTTGCTACTTTCATGTCTGTTACTTCTAACTTATGAATAAGATATCCTGAGTCCACCCAGCTTTCGCTCCCGTAAAGCAAAGTTGGTCTGAAAACAGACCGATGTAAAGATAGTTTCGTCTGGGAGCTGACTTCCTTCTTACAGAATACAGTCGATCGCAGCTGCGAGCTCACTGCATTAGCTTTACGGCACCTTGATTCAATCTCACTTACTATATTACCATCCTGGGAGAACACACAACCTAAATACTTGAAATTATCGACCTGTTCTAGCTTTGTATCACCAATCTGACATTCAATTCTGTTGAATTTCTTACCTACTGACATCAATTTAGTCTTCGAGAGGCTAATTTTCATACCATACTCATTGCACCTATTTTCAAGTTCCACGATATTAGACTGTAGGCTTTCGGCACAATCTGCCATTAAGACCAAGTCGTCAGCATAGGCCAGACTGCTTACTACATTTCCACCTAATTGAATCCCTCCCTGCCATTTTATACCTTTCAGCATATGATCCATGTAAACTACAAACAGCAAAGGTGAAAGATTACAGCCTTGTCTGCCGGGCTGAGTGGCTCCGACGGTTAAGGCGCTGGCCTTCTAACCCCAACTTGGCAGGTTCGATCCTGGCTCAGTCCGGTGGTATTTGAAGGTGCTCAAATATGACAGCCCCATGTCGGTAGATTTACTGGCACGTAAAAGAACTCCTGCGGGACTAAATTCCGGCACCTCGGCGTCTCCGAAGACCTGAAAAATTAGTTAGTGGGACGTAAAACAAATAACATTATTATTATTATTACAGCCTTGTCTAACCCCTGTAAGTACCCTGAACCAAGAACTCATTCTGCCATCAATTCTCACTGAAGCCCAATTGTCAACATAAATGCCTTTGATTGCTTTTAATAATCTGCCTTTAATTCCATAGTCCCCCAGTATGGCGAACATCTTTTCCCTCGGTACCCTGTCATATGCTTTTTCTAGATCTACGAAACATAAACACAACTGCCTATTCCTCTCGTAGCATTTTTCAAGTACTTGGCGCATACTGAAAATCTGATCCTGACAGGCTCTCTGTGGTCTGAAACCACACTGGTTTTCATCCAACTTCCTTTCAACGACTGATCGCACCCTCCCTTCCAAGATGCCAGTGAATACTTTGCCTGGTATACTAATCAGTGAGATACCTCGATAGTTGTTGCATTCCTTCCTGTTCCCTTGCTTATAGATAGGGGCAATTACTGCTTTTGCCCAATCTGAAGGTACCTTACCAACACTCCACGCTAATTTTACTACTCTATGAAGCCATTTCATCCTTTCCTTCCCACTATACTTCACCATTTCAGGTCTAATTTCATCTATTCCTGCTGCCTTATGACAATGGAGTTTATTTACCATCCTTTCCACTTCCTCAAGCATAATTTCACCAACATCAATTTCCTCCTCCCCTTGAGCTTCGCTGTTCACAACACCACCAGGATGATTTCCTTTTACATTGAGAAGATGTTCAAAATATTCCCTCCACCTCTCCAGTGATTCCCTGGGATCTATTATGAGTTCACCTGAATTACTCAAAACACTGTTCATTTCCTTTTTCCCTCCCTTCCTAAGATTCTTTATTACTGTCCAGAAAGGTTTCCCTGCTGCTTGACCTAGCCTTTCCAGGTTGTTACCAAAATCTTCCCATGACTTCTTTTTGGATTCAACAATTATTTGTTTCGCTCTGTTTCCTTCATCTACATACAACTCCCTATCTGCCTCGGCCCTTGTTTGGAGCCATTTCTTATAAGCCTTCTTTTTACGTTTACAAGCTGCTCTCACTTCATCATTCCACCAAGATGTTCACCTTTTCCCATCTTTACACACAGTTGTTCATAGGCATTCCATGGCTGTTTCTACTACAGCATCCCTGTATGCCACCCATTCACTTTCTATATCCTGAACCTGCTTAATGTCTACTGTTTGAAACTTCTCACTAATCATATCCATGTACTTCCGTCTAATTTCCTTGTCCTGGAGATTTTCTACCCTTATTCGTTTGCAGACAGATTTCACTTTCTCTACCTTAAGTCTAGAGATACTTAGTTCACTACAGATCAGATAGTGGTCTGTATCATCGAAAAATCCCCGGAAAACTCGTACATTACTAACAGATTTCCTGAATTCGAAGTCTGTTAAGATATAGTCTATTATGGATCTGGTACCCCTAGCCTCCCATGTGTAGCGGTGAATAGTCTTATGCTTGAAGAATGTATTCGTAATAGCTAAACCCATACTAGCACAGAAGTCCAGCAAACGCTTCCCATTCCCATTAGCTTCCATATCTTCCCCACATTTACCAATTACCCTTTCGTATCCTTCAGTTCTATTCCCAACTCTCGCATTGAAATCGCCCATTAGCACTATTCTATCCTTGCTGTTTACCCTGACTACGATGTCACTCAATGCTTCATAAAACTTGTCAACTTCATCCTCATCTGCACCCTCACATGGTGAATACACGGACACAATTCTTGTCCTAATTCCTCCAACTGACAAATCTACCCACATCATTCGCTCATTTACGTGCCTAACAGAAACTATGTTCCGTGCAATGGTATTCCTGATAAAGAGCCCTACCCCAGACTCTGCCCTTCCCTTTCTAACACCCGTCAAGTACACTTTATAATCTCCTAACTCTTCCTCGTTATTTCCCCTTACCCGAATATCACTTACTCCTAGCACATCCAGATGCATCCTCTTTGCTGACTCAGCCAGTTCTACTTTCTTTCTTCCATAAGCCCCATTAATATTGATAGCTCCCCATCGAATTCCATTTCGTTCGCCAAGTTGTTTCCAAGGAGTCCCTCGCCTGTCAAATGGGAGTGGGACTCCGTTACTCCCATAGGTCCGAGGCTTGCTTAAAATGTTCTGAGCTCGGTCGATTCATGAAGCAGGATGCTGCCCTACTTGCACATAGTCCAAGTGAGGATCTCTCCTCTAACGGGTTATGGACCACCGGTGGATTGTATAGTCCTAGCCGCCTGAGCACAAGGAGGGCCAGGACTCAGAATATGTCCGAGATGCCCACTCCCATTCCATAGCAACTGGTATCCCGACTCTCAGGACCACTTACTAGGCCACTCAGCCGTTGCCCATGGTTCACGAACTAGGACGTGACTACAGTAACCCACAAACATGAAACATACATACATACATACATACATTATCATTATAGACTGTTATGCCTTTCAGCGTTCAGTCTGCAAGCCTCTGAGAATTTACTAAACGTCGCCACAATCCTCGATTTCCAACTAGTGTTGTGGCCTCATTTAGTTCTATACCTCTTATCTTTAAATCGTTAGAAACAAAGTCTAACCATCGTCGTCCTGGTCTACCTCTACTTCTCTTACCCTCCATAACAGAGTCCATTATTCTCCTAGGTAACCTATCCTCCTCCATTCGCCTCACATGACCCCACCACCGAAGCCGGTTTATGCGTACAGCTTCATCCATCGAGTTCATTCCTAAATTAGCCTTTATCTCCTCATTCCGAGTTCCCTCCTGCCATTGTTCCCACCTGTTTGTACCAGCAATCATTCTTGCTACTTTCATGTCTGTTACTTCTAACTTATGAATAAGATATCCTGAGTCCACCCAGCTTTCGCTCCCATAAAGCAAAGTTGGTCTGAAAACAGACCGATGTAAAGATAGTTTCGTCTGGGAGTTGACTTCCTTCTTACAGAATACTGCTGATCGCAACTGCGAGCTCACTGCATTAGCTTTACTACACCTTGATTCAATCTCACTTACTATATTACCGTCCTGGGAAAACACACAACCTAAATACTTGAAATTATCGACCTGTTCTAGCTTTGTATCACCAATCTGACATTCAATTCTATTGGATTTCTTACCTACTGACATCAATTTAGTCTTCGAGAGGCTAATTTTCATACCATACTCATTGTACCTATTTTCAAGTTCCAAGATGTTAGACTGCAGGCTTTCGGCACAGTCTGCCATTAAGACCAAGTCGTCAGCATAGGCCAGGCTGCTTACTACATTTCCACCTAACTGAATCCCTCCCTGCCATTTTATACCTTTCAGCATATGATCCATGTAAACTACAAACAGCAAAGGTGAAAGATTACAGCCTTGTCTAACTCCTGTAAGTACCCTGAACCAAGAACTCATTCTACCATCAATTCTCACTGAAGCCCAATTGTCAACATAAATGCCTTTGATTGATTTTAATAATCTACCTTTAATTCCATAGTCCTCCAGTATGGCGAACATCTTTTCCCTCGGTACCCTGTCATATGCTTTCTCTAGATCTACGAAACATAAACACAACTGCCTATTCCTCTCGTAGCATTTTTCAATTACCTGGCGCATACTGAAAATCTGATCCTGACAGCCTCTCTGTGGTCTGAAACCACACTGGTTTTCATCCAACTTCCTCTCAACGACTGAACGCACCCTCCCTTCCAAGATGCCTGTGAATACTTTGCCTGGTATACTAATCAATGAGGTACCTTGATAGTTGTTGCAATCCTTCCTGTTCCCTTGCTTATAGATAGGTGCAATTACTGCTTTTGTCCAATCTGAAGGTACCTTACCAACACTCCACGCTAATTTGACTAGTCTATGAAGCCATTTCATCCCTGCCTTCCCACTATACTTCACCATTTCAGGTCTAATTTCATCTATTCCTGCTGCCTTATGACAATGGAGTTTATTTACTATCCTTTCCACTTCCTCAAGCATAATTTCACCAACATCATTTTCCTCCTCCCCATGAGCTTGACTGTTTGCAACACCACCATGATGATTCCCTTTTACATTGAGAAGATGTTCAAAATATTCCCTCCACCTCTCCAGTGATTCCCTGGGATCTGTTATGTGTTCACCTGAATTACTCAAAACACTGTTCATTTCCTTTTTCGCTCCCTTCCTAAGATTCTTTATTACTGTCCAGAAAGGTTTCCCTGCTGCTTGACCTAGCCTTTCCAGGTTATTACCAAAATCTTCCCATGACTTCTTTTTGGATTCAACAACTATTTGTTTCGCTCTGTTTCTTTCATCCACGTACAAATCCCTGTCTGCCTCGGCCCTTGTTTGGAGCCATTTCTGATAAGCCTTCTTTTTACATTTACAGGCTGCTCTCACTTCATCATTCCACCAAGATGTTCGCCTTTTCCCATCTTTACACACAGTTGTTCCTAGGCATTCCCTTGCTGTTTCTACTACAGCATTCCTGTATGCCACCCATTCACTTTCTATATCCTGAACCTGCTTACCGTCTACTGTTCGAAACTTCTCACTAATCATATCCATGTACTTCTGTCTAATTTCCTCGTCCTGGAGATTTTCTACCCTTATTCGTTTGCAGACAGATTTCACTTTCTCTACCCTAGGCCTAGAGATACTTAGTTCACTACAGATCAGATAATGGTCTGTATCATCGAAAAATCCCCGAAAAACTCGTACATTCCTAAAAGATTTCCTGAATTCAAAGTCTGTTAAGATATAGTCTATTATGGATCTGGTACCCCTAGCCTCCCATGTGAAGCGGTGAATAGCCTTATGCTTGAAGAATGTGTTCGTAACAGCTAAACCCATACTAGCACAGAAGTCCAGCAAACGCTTCCCATTCCCATTAGCTTCCATATCTTCCCCACATTTACCAATCACCCTTTCGTATCCTTCAGTTCTATTCCCAACTCTCGCATTGAAATCGCCCATTAGCACTATTCTATCCTTGCTGTTTACCCTGACCACGATGTCACTCAATGCTTCATAAAACTTGTCAACTTCATCCTCATCTGCACCCTCACATGGTGAATACACGGACACAATTCTAGTCCTAATTCCTCCAACTGACAAATCTACCCACATCATTCGCTCATTTACGTGCCTAACAGAAACTATGTTCCGTGCAATGGTATTCCTGATAAAGAGCCCTACCCCAGACTCTGCCCTTCCCTTTCTAACACCCGTCAAGTACACTTTATAATCTCCTAACTCTTCCTCGTTATCTCCCCTTACCCGAATATCACTTACTCCTAGCACATCCAGATGCATCCTCTTTAGCTGACTCAGCCAGTTCTACTTTCTTTCTTCCATAAGCCCCATTAATATTGATAGCTACCCATCGAATTCCATTTCGTTCGCCAAGTTGTTTCCAAGGAGTCCCTCGCCTGTCAAATGGGAGTGGGACTCCGTTACTCCCATAGGTCCGAGGCTTGCTTAAAATGTTCTGAGCTCGGTCGATTCATGAAGCAGGATGCTGCCCTACTTGCACATAGTCCAGGTGAGGATCTCTCCTCTAACGGATTATGGACCACCGGTGGATTGTATAGTCCTAGCCGCCTGAGCACAAGGAGGGCCAGGACTCAGAATATGTCCGAGATGCCCACTCCCATTCCATAGCAACTGGTATCCCAACTCTCAGGACCACTTACTAGGCCACTCAGCCGTTGCCCATGGTTCACGAACTAGGACGTGACTACAGTAACCCACAAACATGAAACATTAATAATAATAATAATAATAATAATAATAATAATAATAATAATAATAATAATAATAATAATAATAATAATAATAATAATAAAACTTACAAAACAGGAAAAAAGGAACAAAGAAAAAAAAGCACGAGACTCTCAGGGCATGCCATGAGGTCCATCAGATACTCCGGAAACGTGACACTCCCTAGGGAGGATCACCACATTAGTCATCCTCAGTCCCTACATGTCACGCCCATCGACCCCGCTGAATAAAAAATAAATAAACAACCGATTGTCCGGCCATGTCATCATCCCTGGTGAGAAAAAGACCGCCCTCCCATAATGACACGACCGGCCCTATCCGTGGGGCCCGTAAGATGCTCCCAACCATCCCTACCAGATGACAGTGCAGCTTTCTCACTATTCCATTAGCGGCCGACCTTGTGAGGCTGTAACCGCTCTCCTACTGTACCCCGCCTCTCTCCTCTTTGTTCCGCATACATATATATATCTCTCTTTTATTTGTAATCAACTACTCCTTGCCATCATTTCCTGTACATAAATCGTGAGAAAACTGTACCTATCCACATCTAAAATAATAATAATAATAATAATAATAATAATAATAATAATAATAATAATAATAATAATAATAATAATAATAATAATAATAATAACAACAATGATAATAATCTACTAATAATACTAAACTGAAGCTCTATCTACTAACTGGCTACCGTACCTGAACAAAATACTCCTTAACTACCCTAACATACTAAATATACTAAAAGCCTTCCATCTAATTTTTGATCTGATTTTTGATATGCTCTATTGGTGGAAAAGAATCTAATTCCCTTCATGGGAACTTAGAATTTCCATACTAAATATATCCGATACAAGATCATTTTAGCTGTAGAAGTCGCCAACTCCTCGTTTCAGCACACTCATCACGTGTCCTTATGCACTCACCAACTTGTGTCACATTCATTGTTCCCTGACCTACTCCCGATCAATACGAAAACAACGATAGTCAGCAATTACATTCCATCCTGCCATATCAGAAACAAAAAGTCCACTACCTTTGCAAAATAATACTCATTTACCCACTCCACCCACTCAACTATGTACCCAACACCAGTACTCCCCTCACCATTAATTTGTATCATACAATCTCCATCCAGCGCATATCATAAAATTATTAAACAAGCTTCCCATAGACATACCTCACTATTCCAAACACATACCCTCTTACTCTACCTCTTTCATTTTGCTCTCAAAGGACTTTTTTACCACACATAGATACCTGTTCAACTCTCCCCCGTTTTCCCACTGCTTGATAATCCATCTTAAAATAGACTGCTCATCCCCTCTTCCCAATAGTTTCCGATGCTTGGCACTCAGTAACATTCCAGGTACTATATATTTACTGGAATTGTGGAAAGAAGAGTACTGGCATTGCCAATGACTAAGGGTAAATTAAATATGTGAATTTAGACTCCAAAGAGTTGCCAGTAATTAATTTTTAGTATATGCCAAGCAACTGAAACTTACTAAAGGAATACTGTAGGGTAGGTCATTACTTTTATGTTTTATTGATTAAAAGATGGCATATGATTCAATACCAAGAGAAAATGACATGCAAGGGAACAATTAATTGTTCAATGAAGTCATATATAGAAAGGCAAGAAACTGGACAGGAATTGGACATGATCACAATGAGAAGTCAATGTGAGAACAAGGAACAGAAAAAAAGAGACAAGGACTATCACGGAAACAGAAATGGATGACTCCACATCTCCATACAGTGGAATCTTCACAGAGATGGGCTCTTTTCTCATCAATCTCTGTTTTCCTACATCCTATCCAAGTTACTGTCTTCCTGCATACGACCTTACTAAGAGAAAATAACATTCTTATATTAAATTATTCCTTATCATTTATCAAGTCAAACCAATCCTGTTTTGTTTCCTTTATATGGGAGTGAAAGCAAAGATGAGCATGTGTTATATGATAATCAACAATCAGCCATGAAAATAGTAAAAAGAATATTTGATGCCAAGTAATTCAGATGAAGGAAGGAAAAATAAAAATTATGAGTGAATATAGAAAATTTACTTGTGAACATGTGTCAGCTAGAAGTTAAAAGACGACTCTCACAAATGATGAAAAATCTCAAGGATTTATGCAGTCTCCTGTGGAGAGTAAGAGCAGCTGGGTAAGACTAGGTTACTTTATTTAACTGATGTCAAATTTTCTTTTAAAGGAGTCAATCATAAGGTTGAAATACAGTTGGAAAAAAAGGGCTACAGCCTACAATCCTTTAAAAAATGGTGATGCTATGGCATAAAAGACGACAGGTCAAGCAAAGCATAGGGAAAATACAGTAACCAGAGCCAGAATAGGACAGAAAAAGATCACAAAAAGGCTGAAGATGAAATTGATTACAGTGTAAAAATTTAAGAGAGAGTAAGGTTTTTGAAAATCAATATATCTTTATTCAAATAAATAAATAAATAAATAAATAAATAAATAAATAAATAAATAAATAAATAAATAAATAAATAAATAAATAAATAAATAAATAAAATAAAAGAAAACATACAAAAATAAGTAAATTATCTCAATCCTGAAATGTAGCAAAGATAGACTTTTAACTTCACAATAACTGAGTCTTAATTACCATCAAATAATCGAGAGAGTAAGCCATAAGAAATCAATTTGACCTGGTACTACATTTTAATATGTTACTTTCTCTCTTTCATAATGCAGATTTTAGCTTACCACAGCAACAGCGGGTGACGCCAGAATCTCTTCAGCATTTACAACAGCAAAATATGCCAGATTAGCTAGAACGTACATCATTGTAACAATGGGCATTGCAATCCAGATTGCTCTTGGCAGATTCCTGGAAAAAGAAAGAGGAACTAGAGTGAGACAATGCAAGGAGCAGCAATTAGAAATTTAAGTATACTTTTCACTGAAGTTACTCAGACAGCTACTGTGTGGGACTCAGTGTTGACAAAATCTAATTACAACGCAATTCTTTTGCTGTGGCAGTAATAGATAGACCTCACCTCATCTCTCATCTAACAACACTAGCACAGCAATTGGCTCTTATATACCCTTTCCATGAAAAAAAAAAAAAAAAAAAAATGAAAAAAAAATGATGTGAATAATTATGGGGTCATCTATTCATTCACTTGCCTAAAAATACTTTATTTGCGAGACAAAAGATTATACTGAGAAAGCTACTGGAATAGTTCGTGTTAAGCACAGTGTCTAAATTATAAAAAATACTGAAATAAATTACAATATAATTATCTATACATAACAACTGGCAATTATATTTGATAAAACTGAACAATATTAAGCAAGTGGTTATTTAAAAACAAGCAAATCATTAATAGAAATGCCCAATTACAATGGGTTGTGTTCACTGCAAGCCCAGCAGTGGAGACCTGATGACGTCACCAGCCAAAGCGAGCCTGCGCGTGACCCCTACCGTCTAGTCTAGTAACCATGCTGGTACTTCTAATTACAGATATATGATAGTAGGACAAAATTTTTGCAGGTTGATCTCACCTCATACCCAACACAGCGATCCAAACGAACAGATCCCGTTGTTAAATCATAATTTTATTAATTAACAATACAATTGAGGAGCTATCTGATGTCGATCCTAGAAGATTGCAAAGAAAAATGGCCGAGAGGATCTGTCATGCTGACCACACGTCACCACGTAATCTGCAGGCCTTCAGGCTGAATAATTCAATAATTAACATTACATGATATCCATACTTCTATGACACCTATCACCCTGTTTTGCAGCAGAATTAGGTGATGAGTATAAGAAATAATAATTTAATCACAAGAAAAAAAGCAATTACCAATTCTTTTTTCATAACTGATATATAGTGGAACCTTGGATTGCGAGTATAATTCGTTCCGGCAACATGCTCGTAATCCAAAGCGCTCGTATATCAAAGCAAGTTTTCCCATAAGAAACAATTGAAACGCGGATGATTCGTCCACAACACAAAATTATTTATTCGCATACCATTTCTCAAACAATATATAACTTAAAACAAATTAAACTGCACTTTACCTTACAATAGAATCATTGTTGGTGTGAGGGAGACGAGAGATGACATGAAGGGTTACTCTGTAGCACGAATTTCACTAACGGAATCACTGCTACCTGTTGGCTCACTGGAATTGTTTTCTTTTCATGCAACTTTAAGGAGGAACCTGTCCAATGACTGTTGCTTTTGCCTCTTTATGAGGATTTCACGAAAATGTGACATTGCATTATCATTGAACTGATTCCTCGCCCGCACTGCTACAGCCTTAATCGGATGGTGTTTCTCTACAAAATTTTGCACCGTTTCCCACATTTTGCACTTCTCCTGAATCTCAGTTGAAGTGAGAGATTCCATTGACTTTTCCTCCTCCTCTTCCCCGGACGAGATCTCCTCCATAACCTCCTCCTATTGTTCGCGATGCAGGTCCATCAGTTCGTTGGTGGTCAGTTCGTGCCTATGTTCTTCCACCAGCTCTTGAATGTCCACGTCATTCACCTCCAACCCCATAGTCTTCCCTAAGGACACAATTTCATCGACAATCGGCAGCTCATTTTCACCATTAATCCCCTCAAAGTCATGTCCAAGAACACAGTCAGGCCACAGCTTTCCACAAGCAGAAGTGAGAGTTCTCTTGGTGACTCCATCCCAGGCTTTATCGATGATATTCAGGCAGTTCACGATGGAGAAATGATTTCTCCTAAACTCTCGGAGGGTAAGGATTGTTCCTTCCGTCACTTCGAAGCATCGCTGAAATAGTGCTTTGGTGTATAGCTTCTTGAAGTTCAAAATGACTTGCTGATCCATAGGCTGGAGTAGTGGAGTAGTGTTGGGAGGAAGGAACTTAACTTTAATGAATTTGAATTCCTCCAGTAAGTTGTCCTCAAAGCCTCAAGGCCTGGAGAATGAGCAGGATCATTGTCCATAACCAACAAGACATTGAGCGGCAGATTATTTTCTGAAAGGTATTTCTTCACTACAGGACCAAAGACCTCATTCATCCATTCAGCAAAGGCACAGGGGAGGGGAAAAAGTAGGCACACGTGACGCTCGTATTGCGGAACCTCACTCGCCTATCAAGTTACAATTTATTTTAAATGTTTGCTTGTCTTGCAAAACACTCGTAGACCAAGTTACTCGCATTCCGAGGTTTCACTGTACTTACGTTATTGTTATGTCATCAAACTGGTGAGCACGGTGTAGAGATGTCCTCTTGTCCTTTTCACCTCCTGATAAGATGTGAGCCATAAGTTCAGCGACTTTTTACTTACCTTTTTTTTCATCTTTCACCCTATTGTTAAATGAAAGAAGAGGAGGGAGCGGAGGATGAATGAGGAGGGCGCGGTAAGGAGGAGTTGATGGATTTCTAGATCGGGGCTGACATCTTACTATCAGATAACACCACAATTGTAAACATGTTGGCTGTGTAGACCCACGAACCAGCCCTCAGCTGCAGGTAAAAATCCTTGACCTGGCCAGGAATCGAACTCGAGAATAACATCTTCTGCCACAGTAAAGAATTAGTTAAACAATTTTTGCACTTTTTTAACGTAATTGAATGCGATTCATTCATTTTATATTCTCTAACATGATTCCGCTTAATCAATAAAAATATTTTTTATGACTATACGTTTATTATTTTCAACATTGAGGTGTAGTGGTTAATATGATTATCTGCTGCAAACGGTGACCCGGGTTCAATTCCCCGAAAACACAGCATCAGATAGCTTATCAAATGTAATAATAATTACTAAAATTATGATACCGTTTATTCAATAATAATTTTTAATCACCACTGCTCAGCTCGATGGTCTGTAGATTATGATGCATCGTGTAGGTGCGCTCCTCCAAGGGGAGATCCAGACCAGGAAGGGCATCTATCCGTAAAACTGGGACAGATTATTATTATTATTATTATTATTATTATTATTATTATTATTATTATTATTATTATTATTATTATTATTATTATTATGAGTAGGAGGAGGAGGTGGAGAAGGAGAGAAGGACATCTATCCGTAAAGCTAGGCCAGACGATGATGATGAGGAGGAGGGCATCTATCTATCGGATGGAGACGTAAAGTCTTAAGCAGACCTCACGATAACACAGATGCACAACTAAGTATAGAGATGCGTTTTAGGAGAAGGAGAAGAAGTGTTCATAGTTATTTGTCCGTCGGATGGAGACATAAAGCCTTGAGCTGACCTCTCGATGGCACAGGTGCACAACAAAGTAGGTCGTCGGATGGAGACATAAAACTTTGACATTTGTAATACTGTGACTTCACAGCTCCAAAGGCCTGCGCCAGTCCGCATTTCAAATCACTCCCGCTGTGGCGTCATGTTATTTGTCTGTCGGATGGAGATGTAAAGCCTTAAGCAGACCTTTCGATGCTAATCGACAGGAGGAGCCCTCCAAAATGACGACAGGAAGGGGCATCTGTCTGTAAAACTAGGCCTTGTGTAGTTAGGCCCCTCCAAGATGACGTCGGAAGGGCATCTGGCCATAAAACTAGGTTAGGTCATATGTACCCCCTCTGGTGAGAGGATCAAAATGGCGACGGGAAGGACATCTAACTGTAAAACTTAGCCTTGTGTAGTTACGCCCCTCCAATATGGCGTCGGGAAGAGCATCTGGCTGTAAAACTAGGTTAGGCCATACGCGCCCCCTCTGGTGGGAGGATCATAATGGCGACGGGAATGGCATCTGGCCGTAAAAATGCGACCTGTGTAGTTAGGTCCCTCCAAGATGACGTCGGGAAGGGCATCTGGCCGTAAAACTAGGTTAGGCATATGTGCCCCCTGGTGGGTGGATATACATGGCGACGGGAAGGGCATCTGACCGTAAAACTGGGCCCTGTGTAGTTAGCCCCAAGATGGCGACTGTTGGCGTCGGGAAGGCATCTGGCCGTAAAAGTGAGGTTAGGCCCCTCCAAGATGGCGTCTGTGAGGTTAGGCTTGCTCTCTTATGAAAAATCCGCGAATTCCCATTCCCCTACTACTATACTAGGGGTCAATGACCTCAGACCCCTGTATTCCCACTACTAGGGGTCAATGACCTCGTGGGAAAATGCTGACGCAGCACCCATTGTTTTAGAACATACATTGCCCTACTACTTGTATGAGCTCTCACTTGTTTACGGTTAAATTTTGGGAATGCCTAACACCGGAATATCTCTTAGAATTCTCTCATTTTCTCACGACTTGAAAATGTACTCCTTGAGTAACTGCAGAGAAGGAAGATCGAACTGGTGCTTTTGAAGAACTGGTTCAGGAAAGAAGGAAGTTCATAAATTCAGAACATGGGAACACGGCATAAAGGATTTTCTGGAAATACTGAGAAGAACTGGTGCAAAGAGGTTCGAAGAGCGAAAAGCTGCGTTCTCCACCAAGATTAACAAGTACTGGAAATCCGACCACAAGATACCTCGTAATCTGCAGGCCTTCCGGCCTTCCGCTTGGTAGACCGAAGCTCTTCGGGGCTGTTAAACCATGGGGTTTGGTTTATTATTATTATTATTATTATTATTATTATTATTATTATTATTATTATTATTATATTTAAAAATTACTGAAAGCAGTTTTGTCCAAACCGCCCGGCCGTTTGACTGGACCGATTTGTTTCATTGTTTTTTAATTCTCTCCGCAATTACCTGCCGGTGAATCATCAGACGTTGATAGGTACCGTATCTAAGTTCCGTCAACTTTGCGTAATCCTAAAATCAAATCACTAAATGACCACTCCAATAATTGCAAACGAAAGCTTACCCTAGCCCGCAATACATTGTGCATTTAGCGGGTTTCTAGGCGATTAACACTTTCATCAATATTCTGATATATGTGATTTTCGTCCTAGGTAATATGATTGCATGCAGCCATGTTTGATTACTATCATACCTGTCAATCCAGAGAGTATACACTTCCTCTGATCACGGTAGAATACTATTCTCAGCTAGATACTCTTTGATTCTCTGACCTTCCCCAGCTTCTAAATTTACTCAACAGATGGCAGAACGTTCCTAATAACCTACATGCTGCTAAGAGAAAACAGTCGAGGTATGCACAGACGGGAAGGTATAAAGCCTTCTGTATGACCAGTAATAAAGCGCAGGGAAAAACTCTTGAATAAATGGGTGTCTTCTTACCCGAACCAGTATTCAGTCACGGCCAACTGTACGTTGCACTATCTCGGGCAAGATCATTTGGAATACGACCACGACCGAATGGTTGAAGCACGGTGAATATTGTATGGAAATACATGTTTTAAGTGCATTACGAATGAATCAATTGTTATGTACACGTATTAAACGTTCATAAAATAATTGTAAAAGGCAGTCAAAACAATGTGAGTACGACAGGCATGCGGAGCAGTACGGATTCACTAGTATTATTATTTTTTTAAAAAAAGCTTTATTCAGCTCATCCCAGTTTATTCTGGGGTCGCTGGAACCACCCAGGCTCATTTTGGATTTTGCTTGGGGTTTAAGGTCGGATGCCCTTCCTGACGCCACGCGATTCTTGAGATGAAAGCCTCCACCCAGTAATCGACCGGGATTCGAACCTTAGCCTTCTGGGTAGGAAGCCAACAGCTAAAACACTGAGCTAATCATGCTCCTCCATTTTATCATCATCATCATCATCATCATCATATACTGTACATTGAACACCGTTTGTTTTGTTGGTAACGTCTGGTGATTTCCATAGGTAGGCTAACTATTCAAGCCAGCAACAACGGGCAGTCTTACAAAGGTCTCTTAGATATGTTTTTCCTAAGGAAAAACGTTACATGTTACATTTATTCTATATAATGGGATTCGATTTCGTAATACTGAATGAAGAAAAAACAGAAACAAAATTTAGTGGACTGAAGACAATAGAATACTACCATGGTTAACATTGGCATGGCGAGAAGAGGTTAATATCGTAACTACCACAAGAGTCACATTATGGACAATTATCCTTAATGTAAGGCAGTTTGTCTCGTTGATTGAACTTTATTACTGCTTCGACGCTGAAAGTGTTTTCTCCAGACAAATTGACGTGTTCCCGACAGTCGTCTTTTCCTGGAATGCAATGAGTTAAGTCCAAGGCCTTTAAAATATGCTCACAAATTGGGAACTGTAGAAGCACCACGGATGCAACTAGGGTCAGAGTCACTCGAGCGGGATAAACATGGTTTCCGGCGCTTTCTCTTCCCATGCTTTTTGTGAGGGAATGGTTCGCATGTTTTATGTTTCTAATGTACATCAGGTAATTCAACTGGCGCCGCACTGAGTGATTTAGATGGTAGAATGCTGACCTACTGTGCTCAAGAAGCCGGGTTCGATCCCGTCTCAGTCTGGAGCTATTTGAAGGTTCTCAAATTCGCCAGCCTCGCGCAAATCCTCGTAGACTTGTTAACTTACGTCTCCAAAAACAGTATATGTAGTTCGTGAGTCGAAAATTCAATTACATTATTATTATTATTATTATTATTATTATTATTATTATTATTATTATTATTATTATTATTATTATTAATCATGCATTCTCCCAATATTGAAAGACATTAAGCAAGTAACTCAATCAATTCTTCTGTGGGTTCTTCTTGTTGATCCAATAGGCTTTCATTCTTTCCAAGAAGGCGTGTTTACGTTCTTCCGACCAAATTGGTCTGTAGTGTTTTTGTTGTGGTTGCTCTGATTATTATTATTATTATTATTATTATTATTATTATTATTATTATTATTATTATTATTATTATTATTATTATTATTTCCTAGCCGGGCTGAATGGCTAGGCGCTGGTCTTCTGACCTCAACTTGACAGGTTCGATACTGCCTCAGTCCGGTGGTTTTTGAAGGTGCTCAAATACGTCAGCCTCGTGTCGATAGATTTACTGGCACGTAAAAGAACTCCTGCGGGACTATATTCTGGCACCTCGGCAGCTCGAAAATCTACAAAAGCCGTTAGTGGAATGTAAAAACTATTATTATTATTATTATTATTATTATTATTATTATTATTATTATTATTATTATTATTATTATTATTATTATACTGGACCGTACGCTTACGTATAAGAAACATTGCCTAAACGTGAAACAAAAAGTGTCTGCCAGAAACAACATAGTGCGGAAACTTCGAGGCACCACCTGGGGAGCTCACCCTTGCACTGTGAGAACAAGCGCGCTAGCACTGTGCTACTCCACTGCTGAGTATGCTTGCTCCGTGTGGCATAAGTCCAGCCATGCCAAAAACATAGATGTAGCACTAAATGACACCTGCCGTATTATCACAGGTTGTTTAAGACCTACTCCCATAGATAAACTCCACTGTCTCGCTGGTATAGCACCACCTGAAATCCGACGTGAGATTGCTGCTAGGCATGAGAAAAGCAAGGCTATGACTATGGAAGCCCATCCTTTGTATGCCTGTCAACCAGCACATCCTAGGTTGAAATCAAGAAAGAGCTTCTTGACAACCACTGAAGCTCTTAAAGGAACTCCACAACAAGCAAGAATCTCAATGTGGCGGGAAAAATGTCAACATTTGAGAGAATGGATGATTCCAAAGGAAGAACTTCCTCCTGGACATTCTGAAAAGTGGACAACATGGAAGGCTCTCAATCGATTACGCTCCAGTACCACGAGATGCAAGACCAACCTACAGAAATGGGGCCTTCCTGTGGAGACAGTTTACTGCAAGTGTGGTACTAAGCAGACTAACGAACATCTTCTACTGTGTCCATCTTCTCCAGCCACTTGTACCATTAAAGATCTAATGAGAGCAACTCCAAATGCGCTTGTCGTGGCCAATTTTTGGTCAACCAATGTTTAAAATTTTTTGGTTTAATTTTTGTCTCTCTTACTTTGTACTTCTGACACGATAAATAAATAAATATACCGGGTACTACAGCTGCCCCTATTCACGCAGTTTTATGCAACCCGCCGATTATAGTCGAACCTAAAAATATTGACCTTGACTACTCACTACAATGTCTGCTCTTACAACACTTTCCATAATTCGTTTAATCGTGTCAAGGAAATCAGCATTAATGATAAAATACCGATGGATGGTAAAGAATCGTGAAAATTATGTGTCGCAGAAACGTCCTGTACAGAGAATATTATTGGTGAATGACTAGAAGTAGCAGCAACACAACAGCGCTAAATAGCAACCCGTGATAGCCGAGCTTGCTAAAAGTTAGAGAGTACCGGTGTTCGTTAGTAGGCGGTTCGAGTCTTGTGTACGACGAATATTTTTATTGCGTTGTTGATGTTCGTGAGAGTCGTGTTGTTGACGACAAATCTAAATCATGATCAGTTCTCATATTGCAGGTACTCAGCTATGTTTGTTTTTTAAGGAGCTCTTAAAAGAGCTATTTCCAATAAAGTGAGATTTTACCGACAGCGGTGCGATGGGCTTATGCATGGCCATTCGATTAATGAAGCAAATGTTCAAAATGACCACCTGCTTCGTTAATGCACATCCGAGCACGGTGGAGGAGAGACATTCTTGCTTGCTGCAACATATGTGGTGGAATCTGCCTGCAGGCTTCCGTGATGAGCCGCCGTAAATGATTCGGGCTCTCAGGCTCCTGCTCATAGACTCTTTCCTTTAAATAACCCCAGAGGAAAAAGTCGAGTGGAGTAAGGTCAGGTGATCTAGCCGGCCATGTGACCGGACCCCCTCGTCCAATCCATCGTCCAGGATATGTCCTATGCAAGTGGTTCCTTACTGCCAACGACCAGTGTGGGGGAGCTCCATCCTGCTGGAACCACATCCGTAACCGTGTCATAAGGGGCACATCCTCCAATAAGAGTGGGAGGTACTCACGAAGAAACTCTAGATAGCGTCGTCCCGTGAGGTTTCCTTCGAAGAAATATGGTCCAATTATCTTGTCACCTAGTATCCCGCACCACACGTTGACGCCCCATTGTACCTGAAATCGAGCTCCCCTGATCCAGTGAGGATTTTCAACGCTCCAGTAATGGAAGTTGTGACGATTAACAGTTCCGTTGTTGTGAAATCTGGATTCACCACTAAAGAGAATGTCCATTAAGAAATTCGCATCAGCTTCAACTCTTTGTAATATCCATTGCGAAAATTCTATCCGTTTTGGAAAGTCATCTCCGTGAAGTTTCTGGTGCAGCTGTTGATGGAAAGGGTAGAATTTATGGCGGTGCAATATTCGCAGTACAGATACATGACTGATGTTCAGTTCATTTCCTATGGCCCGTGAGCTTGTGTGCGGGTTGTATGCAATTGCATTTTGAACAGCTTCGTCGTTATTTCCAGACGTCATTGGAGCATCCCGAACGGGGGGGTAATGTATGAAATGACCCCGTTGCACGAAACCGTCTTTCAACACGTCGAAATGTATCTGCAGTTGGCAGCCTTCGTCCAGGAAATCGTTCTTGACACAAGCGTCTGGCTTCCCGTGCATTTTGCCTTGCTTCTCCATAAAGTAGTACCATATTCACATAATCATCCCGTGAATACATTATGTTTGCTTTCGTGCTAACCGTACAGTACGTGCTCACACGTTGCTGCTAGGATTACGATATGCTGTTTCATGTGCCCTACGTATGAAGTGTAGACCGCTGTTAGTTGGTCTTCGAGTCGAACGTGCGCAGTTGCTTGGTTGAATGGGTGGGTCAGAATGTTGACAACACGTGTACTGCGCTTCATTCCCTGTAGTCGTTTGCCATATGGAAGTCGCATATTATTATTCCTTTCGTATGTATGCTTTCTTTGTAAAGGTGGCAAATTACTTTTGAGACTTAATATTTATTACGAATGGCCTTACAAGTATAATATAAAAATAAAATTGAAAAGCTCGTAACCAGATTCGAACTCTAAATGCCTGCTAACATATCGTATGCTCGCTGCGATTGGTGCCATGTAGCCACTGCAGGCGACAAAGAATTGGTCTCGTAGCTCTGTACTAATGGAATTACCTAGGCTATCGCTTCGATACTGATCGTTGATGTTAAAAGTTCTGAACTCGAATGTGCAAACACCACAGTGAACTAAAGAATCGCGTCTCTCTTACGCCCAGATCGTTGCAACCATTTTCTACGCGTTACTTGGTTGAATGAGTCCAGCGTTATGTTTCAGGTGGTATTCACAATCGGTGCGTATGTGGCGATATTTATGATACCTGTTTATTATAACTTCCGTAGAAGAATATCGGAGGCTTCAGAAAGGTCTTCGTAAACGATGCCTAGGCGAATACGAAATGACATTAAAAAAATGCATGACTCAAGAATGGTTGGAACCCTTCCTGCTTCAAGTAACCTATCGAGGTACGTCTTCCATACGTAATTCCGCGCAGCTGTTTGCAACGTACAAGCGCCATCCTTGTAACTCTGTATTCACGAGGAGAGCGGAAGTTCCCGCTTCGACAAGTTACTGATGAGTTACAGCCTTATTGTCCCGTAATATGCCTTTTTTGATCGCTCTAACGGTAGTAATTACATGGCGTAAGCTATCACATCTGCTGTACAGCATTTGCGTGCCACAGATTATAAACTACAGTGCAAAACACGTTTCTATCAATTTCGATGTAATGAGACTGTACAAAATGGTGGTGCATTGACATGTCTGTAATTGGTCTTACCCTATCACGTTTTCTATGATACCACGACCGCCCTTTCTATCAAAAGAAAATGGCCTCTTGGACCAATCAGGTGCGCAATTCTCTACCGACAGCTATAGGCGTGTTTATGGTTTGTACAGTATAGTAACATTTCGTAAAAATAAGTAGATTATTGGACACCGCTCTACATACAATGGTACAGTGTTTTTGAGATGGACCTCACTTACTGCCTCTTGTACCATTTTTCCATTGTGCGGAGAAGTCTACATCGGGTTAACTGCACATAACATTGCTGTAAGGTGTTGCGCAAGATGGGACTAAGAGGCATTTACGTCCTAGCTGGTTGCATATATTCGGGAAAAAATAGGGGCAGCTGTACCACCCGGTATATCACTGATCAGAAGGAAAATGGAAGAGGTCCGAAACTTCGAAAAAATATCGCCGGAGTCGGAAAAGAACAAGAGTTGACCAAGGGAGGTCAGGTAGGATAGATGAAAGTGGAGAGCATGGCACAAGTATGTGTAATCAATAGCAGGACTCAGCTAAGGGCCCGGTGGTCACCAACCCG
The DNA here is from genome assembly GCF_040414725.1 of Anabrus simplex. Lineage (NCBI taxonomy): Eukaryota > Metazoa > Arthropoda > Insecta > Orthoptera > Tettigoniidae > Anabrus > Anabrus simplex. Next base: position 90,402,604 of record NC_090271.1, read on the forward strand.
CGCTCCCAAGACGAAAGCCCTTAGCCCCCTTTTAGTCACTTCTTAGGACAGGCAGGGGATACCGTGGATGTTATTCTACTGCCCCCAACCACACGGGGTCATTCGAGAGAGAGAACCGCAAAACATGAGATGACGCTTCCTCATAGACACTGACCTCATTATGATGAGTGAAGACTTAACAATTGGCGGTACAGGTATAATAGGGCTTCTGTAAATACTAGTGTGTTGTAGTGGAGGTATCTGGATCAATCAATCAATCAATCAATCAATCAATCAATCAATCAATCAATCAATCAATCAATCAATCAATCAATCAATCAATCAATCAATCAATCAATCAATCAATCAATCAATCACTATAAGGCTGTCTGACCTGGTCTGATATGTGGTTTGCAGAGGTGAAAAATATTATTACTGTTATTTACAGTATTTATTCATTTATTTATTTAGAAGTAAATGACATAAAAGAAGCTAGAATGATCGCTGATAAAAGCACGTGGGAACAATGGCAGGAGAATATTTGGAATGTGGAAATAAAGGCTGTTAGGAATGAACTCGGTTGATAAAGCTGTACGCATAAACCGGCTTTGGTGGTGGGGTCATATCAGATGAATGAAGGAGGATAGGTTACCGAGGACTCGGTCATGGAGGGCAAGAGAAGCAGAGGGAGTGCGAAACGAAGATGGTTAGACTCTGTTTCTAATGATTTAAGAGGCATAGTAGGCCTACTAAACGAGACCGCATAGCTAGTTACAAATATAAGAAGTTCGTGGCGTTTAGTAAATTCAATCAATGAATCAATCAATCAATCAATCAATCAATCAATCAATCAATCAATCAATCAATCAATCAATCAATCAATCAATCAATCAATCAATCAATCACCATTGATCTGCATTTAGGGCAGTCGCCCAGGTGGCAGATTCCCTATCTGTTGTTTTCCTAGCCTTTTCTTAAATGATTGCAAAGAGGTTGGAATTTTTTTTAACATCTGCCTTGGTAAATTATTCCAATCCCTAACTCCGCTTCGTATAAACGAATATTTTCCCCCATTTGTCCTCTTGAATTCAAACTTTATATTCATATTGTGGTCTTCCTACTTTTAAAGAAGCCACTCAAACTTATTCGTCTACTAATGTCATTCGGCACCATCTGGCAGCTCGGAACATGCCACTTTCTCCTTTCTCCCAAGTCTTCCCAGCTCAAACTTTGCAACATTTTTGTAACGCCATACTTTTGTCGGAAATCACCCAGAACAAATCGAGCTGCTTTTCTTCGGATTGTTTCCAGTTCTCAAATCAAGTAATCCTGGTGGGGTCCCATACACTGAAACCAAACTATAGTTGGGGTCCTACCAGAGACTTATATGCCCATGCCCTCCCCTTTACATTCTTACAACAACCCCTAATACTCTCTTAACCACGTGCAGAGGTGTGTAGCCCTTATTTACAATTCCATTTATGTGATTACCCCAATGAAGATCTTTCCTTATATTTAACACGTAGGTACTTAGTGATCCCCATACGAAACTTTCACCCCATCAACGCAGTAATTAAAACTGAGAGGTCTTTTCCTATCTGTGAAACTCACAACCTGACTTTTAATCCCGTTTATAATCATACCGTTGCCTGCTGTCCATCTCACAACATTACCGAGGTCATTTTGCATTTGCTCACGATCTTGTAATTTATTCATTACTCCATGCCGAATAATATCATCCGCAAAAAACCTTATCTCTGATTCCAGTTGTTCACGCGTATCATTTATATATATAAGAAATAATACGCAGTCTTACAAACTTCAATAAGCTTTAGAAGGAACCATCTTTGGCGATTTTCTTTAAAATCCAGTATATTGATTTTTAAGGCCTACACACTTTCAATAGGTCTCTTGCTCTTTTTTTCTGGCACAAAGTATAATTTGTCTCTTATGTAGCCTCTAATTAGATGAAGTGTTACTATGTAATAAATATACGGTACCTTCCAGTTAACACAAAGAATAATAAAGTATCCGATACCTTCCTGAGACCGAGTTATATGAGAAAGAAATGTATTCGTTCCTAGGCTGAATAGGCCTAATCTGCAGTTGTGAGATTAGTGTGTGCTAGGGGGGTAGTCCTTACTTCTCGCTGTACGGTGGTTTCAAAAGCTAACATTCCATACAAAAAGAATACAATTATATAAAAGGAGTGTGTCACTAACAATCTTCAGAGGCTGAAGCAAACAGATATAAAATACAGTAATAGACGTCTTGTACATGATGAAGTAGAAACATGTGTCAATACATCTCTTCTTTTATACTCTCTGATTACTCATCCGGAAAATCGACTGAGATTTCTAAGTGCTACTTGTGAGGGCTTCTCTTCCATTGTGCGAGGGATTCTAAAAGCAGAACGTTTGTCTTCGTACTTCAGTCAATTCTTCGTACACTCTTCGCCAAAAGCAAGCTCCTATTCAGCTTATATCGTGGACACTTACAGTCCTCAGAAAGGATAGTATGAAAAGAAAAAAGTGAGAGTACCGGTACATATGACTGGACCTGTGGAATGTATTTCAACAACCTACTCTCTATACGGGTAATCAATATACGGTGATCGCAAACAACGAGAACCAGGTATATAAGCTTTAGAGGGTTGGTCATACTGATAAATAATAAGAAAAAAATAATTCGATATCTCGCGCCGTGGTCATTTTATCAGCTGGTGAAGTTAGTCTATCACACCGCCTCGCGGGCGAATTCAAATGGGCTTTACGAAGCGGTGTTGCTAAATATGTACCTGGCTTAAGTGCGACTTGAGAGCACCAACTAACCAGCCAGTAGAGAAACGTTAGGGCCTACAAATTCTGCAATGTAGGCGGGGCCCGGGGTTTAAGGGGCCCACAGATCTCCCGGAGAATAAATAAATAAATAAATAAATAAATAAATAAATAAATAAATAAATAAATAAATAAATAAATAAATAAATAAATAAATAAATAAATAAATAAATAAATCGCCGTCGTCGGCTGTAGCTCGATCCGAGTACATATAACTTCCTCCTGCATACACTGGCCAATTCATCTCATTTTATGGATGTGTTTGCGATGACTAAACAGACCAATCCTGGCATAAAACATACGCCCACATAAATCATAATGGATGCAGGAGGGCGGGGTTGTAATTGACGGAGTTTTCTTGCTTGTCAATTGGCCTCATGATGTCTGCGGAGTTCTCTTTCAAACAAGTTGACAGCGGTGGCTGTAGTGTTCCACCACAGTGTACGGTCCTCAGCACATTCTTCCCATGTCTGTATATTTATACCAGTTGTCTTCATGATGTGTTTAGTTGGTCCTTAAAACGCTTAAGAGGGGCTCCATGAGGTCTACTGCCGGAACTAAGTTCACCATAAAGAATTTGGCGGGGAACCATCTCAGTTTATGAGCGATGATTGTTGCCTCAATGCTATTTAGCTGCGCTGTGTCAAGAACTGCCATGTTGGTCACATAGTCCTTCCACTTAATTTCAAGACGTATCTCATTTTCTGTAGGTGGAAGCGCTCAAGTTTTGTGATATCACGGCGATAGAGTGTCCAAGTTTCACAGCCATACAGCACGTGGAAATGACTACAGCTTTGTACACCATTAGTTTGATATGATCTTTTAGGTCGTTATTTATGAAGATTCTGTGCATTAACCGTCCGAATGCTGCATGAGCAGCCGCAATTCTTTTATCAACGTCTTATTCGCAGGTACACCGTTTAGACAAAATGCTTCCAAGATATGGAAAGTGATCAACCTGTTCCAGTGTTGTGTCTAAGATGGAGATACTGAACTCAGGAAGAGTAAATCTTGCGGCAGGTTGTGCAAGTACCTTAGTTTTTTCGCATTAATGCCAAGACCAAAGCGATCACATGCCGTTTTAAAGCAGTTGACTGACTGTTGTAGTTCTACAGGTGTTAGAGCAGGAGATGCGGTGTTATTGGCATACTGCAGTTCTGTCACCCGGGTAACCAAAGCACGCCTTTGTGAGCGAAGTCTTGCCAGACTGAAAAGGTCTCCATCAAAACGACATTTAATCTCCATGCCTAAGTTGTTTGCAAATGATTCATGCAGCATGGCAGCCATGTACAGTGCAAAGAGTGTAGGAGCAAGCACACAGCCTTGTTTCAATCCATGAGTGATTGTGAACGAATCTGATACTGAGTTACCACGATGAACCTGTCCAGACATGCCATCATGAAGAGCTTGAACCAATTCCACATAACGTTCAGGACTTCAAAAATGTCTCAATACTTTCCACATAGCAAATCTTGGTACTGAATCAAAGGCTTTTTCCATATCATAGAAAACTAAATACAGAGGTGGTTGTTGCTCTCTGCATTTTTCCTAGAGTTGTCTAGCACAGAAGATCATATCTGTTGTGCCTCTGGAGGTTCGGAAACCACAGTGAGACTCAGGCAAAATCCTCTCTGAGATAACTCGGAGCCGGTTTAATAGAATTCTTGCGAGAATTTTACCTGCAATTGACAAAAGCGATATGCAAACTCGTGTCCTCATCCCGAGGCGGTGCAGCTCTTTTCAGGCACACCCCCATTGGAGGTGAGCTGCATGTACCATTTCAACCATATACCAGCCCTCCTGCCATCTTAAATTTCTGGCAGTACCGGGAATCGAACCCGGGCCCCCGAGAACGGCAGCTAATAACACTAACCGTTACGCTACGGAGGCGAAGAAAAGCGATGAGGACACGAGTTTAAAAGCGATATACCACGGTAGTTCCCACATACACTACGATCGCCTTTCTTGAAGATAGTAATTATGGTAGCATTCCTCCAGTCGTCAGGTACTTCTCGAGTTTCCAAAAATCAAGAGGATGAGTGTGAAAAGTTTAGTCTTCAAGGGTATACCTTTGTATCAGTTCCAAAGGGATGTTATCAGGACCAGGAACCTTTCTTCGTTTTGGTTGATTGACTACTTTGGTGAAGTCATTCTATGTGGGTGGAACTGCCATCCATGGTTGTTGGGGCTGCTGAGGGGCATTACGAAGAAAGTCCTCAGCGACATTGGAGACAATATTTAGAAGCGCAGAGAAATGTTCCTTCCAATGCTCTAAAATTTCTCCATTATCAGTTAAAATGATGGAGTTGTCAGCAGACTTCAATGACCCCGATGCATATTGAATTGGACCATATATCTCCTTTATGCCAGCATAGCAATTTTGCAGGTCATGGGCATCAGACACGATAGTCTTTTCAGTTCTTCAGCTTTTTGTTGCCACCAGTTATTCTTGATTTCCCTAATTTGTGCCTGACATTTTCCTTTAAGTTCTAAGGAATATGATTTCTTCACAATGGAAGACGGATCTAGAAGATAGGATAGAAGGGCTTCCCGTTTGGCATTCAGACATTTAATTTCTTCAATATTTTCGTCAAACTAGTCTTGTCTTTTTTCCTCACAAAACCAATTGTCTCCTCAGCTAACTCAGTGATGACCTTCTGAAGCGTGGCCCATACTTGATTTGTACTATCATTGCTGACTGGATGACAGCCATTTTATTTGAGATTGTATTTCTGTAATCTGTAGCAATGGATTCAATTTGAAGTTTAGAAGTATCGAATTTCTTTCTGGGCAGGTTGTGGATGGATCTTTTGGTTTGCGACAGATTGCCCGAATGCCACTCTGCACAGAAAAGGTGACATCATGATGTTGAATGGGCCGAAAAAGATTGTTTTTACAATTCATTAGTAGAGCCTCAAAAATACCTAGGCCAAATTATTAGTTTTTAAAATGACATTGATATCAAAAATGGTGGAAAATTTCCCTATGGGAAAATCAAATGATCATATATGAACTTATACGCCTCTCGGTCATGAACATCCATCAACGGCTGCTAATTTTAGATAATCGCCACCCATAAGACACAGCCTGCACGGTTGCTATACCCGTAATATTGAAAGAAACATTCTGGAGGAAGGAGCACTGCACGTACCATTGCATGGTGTTGTCACATTCTTGCATTCCTTTCACTTTCCCCCCGCTTCCGGCCAGGTTCCGGCTCACTTGTTCGTCCGTTCAGACCGCTCAGAAGTGAGAGGTTTGGCAACTCTCGCAACACGAGCCGGCTAGTATGCGTATCTCCATCGCAACCGCAGTGGCCCCCACCCACGTTTCCATGGCAACCATAGCCCTACTCCCTTCTCCCCACCCAGGCAGGCAGTAAACGGACCTCCCTCTAAGAAATATCAGAACACTTCTTTCAGTATTACGACCATAGCTTACATTTCCGCCACACACTATTTCGTTACACAAATTTTCGGATGACCCCCAGCTCTAAGTTATATTTATATCAATATATCATATTTTAGACAATTATTCCTGTTAAGTGCTTGTTGATCATTTTCGAAATAAACTTTTGGAGAACTGCCTACGAAATGTTATGACCCAAGGCAGACTCAGTGAACTGAGCCTCCTCACAATCAGCATCGAATGTGGCATCCATTGACGTTATTGAAAACATCAGTACCTTTACATCCCGGAAAGCACGCCGTATACTTGAGTTTCTGTATGTACAGTAAAGTGAATTGAGTAAAGTTTAAAAATGTAAAAACAAAGGATATAACACATAGGATATTTATGTTATATTTCAATCCATACAAAATATTTAATTTTCAAATAATATCTACTAATAAATACATTAGTTTTGTAATCTTACACCATGTTACTTTGTGTATATTAAATGTATATAGATTACATTAAAGTTATGCTCGTAACTGCTGTAGTTACATTTATGTGTTATACATAGATCTTTATACGATTTCTTTGAGGGGTCTAATATCAATCAATCGACATAATCAACTAAGATCTAAATTAACACAAATCCAGTCCATTTTAATTTTTCATCAATTGCTTCTAATTTCATACAAGTGTTCAACAAAATATTTATAGATCTTTAAAACAGTGATGTATATTTATTGAAGTTTTCCAAGAGATCATAATAATTTTTGAGTGTTGTGTTACATCCTCAAGACAGTGACTTATTTGAGTGTATAGTGAATATTAGATCAGAACAATTTTCAAGTATTATGTTATCTATTTTTGTTATATGTATGGCCAATTAGCTTTTTAAGTGTTTAAGACATTATGGCCGATGATGGCCTAATATCAATAGGCCGCAACTAGTACCATGATTAAAATAAATTGATGTACTAATTATGTATTGTATTCATAAGGTGGATTACCTCATTTAACTACAGTAATTATACTGTCATCAATAAGAAACATGAACATTATAAACGTTGATTTGTGTATACGCAAAACTCTTGAACACACTGTATAAAAGAGGTGATCAAGATAGGCCGTTATGAACTCGGCTGAAAAATACACACAATCGCCCAAGAGAACACATTTCTCCACAAAGACGTTTTAAAACGTTGTTCCAATCATTTTCTACCGACACGCTTAAAAGTCACAGCGGAGTGTGGATTTTATATTTCCTCAGCTCGAACTTCCCTCTCAAACAGCCTTTGGCAAGAAATGTTTTATTAATGGTCTGTAGTCCCACGCTAACCAATTCTGCAATTCATTGGGTCCACACAAGATAGTCTGGAGATATTTACCGTTCGTGCCGCATCTAGTTACAGCTGAAAGGCTTTCTCTGTAACGAGGTGCGGGTGAAAGTGGAAAGGGGTGTAACTAGCTAGATTGAAAACATCGCGTTTAAAAGCGCGCGCGTGATCGAAAGCACTGGGAGAGGATAAGACTTATTAGGGTGACACGATAATAATGTTCTACATAATTTTTATACAATGTTCTGATGAAATTATTATTATTATTATTATTATTATTATTATTATTATTATTATTATTATTATTATATTGTTACGGAGTTACCCGTGGACCAGCAGAGGTGAAAGGAGGTGCCGGGGTGAATGAGTCTAACTACAATGTCACGAATTGATTTAAAATTTTTAACAAAGGTTATATTGCTTTAGAATTACAAAAATCAACAAATAACAATGTAACGGGTACCAGTAGCAGTAAACAATTCTAGGAAAGACCAGATTGGTCGTATACACAGATCTTGGGCTTCAAGCCGTCACTTTACAATTCCTGGGCTCCTAGCTCAAATTTACAAAAGACACAAATTTACACAAGGGCAGAAATCCCTCAATACCTGGAGCGCTTGCTCCCAACATATAATATCCAGCCTTCAAAAAGCATTCAGTAATCTTACTTTGAAAAAGAGCTAACAGGCTCTCAGTTTTCAAGCATACTCAAGGCAACACCAAAAATATCTTACATCTTTTGGCCTTCCATGGCCCAGCTTACAAATTGAAACAGGGGTATCTCGTACCCAAACTATAGGGCCTTCGTGTAAAAAGAAATAGCAGTTAGATAAATGGCCCGAACACAAAATGAAAGGAGGCGAATGCTTGCACTCCTAGATATGAATTCTTAAAACCTAAAGTGCACTAGGCCGATGAAACAGGGGCTATTCCCAAACTATGGAGGTGACTCGTATAAAAAAAATTAAGACATTACGGAAAGGAAGAAAACCAGTTACAAAACGTAGTCACCTCAAACCAATATGAAGGGGAGCTCGAGAGGGTACATCACTCTCTATCTCCGATTTACAGTGAAATTTTTTTATGAAATTACATAAGCCGGCAGAAGTTACACTTTCAGAAAAGTAGGTTACCGGTACATAGTTAAAGTTTCGGACCTCTCCCTCGGGTTAAACTGCAGAGCTAGCAAGAAATAAAGATGTTAATTGGCCATTACCTTGTCGCTGTTCTGCTGCCTGATGAAAGAGGCGCCTCCCGCCTCCTGCTTGACACACACACACTAGTTCAGATGACGATCAATTAGCCAAGAGACGTGAAAATCCGCAGTTTATAAACCCTCGGGGATCGAGACCTTTCATGAATAAACCAGCCACGCCCTCTCCCTTTATTGGTGAATTTAAAAGTTACACTCAAAATCGAGGAAGAAGCCTGTGATAGGCGGAAAATGAATTACAGAAATTCGTGATTGGCTAAATTCAAAACTGGCGGAAAGAAAAGATAAATATTGCCAATCCAAAAATAAGGAACATTAATTAGTTAAAAAAACTTATGAATACAAAACTTCTTTAAATCAAAGTTCATCCACTTCGCACCAGGGTGCATGATCATAGTTTTTGTAGTGACATCTGTTGAAGAAAGTCCAAACTTCTTGATGAAGGGCAAACAAAACAAGTAGAAATTCACACAGTACCGGAAACTTCACAATACCAAAATAACGTCAAATTACTGTAGTGACATCTTCTGAGTAAAGGTTTAAGTAGGTCTAGTTTCAAGTTCACTGTTTCTCCTGTAGAGGAGTTCTTTTAGGCGCAAGATTTAAATGCGCGGCGTTGGGGTGTACCTCCCGGTACAATTATTATTATTATTATTATTATTATTATTATTATTATTATTATTATTATTATTATTATTATTTGAAGCCATCTCTTTTTAGTTTCGAATCAGTTAATTTATAACTGTTACGTTCTTCAGTCTGCAGAAACTAATGAAGTGCCCGGAGTGTCCGAGAACTTGTTCGGCTCGCCAGATGCAGGTCTTTTGATTTGACACCTGTAGGCGACCTGCGCGTCTGATGAGGATGAAATTATAACGATATACATCCAGCCCCCGTGCCAGCGAAATGAACCAATGATGGTTAAAATTCCCGACCCTACCGGGAATCGAACGTGGGCCAGTACGCTAACCATTTAGGCACGGAGCCGGACACCTGAAAAAGAAAACGTATGGTAACAGAATCCGGCCGTGATTATATCAGAGGCTTAGCTGCTGGCTTTCCACCCGGAAGGCTGAGGTTCTTATCCCGGGCAATCCCGGGTCGAGATTTTCATCTCAAAAATCACGTGGTGTCAGGAAAGACATCCAGTTTTAAAGTTCCGGCCAAAACCAAAAGGAGCGTGGGTGGCTCCAGCAACCCCAGAAATAACTGGGATAAGCTGAAGAAAGTATTTTATATTTGGGCTCAGCAAACTCTGGACTTCTCCTCTCAGAATTCAGTCAATTTCAATGAATTATTTTGTATTTGCCAGCAACTCTGGACTTCCTTGTCTCCTCTCAAAATTCTGAATTAATTTTAATGAGACCGCCTCTGTGATGTAGTGGTTAGTGTGATTAGCTGCCATCCCCGCAGGCCCGGGTTCGATTCCCGGCTCTGCGAATAAATTTGAAAAGTGGTATGAAGGCTGGAACGGGGTCCACTCAGCCTCTGGAGGTCAGCTGAGTAGAGAGCAGTTCGATTGTAACCTCAGTCATCCTCAAAATGGTTTTCCATGGATCCCCAATTCTCCAGGCAAATGCCGGGATTGCACCTAACTTAAGGTCACGGCCACTTTCTTCCCTCTTCCTTGTCTACCCCTTCCAATGTTACCATCCCCCCGAAAAGGCCCCTGCTCAATACAGCAAATGAGGCAGCCTGGGCGAGGTACTGGTCCTTCTCCCCAGTTTTATCCCCGACCCAAAGTCTCACGCTCGAGGACACTGCCCCTGAGGCGGTAGAGGTGGGATACCTTACTGAGCCCGAGGGTAAAACCACCTTCGACGGTAAACGTATTTGAAGAGGAAGCAGAAGAAGAAGATTTTTAATAAACTCTTAATATATTTGTTTGTGGATCTGGACTTACTTGTCTCCTTTCAACATTTACAATTAATTTAATAAACTCTTTTATGGTGGTTGTTCTTAGTTCTGGACTACCTTCTCTCCCCTCAAAATTTGCAGTTAATTTTAATGAAATCTTTTTGGCTCTGGACTACCTTCTCTCCTCTCAAAATTTACAGTTAATTTTAATAGACTCTTTTATGCCAATTTTTAGCATCTTTGGACTCCCTTGTCTCCTTTCAACATCCAGAGGTAATTTTAATAAACATTTTTGCTATGCTTATAAGGAGCTCTGTACTTCCTTACTTCCTCCCAAAATTTATAGCTACTACCCGTTACTAACAGGTCTCTGAACAACTCAAACCAGAGGATTAGCAGGAGAAATTAATTGATTAATTACATACCAATTTGTGACATGAAAGCTTTTGTCATAAGCCGAAATGGTGTATTTTTCGTCGAGCAATAATGTAAGAAAATAGTCCTTAGATGTTTTGTAGAAAGAGTATGCTTGTTGTCGGCATATCATTAAACATGACAAGGGAACAATATTTCCATATCTGTAGATGGTGATTATTTTTAAGGGAAAATTCAACTAGACAACCAACCATTTTCATGTTCAGCGATGGAATTTGCACAAAAATGTAAATTCAGTCATATTTTCATTATTATAAATATATTGGATATAAACGACTGGAAATCGGATTTTCTATCGTTTATGTTACGGACTCTCTTCAGGTAGAACTAATATTTCCTGAAATATATTATTTGAAAGTTTGTGAAAAAACACATGAAACAAAATTTACCAGAAATTTAGTTTGGACAATTTTTATTATGTAACGTAGGCTACAATTTTTCGATAGGCCTACAGGTAACATAATGGAGAAATCTGGCATTTCCTGTTCTGCTCCTCGTAATACTGCTACACGTATGAATACTCTTCAGTTAATCTACATATCCTAGTGTACCACCTCAAATTCGAACACTCGACAAATTCTGTCGAGCCGTTTTCTCCTTATGTCGTAAGTCATAACGAACAATCCGAGATAAAAACGAAACATAAACCAAAATTTAAAGAGGACAGACAAATTACAATTTTATTTATAAATAACGTAATAAACTCCTTCATAATATTTGTAGGAAGCTCTGGATTAGTTTGCCTCCTCACAGAAACCAGAGTTTGTTGAATGGTCAAATCCTTATCATTCAATGAACCCATGTTTCTGCAATCCTTCACAGACGATTTTGTTTCTCTTGTATGGAACGCTCTCGTCATTAAAGAGTGGAAGTAACAAAGAAAGGAAATCCAAAGACGCGACTTCACTCGTCGATGAAGCCAATTGACGCACGTTCAGCCAGCTGAAGTTCTAACACAAGACTGACGCACCTTACTTCCTCGCTCACTTGTAGCTAGAAAGTTATAACGAGTGCTTTATGCACGTCTCACAGTCAGAACTAAATGATATACAGAATGGAAATTAATCTACTGATTAAGTTCCAAACGCTGTTCAGAGATGTTGGTCGAGTATTTTGATCTAATAATCCCATGTTCGCTGGTAACTCATTAGTGCTATACCTCGGATTTTTAGGTGGTAATAGGTTAGAGTGCAAAGTAATTTGGTTTGTAGGAAGTGCCATGCAACCCGTTGTACCATAATGTCGGAAGAGTAGCATAAATTCAAGGAATTCTATAGGCTGTACTCCTAATATCTATGCAAATCTCATAGTATAACCGTTGTACAGTGTAGGGTATACTTGTTACTGGCTTAAGGAAGTTTGCATTCTAACCTATCAGTACCTAAAAATCCGGACTCTACGAGTCATTACCGAATAATTGCATTTCTCTTTATTTCGAAATTCGACTACCTTAAACACGGAATTTGTTTTGTTTCTCGAACTAAACTACCTTTGCATACGTTAACTCGGTGCAGTATAATTTGTATAATTTACCACGGTACTCACTGTCGAGCCTTAACGATTACATTACAGTTCACTATCTCGCCACGAAGTTTAGACCGTACATGACAACAGTGAATACAGGAGCAATTAGTCAAATAATACTGTGCTGAGTAAACTTGTACAAACCGAGTGGGTTGGCCATGCGGCTAGGGACACGCAGCTGTAAGCTTGCATTCGGGAGATAGTGGGTTCAAACCTCACTGCTGGCAGCCCTGAAGATGGTTTTCCGTGGTTTCCCATTTTCACACAGGCCACGACAGCTACCTTTCCATTTCCAGCCCTTTCCAATTCCATCGTCACCATAAGGTCGGTGCGACGTAAAGCAACTTATAAAAAGAATAAAGAAGACCTATACAAAAGTAGATTAGCTCAAAAAACGAATTCTATAAAAGCAAACACAAAATTAGTTGAGTTAAAACAAAAAAAAAATGCAATAACGCAGTATTGAATCTCCAGCGATCATGGCTTTCATCACGATACTCGGCCAACCTTCTCCGACGAGTATCGCTTTTCTGTTTCATCGAACAGATGGGTGTCAGGAGAGAACAATGGAGAACAAACACCTTGCAAATACTGCTGGAAGAACAGAAGCTGGTGGCAGCAGCGTTATGATCCGCGGAACGATTTTCTGGCATGCTTCGATGACGATGATGATGATGCTAACATCGAGGTCATCGGCCCCTAATGGTACGAAATGAAATGTCGACAAAAAGTTCAAAATCATCCACTGACCAAAATAAAAAATGTCATGAAGAATGAATGGATGGACATGAACCCAAAGAAAACCCAGTGGATCCGACTCAAAAAGACCATAAATAAGAGTATTACTGACCAAGGGACCACTTATAAAGCACAATCCTGAATCGAGGATACTTGATGTCTAAAGGGGTCCAAAATCCAGGTCTAAGGCACCTCAGAATGGTACATGTCACGAGTAAAGAAGAACCATGGAATTTGTCATGTTGGGGTACTAATCAAAAGTAGCGAAGACTCACGCTGGTCCACACATGATGGTACTACTCACAAGTATTGTACATCGTATAGGTAAAGCAGACCTATGGTGTTTCTCACACAATGGCGTCACACAAACCGATGAGGTTCCGCACCTAGGTGTACTAGTCACGGGTGCCGGTATTCCTGTGGGGTTCCTCTCATAGTGAGTACTAATCACAGGCAACGGAGACCCACGGGGTCGCTCTTATAGTGGTACGACTCACAGGCAGCGCCCAGACCCGCAGTGTTGCTCACGTGGGTACGACTCACGGGTACTGGAAACCCACAGGCGAACCAACTCACTGCTTATACTAATCACAAACCTATTTCGTACCTAATATAGTGGTACTACTCGCAAGTAAAGGCGACCCATGGTGTTCCCCGCGTGATGCTACTAATCAAAAGTAGTTTCATGGTTCTAAGACAATCATCCCTTGGTCGCCCCTTTTAGTCGCCTCTCACGACAGGCAGGGGATACCGTGGGCGTATTTTTCGTCTGCATCCCCCCACCCACAAGGGGTAGAGAGAGAGAGAGAGAGAGAGAGAGAGAAAGAAGGGATCCGTCACTTCGAAAAATGAAGTAACGGACGAAGAAAGGCAAGGGACACGAAGGGCGTGAAAATGAGACTCCCTAGGCCTCGAATGCTTTAATACCGTCGGGGTCGGAAAAGAACAAGAGTTGACCAAGGGAGGTCGGACAGAACAGACGAAGTGACGAGCCTGGCACAAGTGGAAGCAATGCCAAGACTCGCCTAAGGGCCCCGTGGTCGCCAATCCACACTCCCAAGTTGAGAGCACCTTGGGCCCCTTTTAGTCTCCTCTTACGACAGGCAGGGGATACCGCGGGTGATTTCTACCCGCAGGGGGTATGGCATGCTTCATGTGGAAAGCACACTCGACCAATTCTGTTCTACTCCCAAGTTCTTGAACCATATTTCGGCTCAATGTCGAAGCTTTTGAGTCCATCTTTCGACACCATACAGCAGTATCGATAACAAATAACACTTCACAACACATCAGAAAGTTTTGAATCTGTGGTCACGGGGCTGGACACAATATTTTAATTTCAAAAACACGCTTCTTAAGATGTTGATTCTGGTTTCTACGTTCAGATGCTTTTCTTGTGTTAGGATTACAAAGTTCTTTAGCACGACACTGGTCAATATCTATGTCTGTTAGACAGAAATAAAGTGATTCACACTAATTCGATTAAGTGAAATAGCGGACCATAACTAAGTGCAGAGATTTGTCTCGTTTTATGTTTCTTGGCGTGGTTTAAAATCTAAAGCATTATTATTATTATTATTATTATTATTATTATTATTATTATTATTATTATTATTATTATTATTGCGGAATATGCGTGTGAGAGAATTAAATTCTGACGTTCAAAGATCACGCTTGGGTGACTTAAGTAACATAAAATTTCCCTGTCAAATTTGGAACTGTGACTCATTGAGGTTCTATTTCCCCGAAATAAAATGATTAAGTGCCCTTGTCGGGTGGGAACGAGCTTAACCATAAGACTTTTACCCGAGTTTTGAGAAAACAAGAAAGATAATTCGAAATGTATTTCGATACTACTTTCCGCGTAAAAGAGATAACATGCATATTTCCAACCTGAGAATGGAATTCGAAAGATTGATTAGTTTTAATGACCGAGAGAGTTGGCCGTGCGGTTAGGGTTGCGTAGTTGTGAGCTTGCATTCGGGAGATGGTGGGTTCGAACCCCATCGTCGGCAGTCCTGAGGATGGTTTTCTGCGGTTTCCGAATTTCACACCAGGAAAATGCTGCGGCTGTGCCTTAATTTACTGCCACAGACGCTAACTTCCCAATCCTTCCTACCATCGTTTATGTCAACTGCCGTGACCTTTCGTATTAGCAGCCGCTCAGTTGTGTTGCTGAAAATTAGGTAAACATGTCTCTGGAAAGGTTCAGCTTGAAAAGACATACACTGCGTTCTTGACAATTTACCTGAATTTGCGGGTCGATAACTATCTGGCTGGTCACTTGATTTACCTGGTTTCATTTCATGTGGAATGCTGCCCGTGTACAGAATGCTTGTGAAGAACTCGGCCCGCCACTTTTTCATATACTTTCCACAGTGCAAAAGGAATTCTGCGTGAATGCCATCAAAGCCCGGGGCTTTCTCTGGTTTCATTTATTTTATGGCAGTCGTTAGTTCTTCAATACTGAATGGTAGATAATATTCATTTTCAGCTTTGCAAGCTGTTTTGAGCGCCTTTAATTTCATCTTCTTGGACTTGAGGAGTTTTGGAAATGGTCACGATGTTGGCTGCAACTTGGTTGGGGTAACAGCATCATATGTGCGATCTCGTGCTGCGATGCCGCGTATATCGACAAACCAAACTGGTTTTGAACTGCCACACAAGATCTGGTCGGTTCTTAACTGTATAAGAACCAACACTGGCAGGTGTGCCGATTTCCTGCACAGGTGAAAGAAAATACCTTCAAGTTGTGACTGCGGCACCGCAAAGAAGGCTGTTCACCATGTAGTTCAAGAATATCCTCTGAGAGCTTTCCTTCGCGAGCCAACAGAGTTCTTGGTTATGACGGAGGGATCAATAGACTGCATTTGTGGCCTGGATATTAGTTTGTAATTTAAGATAATTGTACATATTATTTTTTAGCGATGTATCCATAGACTAAAGAAATAAAATAATTACCCGAATCTACAAGCATCAAGAGTAAGCGATTCATAACAGTTTAGTTTTGACCTTGATACTGTTTACCGTTGAGTCCGGCTCCATGGCTAAATGGTTAGCATGCTGGCCTTTGGTCGCAGGGGTCCCGGGTTCGATTCCCGGCAGGGTAGGGAATTTTAACCATCATAGGATAATTTCGCTGGCACGGGGGCTGGGTGTGTGTGTCGTCTTCATCATCATTTCATCCTCATCACGACGCGTAGGTCGCATACGGGCGTCAAATCAAAAGACCTACACTTGGGGAGCCGAACTTGTCCTCGGACACTCCCGGCACGCCATTTTCTACCGTTGAGGCTGGCAAAACTGTGGTATTAAATACTAAAATCTATATATATAAAATAAGAGTTTTGTCTGTACATTGATCAGAATTTGAAACGAATGGTATTTCTGTATCGGTCATGTCCACAGTAACAAGGAAATACACTTTTTACTTTTCCGTAATGTCTGTCTGTCTGTCTGTCTGTCTGTCTGTCTGTCTGTCTGTCTGTCTGTCTGTCTGTCTGTCTGTCTATCTGTATGTATGTACGTATGTACACGCATCACGAGAAAACGGCTGAAGGAAATTTAATGAAAATCTGTATGTAAAGTCGGGGGATGAACCACTACAATCTAGGCTATAAATTATTTTGTTCACGCTGAGTGAAATGGTAGTTTAGGGGAATGCCTGAAATTTAATTCTCAAATATTTATATTATTAGTGGTCCTATCGATAAACATTACATAACTAAAGTTATATAAAATTGAATTTCCGATTGTTTATGTCATATACATTTTTACTCTACCGGCTATGATAACAGAGATATTCGTGAATTTGTATTTTTGTTGCTAAGTCCATATTAACGCCGAGTCACGAGAAAACGGGTGAACAGAATTTAATGAAAATCGGTATAATAGAGTCGGGGAATAAGAAACTACATTACAGTCTAAGTTATAAACAATTTTATTCACCCTGGATGAAATTGTAGTTAAGGGGAAGGTATCAAATATTAATTTTTAAGTACCTACGTTATTGGTCCTATCGAAAAGTACTACATAACAAAGGTTAGAGAGAATACAATTTCCGATCATTTTGTTTTATTCAGTTTTACCGTAGCGACTATGATAAGAGTGGTATTTCAGAGTCGGAAGAAAACTGAATGTGAAGGCCTACAATATCGAAAGCTCTTAAAAATGATCAACAATAACATTATATTGACCATTGTTTGTTGTGATGTTCTTTATCTCTTATGCTGCCACTGAACTCCGATAGATGGGATTACTGCTGCTTACCAAGTATAACAATCTGACTGAATATTGGCAGAAAATAGGTGGGGAGTTGGAAAACTTTCTTCTTTAGCATGCCATTCTTCTGTTTCATACATTTGCTGATACTGCTGGTACGTAACACACTGGTTCATCATAGTATTCCAGCTATTCGATCCCTACTCTGACGCGCTGTTTTGAATGAGTAGTGTGCACATTTAAGTTAAAGGCTCACTTAGTAGTAGTAGTAGTAGTAGTACGACCTGGTCTAGAATTACAATTTAGGCCTATTGGAAATTATTACACAACAATTTGCTAAGTAACTTAAAATTCAACTCTGAAAAGAGCTGTTTCTTAAGAAAAGCTTCTTATTATTCTTCTTCTTCTTCACTTTTATTAAATTCTATGTTCATTTTATTCCAAATTAGCAGTGAAGAGGGGGTTTCTCCTCTTGCTTGGAGGAAGAATTTGCCTCCAATTCAGATAGTTCTTTACGCCGCCAGTGTAGTGAATTGTGAATTTCCGATTCATCGGGTACTCCTGGGAAACATTGGCAAAAGAGCATAGTTTTTGGCCTGGGACTCTCCACTATTCGACACCCCCCGCTGCCGAAAAAAGATGAAGAGTTTTCATGGATCAGAGCTGTCTGCGGCTTGGTAATTCCAGCTCTGGAACTTTGGACTGTTAGATCAGCAGCGTAGTACTGTTCGTTAAAAGTGAGAAATTGTGTGGTTTTTCATTTGATCGAGTATTTCATATGATAGTATTGCTTTTAATAGTGCCACTCCTGCTGACGTCATTATAATGACCTATGTCCATTTCGGTTGGGAACACTACTAAGAAAGTCTTTTTGAGGATGTAAAAAGGCGGGTGGAGATTGAGTGCCTACAAATTATAATGAAATATCCCCCAGCTTGATTGTGATTGATAGTAGGCAAGCGGGCCTACCGTTACAATGAAAATTTCCTAACCCAGACTTCATATGAGTAGAGACGTTTGGTGACTTCCCCGTCGCATTTCTAGAGTAACGTTAAGAGCTATGCAATTTAATACAATCTTGCTCACAACGTGTACACTACCGAACCTAGAATTCTGTATACAATGTAGAATTTCGTAGCGAAGCACGGGTACACCAGCTAGTATAATATAAATATTGACGTATGCTTCTGGAGAAGCCTGGTCCAGGTCTTTCAAGTCGACAACCACGAGTGACCTGACAGTCTATGGGAATGGAGCATTACATAGGATGAAATCTAATGTTGAAGACGGCACCAGTACCAAGTCTCCAAGCCAGAGACGATTAAAATCCCCGTTCCATCCGAGAATCGAAAACCCTGGACCAAAGGTTAGCATGCCAACCAGTTAATTACGGAGTCAGACAATGATATGTGATGACAGAGCCCGAATGTTAAGTCATTAATAGGTTAGAATACAAACCTACTCATGAGCGTAACAAGTATATTCTAACCCATTTAACAATCATGTTATGAGATTTGCATAAACATTAGGGGCTTAGCCTCTTAGAACCCCCTGGAAGTTATGTTGCTCTCGTAACATTGCGGAAGAACGGGCTATATGGCACCACCTACTCGGCACAATACTTTGCATTCTAACCGATTACTGCATAAATATCCGGGCTCTAGAGATAGATGATGAGAACCGACATATATACTACTCATTACCATGGCTTCAGATTCAAGAAGGGTTATCAGTTCAAGTACATGGTATCCTGATTTAGCAGTAACAACGACTTCTCAATTGAAATCAAAGAGAGGATAGCACTGGGGTCGAAATGCATGTGTTCACTCACAGGAGACGCTCAATTCAAAATCAGTATCAGTGAACACCAAGATGACAATTTGCAACACGATGATATGCTGAGTAGTCATGTACGGTTCGGAAACCTGGGGCTTTACTAAGACATAATAAGGAAAACTAGTTTACTAATATCTAAAACGCAATGTATGAGGAAATTCACGGAAGTGAAGGAAGAACGGAGAGATGCAGCAACCAACAATCCTGCAGAAAGAAAAGAGCAGAAGAATTCAGCGGGCAGACCCATCTAGCCCGCGTGCCCCAAGAGAGATTCGTGATACAAGGAGACCACGGCTAAGCTGGATGGATCACCTGGCGATGGACCTGACAGATCTAGGACTCGATGGCATCTGTAGGAACCAAGCACAAAGCAGAGGGATCGGGGGGCAGTTCGTGGAAGCAGTGCGTGGTTTGTGATCGCTGGATATGCTACAAGGCAGATTAACGGCGACACTTGCCTGAATAGCAGGTCTGTTCAGCTCACGCATTATTAAGTAGTTACAAGTTTGAAGTCGACACAGACACTTATCTCAATTAACGGAACATATGTAAAAGTAACATGTCGGGTCTCTCGAGTAGCGTACTCGTGCTGAAGCCTAGATACCGACAAATGTACCGGATGATGCTGCTTTTCCGAAGTTCAGCTGCTCAAGATGGTGGTGGTGGTGGTGATTATTGTTTAAAGAGGAAGTACAATTGGGCAACCATCACCTATTCAATAAATGAAGTTACTGGTCAAAGAAAGACAAGGCCTCCATACGTAATACTGTTAGGGTTGGAAAAAGAACAAGAGTTGACCAAGGGAGGTCAGATATGATAGATGAAATAGAGGAGCCTGACACAAGTGGAAGCGATGCCAGGACTCAGCTACGGGAGCCGTGGTCGCGAACCCACATTCCGAAGTTAAGAGACTCTGGAGAACCTCTTAGTCGCCTTTTATGACAGGCAGGTGATACCGTGGGTGTATTTCTACCGCCTCCACAAAGAGGGAGGTCAGCTGCTCAAGACATGGAGATACGAAGAAACTACTCCAGTGACGGGACCAATAATAATAATAATAATAATAGTAATAATAATAATAATAATAATAATAATAATAATAATAATAATAATAATAATAATAATTTTGTCCCGAAAGAGTTCTTTTACGGGCCAGTAAATCTACCGACACGAGGCTGACGTACTCGAGCATATTCAAATACCACCCGACTAAGCCAGGATCGAACATGGCAAGTTCGGGTCAGAAGGCCAGCGCGTTAACCGTCTGAGCCACTCAGCTCGGCAATAATAATAATAATAATAATAATAATAATAATAATAATAATAATAATAATAATAACAATAACAATAATGCCTTTTGGTACTTCCCAGGATTTGAAGTGGACAACTGGTGCAGAATGTATAATGAAACTTATCGTGTCCCTAGTTGGCCGATTAGCGAAGAATAAATAAATAAATAAATAAATAAATAAATAAATAAATAAATAAATAAATAAATAAATAATACGACGACCGAGCGAGTTGGCCGTGTGGTTAGGGGCGCGTAGCTGTGAACTTGCATTCGGGAGATAGTGGGTTTGAACCCCACTGTCGGCAACCCTGAAGATGGTTTTTCGTGATATCCTATATTCACACCAGGCATATCCTGGGGCTGTACCTTAATTAAGGCCACGTCTGCTTTCTTCCCAATCATAGCCGTTTCCCATCCCTCCGTCACCGAAAACCTTCGATGTGTTAGTGCGACGTTAAACAAGTTAAAAGAAATCATTACTCGTATCATTTATACACACTGTATAAGAAAGAACAGAGGTCCAATAACACTGCCTTGTGGGACGCCGCTCTTAATCGAGGATTGGTGCAGTGGGTTGGCATTTAAGGGAACGCTCAAGACCATGTCAACAGATTTATCAGATTTAATAGATTGAATCGATAGCTGAATATGTGTTAAATACATATCATCATCATCATCATCATCATCATCATCATCATCATCATCATCATCACCACCACCAGTTTCGCAGTGGTCGTGACATCCGAGGCTGGCGTGGTTCGAATTCCGAGCAACGCACGTAAAATTTCTGAAATGAAAGTCACGCCCTTGAGGTTCGGATGACTATGCGATATAATTATGTACAGCTGAGAATTTAGGGCATATGCTTGTAAACGCATAGGGAAAAAACCTACCTCTACTCCACTAATAGAGCTGACTACCATGCTGTTAGGCACCCTGGAAGAAATCAACTTGCAGAGATCGGAAACTGCAATAGGTTTACCGTTCAGTCATTGGTAAGTACGTCTAATTCTGTGAGATCCTGTGTTCAATCCCCGGGCAAGTCGAGGCATTTTAGCAATGATTGGTTTATTCCTGTGACTCAGAAGCAGGTTGTTATATCTGTCCCCGGGAGTTCTGTGCCGGGCTGAGTGGCTCAGACGGTTGAGACGCTGGCCTTCCGACCCCAACTTGGCAGGTTCGATCCTGGCTCAGTCCGGTGGTATTTGAAGGTGCTCAAATACGTCAGCCTCGTGTCGGTAGATTTACTGGCATGTACAAGAACTCCTGCGGGACTAAATTCCGGCACTTCGGCGTCTCCGACAACCGTAAGAGTAGTTAGTGCGACGTAAAGCAAATAACATTATTATTATTATTATTATTATTATTATTATTATTATTATTATTATTATTATTATTAAGAGTTCTGCAACCCGCATACCACATTACACACATCGCTACATTAGACTTTAACTCGGTTTCCTTCCCAAAGCAGACGCTGCCAGCCCCTCGGGGAGTCTGCCTTACGACGGCTGCACTAAGCTGGGATACGAACACATTATTATTATTATTATTATTATTATTATTATTATTATTATTATTATCTGTACAAAACAATGAAGTAATCTCTACTGTCGGGATACAGCGCATAAGACTTTACTGGGTAAAATCAACAGTAAAACACAAAAATTAAAGCCATAAAGCATGGCAAGATGTCTATCTACAGCTCGGTCCTTATCACAGGTGTAGTCGTAACTTGGATGACGCAATCAACGTAATTAAGACGAATAATAGAAAGCCACTTCCACCTGCCGCGCGCTGTGGGATAAATTCAATTACCAGAAGATCCTCCGCTTTTCACTCCCGGTCAACAACTTCGGCGCCTGCATTCACACAGAACAAATGAACTATAGTATGTTACCTTCTACTGAGAGATTTATAACGAATCACTTCTCATTTTCGAGAGATTTCCACAGAGTAAATTAACTACGGGTGTCCGCCTCTGTGGTGTAGTGGTTAGTGTGATTAGCTGCCACCCCCGGAGGTCCGGTTCGATTCCCGACTCTGCTACGAAATTTGAAAAGTGGTACGAGGCTGGAACGGGGTCCACTCAGCCTCGGGAGGTCAACTGAGTAGAGGTGGGTTCGATTCCCACCTCAGCCATCCTGGAAGTGGTTTTTCTGTGGTTTCCTACTTCTCCTCAAGGCAAATGCCGGGATGGTACCTAACTTAATGCCACGGCCACTTCCTTCCCTCTTCTTTGTCTATCCCTTCCAATCTTCCCATCCCCCCCGCAAGGCCCCTGTTCAGCATAGCAGGTGAAGCCACCTGGGCGAGGTACTGGTCATCCTCCTCAGTTGTATCCCCCGACCCAATGTCTCACGCTCCAGGACACTGCCCTTCAGGAGGTAGAGGTCGGATCCCTCGCTGAGTCCGAGGGAAAAACCGACCCTGGAGGGTAAACAGATTAAGAAAGAAAGAAAGAAAGAAAGAAAGAAAGAAAGAAAGAGTAACTACGGTATTGAGTTTTATCATCCTATTCCTCTTCTTCCTGGCCTTTTACCCACAAGCATATTGGAGTCGACGTAGTTTTACAGCCGGATGCCCTTTCTGAAGCCAACCTTTTATAGACGGAAATGTAGACGAGAACACAAAAGAGAAACACAGGATATATTTTAATGCCGAGGATGAATTAATATTAAAATTGAAAATGAAATGAGAATCCACAGCCTGTTTCCAGTCATTTGACCGGGTCAGGAATGAAATGAATGAAGCCCTCATCTAGCGTATCACTAGCCTGTATCACTCCTTTGGGGCAATGATTAATGAATGACAGATGAAAGGAAATGATACTGGGGAGTGTAGCTAGAATGAAAGGTGACAGGAAAAACCGGACTACCCGGAGAAAAACCTGTCCCACCTCCGCTCTGTCCAGCAGAAATCTGACATGGGATTTAAACCACGGAATCCAGCGGTGAGAGGCCGGCGCGCAGCCGCTAGAGCCACGGAGGCTTCATGAATTAACATTAAAATTAGACATTTAAAATATATCTAGGAGATTATGATATTACAAGTAGTACCAGAGGTCCCTTTGGCTGTAACTAACTGCCAACGTAACTTAAATGTATGTTGTTATACGAGTACAAAATCTAATAACAAGAATACATAAAATAGCTTAAAGTACGTTTTCGTACTGAGGATAAATAAAGATTAAAGACTAAACATCTAGAACAGTGGTTTTCAAACTATGGCATGCGTACCCCTAAGGGTACCCTGAGGCTTTTTTTTGCTTTACATCGCACAGACACAGATATGTCTTATGGCGACGACGGGACAGGAACGGCCTACGAATGAGAAGGAAACGGCCGTGGCTTAAATTAAGGTACAGCCCCAGCATTTGCCTGGTGTGAAAATGGGAAACCACGGAAAACCATCTTCAGGGCTGCCCACGGTGGGGTTCGAACCCACGATCTCCCGCATGGGAGCTCACAGCTGCGCGCCCCTAATCGCACGGCCAACTCACCCGGTCCTGAGGCTTTTAGTGGGGTATATGTGAAACCTTCAAGGAAATAACGCAGACAAATGTAAATATGGAAATAAATAAGAAAGGTAAATATGTATATACGGAGCCACTGTTCGCTTGAAAGTTTCACCTGGACTATGACACATCAGAAAACTGTGACATGACATGCAGGCATACCCATCCCATTGAAATTTTGTTGATTCACAATGTTTAAATTCCAGAATTAAGCTCGAAAATTTTTCATCCTTATTCATTAATTTGATACTGAAGCAACATCTACCGTTTTGTGAAAATTTCATACAAACAGGGTATTCTGTGTTTGTCATCGTTGTATTATACTTGATACAGACTCTTAAAGTTCTTGTGATATCTTATAAAAATGTATTTAGTTTCACAATCTCATCTTATTTACGATGTGCATTTAAAAGAATCGTTCAAGATCAATTTAAAATGTCTCAATAATTCAGACAAGGAACTGGACCGAGTTTTAGCATCCTGTAAGACATCCTACTATCCAAATCTAGCGGTACATATGACAATGAAAAAATGAAAATCCACAGCCTGTTTCCAGTCATTCGACTGGGTCAGGAATGGAATGAATGAAGCCCCATCTAGCGGCGAGGATAGGAATTGTGCCGGCTGACGAAGCCTGTCGCACTCCTCTGGGGCAATGATTAATGAATAACAGGTGAAATGAAATGATAGTGGAGAGTGTTGCTGGAATGAAAGATGACAGGGAAAACCGGAGTACCCGGAGAAAAACCTGTCCAGCCTCCGCTTTGTCCAGCACAAATCTCACATTGAGTGACCGGG
The DNA here is from genome assembly GCF_040414725.1 of Anabrus simplex. Classification (NCBI taxonomy): domain Eukaryota; kingdom Metazoa; phylum Arthropoda; class Insecta; order Orthoptera; family Tettigoniidae; genus Anabrus; species Anabrus simplex. The sequence continues at coordinate 90,427,577 of NC_090271.1, forward strand.
ATTTGAACCACGGAACCCAGTGGTGAGAGGCCGGCGCGCTGCCGCCTGAGCCACGGAGGCACATATGACAATGACAATGAAAATCCACAGCTTGTTTCCAGTTGTTCGACCGAGTCAAGAATGGAATGAATGAAGCCCCATCTAGCGGCGAGGAGAGAAATTGTGCCACCGGGCGAGTTGGGCGTGCGGTTAGGGTCGTGCAGCTGTGAGCTTGCATTCGGGAGATAGTGGGTTTGAACCCCACTGTCGGCAACCCTGAAGATGGATTTTCGTGGTTTCCCATTTTCACACCAGGCAAATGCTGGGGCTGTATCTTAATTAAGGCCACGGCCGCTTCCTTCCCATTCCTAGGCCTTTCCTATCCCATCATCGCCATAAAACCTATCTGTGTCGGTGCGACGTAAAGCAAATAGAAAAAAAAAATCGTGCCGGCTGCCGAAGTCAGTCGCACTCCTCTGGGGCAATGATTGCTGACTGACAGATGAAATGAAATGATATTGGAGTGTTGCTGGAATGAAAGATGAAAGGGAAAACCGGAGTACCCCGAGAAGAACCTGCTCCGCCTCCATTTTATCCTGCACAGATCGCACATGGAGTGACCGAGATTTGAACCACGGAACCCAGCGGTGTGAGGCTGGCGTGCTGCAGCCTGACCCATGCAGACTATTAAAATAACAATAAGTTTTAAAAATAAACATCAATGATGATATAGCCTCAGCTATCGTGTGTAGGCACGGCTGCCTGCGTGTCAATTTCAACAACGTTCCGTTTTATTCTACAAATTGGCAGAGAAACGGATTTCTGCTGGACGAACTATGTCTGAGTTTTAATGAATTTCGTCGGGTAAACACCAGAGGCCCTATATATCGGACGACATGGACAGACGAATGGGCATTTTCTACCCTTCACAAACGAGCTGGCCGAGCGGTTAGGGTCGCGCAGCTGTGAGCTTGCATCCGGGAGATAGTGGATTCGAACTCCATTGCCGGCAGCCCTGAAGATGGTTTTCTATGGTTTCCTATTTTCACACCAGGCAAATGGTGGGGTTGTATCTGTACCTTCCCATTCCTATCCCTTTCCTACGCCATCGTCGCCATTGGACCTATCTGTGTCGCTGCGACGTGAAGCGAAATTGTAAACAAGACAAACAAAAAATCCGACTACCTCAACCGGATTTGATCCCGGGGTGTGGGGAACTGAAGGCTGGCATTCTTACCATTATAACGGCACGCGCCTTCGGAGAGTCATTGTGCAGAGCTTCCAATTTGACGCCGGATAGGCGACTTGCGCGTCTGTGAGGATGGGGCCCTACCTAATACGAATTCTAAGCACGAACACCCAGCCTCCAAGCCACACTGATGGCCGACACCGACACACTCTGGTGTGGTCTTGGTCCTGATGGGCACTGTCCGACGTCTGCATCGCGGAGGTAGTGGTGAGGCCTGGGTTGTGACTTGAGAGCGCCAGAGGACGTCTTGCGTCCATTTAGCGAAACAGGGCCGCATAACCTTAACGCTACTCCGTCTACAGCGGTGCTCTCGTCCACAGCCTTCAAAAAAGTCAAGGGACGCGAGTTGTGCCTCAACTGGTGCCCCTCCTGGTGGTTGTCTCCCTTGGGATGATGAGAGCTGGCGTCCTTGAATCACAGTCCCGTTAGGGTAGACAATCAACCTGGAACGTCCTCGTCAAGTAGGCCTCGCAGGAGTAGAGAAGGTTTGAGTCCGAAGTCTCGGATCCGAAGGCCACGTGGTGATCCTTAGCCAGTCCTCGTAAGGTCTTACAAAGCCACTCTCTTCCAGGGTTTTACCTGTAGGCAGTTTTCAACTTTCCACCTACGGGGTTTTTTCTCTGGCCTTTACTACCTACTTCCAACATCATTACACCTTATCACCTGGTAGTATGCCGAGCATGGGGGCAGGCAAGATACTTAATTATCACTTTCTTCCAATGCTCTCTATTGTATTTTCTATTATTAAAAATAACAGCACGTCAGAGGTAGTGTAGCTTGTTTTCACTCAGACCTCGACAAACTGTTCAGAGTCTCAGTCCAACGATTCGATTGCGTATATTCTTGATAAAGTATACCTTTATACACTGTTACACTACAAGTATGGCAAACTGAAAACAAAGTAGTTCGAATATTGACGAGCTATTCGCATCATGTAATATCCCCCCCCCCCTCCTTCAGGAATAAGCAAGCCGGATATCCAAGATAACAGGAACCGGATTAACGGGGTTCTACAGGATGCTTCAAATTACACTGCAAAATTGCAGGGCTGTGTTCCTCGTATGCTGTGCTGACAAAAATGTTATATAAATATGGGTCCCGAAATTCGTAATTTTCGAGATATCGGACTCTCTTGGAAGAAATGTCACTAGCATTCCGTCGAGAGATGAACGTCACACACGAAGGCACCCATGCTTATTCTTCGTGTTCGTGTGTACCTCATGGCACGTCAATCCCAATAACGGGTATAAGTGCATGTGGACGAATTGCTTGGCCTCCACGATCACCCCGTCTAAACCTGTTGGACTTCTTTATATACACACCTACTGCGGAGATGAAATAGCACTCCTTAGTAGAAAGGTGCTAGCTTGTCAAAGGATACATACACCTTCAGATGTTTTTCAGCGTGTTGGTAAAGCCAAAGCCTGCAGTATGACACGGGGTGGGCATTTTGAACACTTGTTGTGAGGTGAATCAACAAAGAGCATTATTACAAGGAATTCAAACTAAATTCTAGCGAATAACATTCCCGTTTGAGGATTTGATACCTCAGCAATTACGAATTTCCGGGCCCATGTATAAATAAGCTTTTTGTTTGAACTATAAGTGAAGAACCTAGCCCTGAACTTTCGTCATGTATTTTTGAAACACGCTATGAACATGGCATCTGTCAATGCAATCTAATCCATCTGTACTCACCTGTAGGGATCCTGTAGTTCCTCAGTCACAAAGTTGAGGTAGTTCCAGCCGCCGAAGGCGAAGAGGCCTGAGTAGAAGGCCAGGGAGATACTCCAAACAGTATACTCACCCGAGAAGGGGTCATGGAAGTTGGACACATTTCCTGCAAACAGAAGAACCAATTATATCAGGGCTGGCAAAATGTACTCAAGAGATCAGTAAAACTTACCAATATAATTTATGCATGATTAATTCATGCTGGTACAGGTAGCTCCCAGTTCGCGCGATTTTGTCATCCGCGTTTTCGAATGTAAGCGATTTCTACTGAAATGCCATTTTATACAAGATAAACATGGACTCCGATGCGTTAGCGTGTGCTGACCCAGATTTTCTGCGCTTTCTTTTCTTTTTTTACAACGTGAATCAGCAACATTTACTGCCCAGACGCTGAAGCTCTTCTGTCTTCGGATTTTCTTCCTTGACACTTGTCAAAGGATTTAACAAACAGTGATATTATGTTTTTGAACCAGGACAATACTGCAGAAGAACCAGAGATCGAGGCGTTTCAACCCGAATGGAAAATCACAGCAAATGTAATATGTTATAAAAGATCGACAACACAGATCATTTCTAGCGACAACGCTTCGCCTCCTTGGCTGAATGGTTAGCACAGTGGTCTACGGTTCATAGGGTCCGAGTTCGATTCTCGGCCAGATGGTGTAAATTAACCTCAGATAGTTAATTCTCTTGGCTCAGGGGCTGGATTTTTGTGCTGTTCCCAACATCCGTGTAACTTATGCACTATTCTCCACCACAATAACAAGCAGTTCCCCCATACACGTCAGATGCTCCCCATCCTCGCCATGGAATCTGTTATACAAAGACTGCACCAGCCTAACAACAGCCGCATTAAAAAGTGTCCTGAAATGTTAGGCGAAATAAACAACAACCCAGATAAATAATGCAGGGTTTTCTTCGCGACCTCGTATTTCAAACGTCTGTCCAGCGTCCACTGAGAGCTTCATTTCAACTCCAGCTGCAACTTCAGTGTCATCAGATTCATCGGATACCAATGAACAGAGAAGTACTGTTCATCGTCATCAGCGGTTCTCTGCATATCAGCAGGTTTTCGCATGCACCTTCCAAGCCGATCTGTCTTCTACCATCCTTTTAGTCTTCCAGTATATTCCATTAATGTTCATACTGTCCATCATTTGATACCTCTTTCTTCCTCTCAACCTTCTCCCTGCAACGTTTCTATCCATTGCCTGTGTTAATAAAAATTTCCTTCATAATCAGTGATCTAACCAATTCCTCCATCTCTTTTGAATGGTTTAGTACTCTCGTCCTTTCTTCACCCACTCTTTCCCATACTACATTGCTTAATTTGTCTTGCAGTTGATCTTCTACATTTTCTCCATACCCACATTTCAAAAGATTTCATTCTTCCTCCCTTCTCAAAGCCCAAGTCTCAGACCCATAAAGAGCAACGCTCCATACAAAGCACTTCATCAGTCTTTTCCTCGCCTAAGAGAATTTTATTATTATTATTATTATTATTATTTGCTATTTGCTTTACGTCGCACCGACACAGAGAGGTCTTATGGCGAAGATGGGATAGGAAAGGCCTAGAAATGGGAAGGAAGCGGCCGTGGCCTTAATTAAGGTACAGCCCCAGCATTTTCCTGGTGTGCTAATGAGAAACCACGAAAAACTATCTTCAGGACTGCTGACGGTGGGATTTGAACCCACTATCTCCCGAATTCAAGCTCACAGCGGCGCGATCCTAACCGCACGGCCAACTCGCACAGTATAGGCCTACATTACATCCAACGGGCTCTTGAATATAACAACTGGATTGTAACCAGTTTGCTTCAGACCCCGCTCAAATTCCCGTTCTTCTGCACCTCACCCTTCGGTTTACTCAGCCCACAAACTGACCAAATAATTAGAAACTTCATCGGACGATGCTTGATAACTACCAACTTGACTGTACTCTATCCCATCTTAAAAGGTAGATCTCCTTCAATTTGTATACATTCTTTCTTCTTTCTTTTATTTTAGTTAGTAACTTTTAGCATTTCAAATAATTTACCATTTACTTAACAAAATAATTGGTTCTTAAAATTCTCATCACTAAAACTCGATTTTCTTGGAGAAAGTGCATCTCTGAATTTGCTAAAAAGAAGACTTACATTTGGAGGAATACCTCTGTTTAATTTTAAGAACATCCTAGGCAGTGATGGATATTGTTGCGTAAGTCTCTAATAATAATGTTATTGCTTTTGCGTCCCACTGAATACTTTTTGACGGTTTTCGGAGATGCCGAGGTGCAGGAATTCTGTCCCGAAGGAGTTCTCTTAGGAGCCATTAAATCTACCGACACGAGGCTGAAGTATTTGAGCATCTTCAAATATCACTGGACTGAGCCAGGATCGAACGTGACAAGTTGGGATCAGAGGTCAGCGCCACAACCGTTGAGCCACTCAGCCCGGCTTTGGATATCTCTGGACGTAACGGAGAGGTAAGAATTTACGTCACCCAGCACTGGTGTTTCTGCTGTAGTGCAACTGATAAAATTATCTACAAAATCACATTCGTGTCCGTAAAAAATGAAATGGCGCATGGCTTTTAGTGCCGGGAGTGTCCGAGGACAAGTTCGGCTCGCCAGGTGCAGGTCTTTTGATTTGACTCCCGTAGGCGACCTGCGCGTCGTGATGAGGATGAAATGATGATGAAGGCGTCACATACACTCCGTGCCAGCGAAATTAACCAATTATGGATAAAATTGTCGACCCTGACGGGAATCGAACCCGGGACCCCTGTGACCAAAGGCCAGCACGCTAACCATTTCGCCATGGAGCGGGACATCGTTTCCGTCTCTGCGTCCATGTGATGGATATCGATTACTAGAAGGTAACGATTACAGTTTTACTTAAAGAAAACAATTACGGTCCGCCTCTGTGGTGTAATGGTTAGTGTGATTAGCTGCCACTACCGTAGGCCCGGGTTCGATTCCAGGCTGAAACAGGGTCCATTCAGCCTTGTGAGGTCAAGTGAGTAGAGGGAGGTTCCATTTCCCTCCTCAGCCATCCTCGAAGTGGTCTTCCGTGGTTACCCTCTTCTATTTCAGGTAAATGCCGAGATGGTACCTAACTTAAGGCCACGGCCGCCTCCTTCCCTGTTCCTTGTCCTTCCCTTCCAATCTTGTCATCCCCCACAAGGCCCCCGTTTAGCATAGGAGGTGAGACCGCCTGGGAGAGGTACTGGTCCTCCTTCCCAGTTGTATCTCCACGACCAAATGTCTCACGTTCCAGGACATTGCCCTTGAGGCGGTGGAGGCGGGATCGCTCACTGCGTCCGGGGGGGGGGGGATCAACCCTGGAGAGTAAACAGATTAAATACAAATAACAAATAAATAAAAAATGAATTACGAGTATTGCATTACAAACAAACAAACAAACAATTACTAAAACGAATTCGTTACAGGTAATTCGGCTACTTTTGCACAATTACTTCCCAACTTAGTCCGCCTCTGTGGTGTAGTGGTTAGCGTGATTAGCTGCCACCCCCGGAGGTCCGGGTTCGATTCCCGGCTCTGCCACGAAGTTTGAAAAGTGGTACGAGGGCTGGAACGGGGTCCACTCAGCCTCGGGAGGTCAACTGAGTAGAGGTGGGTTCGATTCCCACCTCAGCCATCCTGGAAGTGGTTTTCCGTGGTTTCCCACTTCTCCTCCAGGCAAATGCCGGGATGGTACCTAACTTAAGGCCACGGCCGCTTCCTTCCCTCTTCCTTGCCTGTCCCATCCAATCTTCCCATCCCTCCACAAGGCCCCTGTTCAGCATAGCAGGTAAGGCCGCCTGGGCGAGGTACTGGTCATTCTCCCCAGTTGTATCCCGACCCAAAAGTCTGAATCTCCAGGACACCTCCCTTGAGGCGGTAGAGGTGGGATCCCTCGCTGAGTCCGAGGGAAAAACCGACCCTGGAGGGTAAACAGATTACGAAACGAACGTTCCCAACTTTAAATAATCATCATCATCATCTGTATCTGTTTACCCTCCAGGGTCGGCTTTTCCCTCGGACACAGCGAGGGATCCCACCTCTACCGCCTCAAGGGCAGTGTCCTGGAGCTTCAGACTCTTGGTCGGGGATACAACTGGGGAGAATGACCAGTACCTCGCCCAGGCGGCCTCACCTGCTATGCTGAACAGGGGCCTTGTTGAGGGATGGGAAGATTGGAAGGGATAGGTAAGGAAGAGGGAAGGAAGCGGCCGTGGCCTTAAGTTAGGTACCATCCCGGCATTCGCCTGGAGGAGAAGTGGGAAACCACGGAAAACCACTTCCAGGATGGCTGAGGTGGGAATCGAACCCACCTCTACTCAGTTGACCTCCCGAGGCTGAGTAGACCCCGTTCCAGCCCTCATACCACTTTTCAAATTTCGTGGTAGAGCCGGGAATCGAACCCGGGCCTCCGGGGGTGGCAGCTAATCACGCTAACCACTACACCACAGAGGCGGACAACTTTAAATAATACGAACACAAATACCAGCCCCCGAGCTAAAAGAATTAAGGAAAGTTAAAATCCCCAACCCGACCGGGAATCGAAGCCGGTGCCCTCTGAAACCAAGATCACTATGCTGACCATTCAGCCAACGAGCCGGACGAAGCCTCAATAGATGCTCGAGTGTAAAGTGTTTTTCTGAATACCTATTCTAGAATTCTCTTTAAATTCCACACATGTCAGCACGAATCATAACTATCTCGTACGTCTTGAAGGCATTTTGCCAAACATTTACGCGTTGCTGGTAATAGGAGGTGTGACCTGTGGCAGAGTAGGGTGTGTCTGTAGCACGTGGAAGGTAGGGCCTGGTCTGGGACACGCCTCGGTTCCTCAACTGGCACGTCGCCCACGAGCGGTGGAAATAGCTCGGTTCTGGCAAGTAGTGATACTGATGTCTTTGCTTCCTTCGGCACACATCTGCCTGCTCACGAAACACGAGCCTGTCATCCCGTTACTGCCATTCCAACCCTACGTCTCAGGGCTAGAGAGCCCTGACGCGGTCCCGCTCTGCCCAGGGCTGACCCTCAACTACTCTCTGTCGGCTTTGGTGATGTAAGAATACACGCGCTGGGTTCCTCACCTCGCCTTCTTAGCCAACATTACAAACTATTAGAATGATTTAAATGTTTTGAACGAGTAATTCATTTCGCATACCTTGGGAGCACCATAACAGACAATCATTACCCTGCACAGTCCGACTTGTTGGCTGAATGGTCAGCGTACTGGCCTTCGGTTCAGAGGGTCCCGCGTTCGATTCCCGGCCTGATCGGGGATTTTAACTTTCCTTAATTCTTTTAGCTCGAGGGCTGGGAGTTTGTGCTGTCCCCAACATCTCTGCAACTCACACACCACACATAACACTATACTCCACCACAATAACACGCAGTTACCTACACATGGCAGATGCCGCCCGCCCTGTCCGGCTCCATGGCTAAATGGTTAGCGTGCTGGCCTTTGGTCACAGGGGTCCCGGGTTCGATTCCCGGCAGGGTCGGGAATTTTAACCTTAATTGGTTAATTTCGCTGGCACAAGGGCTGAGTGTATGTGTCGTCTTCATCATCATTTCATCCTCATCACGACGCGCAGGTCGCCTAAGGGAGTCGAATCAAAAGACCTGCACCTGGCGAGCCGAACATGTCCTCGGACACTCCCGGCACTAAAAGCCATACGCCATTTCATTTTTTTGCCGCCCGCCCTCATCGGAGGGTCTGGCTAGAAATAGCCACGCGAAATTATTATTATTATTATCATACTACATCAAGCTACACCAGGGGATCTCAAAATGTTTTTATTTATCGTACGCTATCCTTTGTAGTGTACGCGGTACTAGAAAACATCTTTTCGTAAGAGGCGACTAAACGGTGGTGGTGACGACTGTTTTAAGAGAAAGTATAACTGGACAATCATTCTCCCCCAAAACTTATCAGAGGAAAAGTAGAAGATGTTATTTGGTTTACGTCCCACTAACTACATTTTTTATGTTAAAAGTTAAGTACCGGGCAAGTTGGCCGTGCGGTTAGGGGCACGCAGCTCTGAACTCTCATCCGGGAGATAGTGGGTTCGAATCCCCCTGTCGGCAGCCCTGACGATGGTTTTCCGTGGTTTCCCATTTTCACACCAGGCAAATGCTGGGGCTGTACCTTAATTAAGGCCACGACTGCTTCCTTTCCATTCCTAGGCCTTTCCTGTCCCATCGTCGCCATAAGACCTATCTGTGTCGGTGCGACGTAAAGCCAAACAAAAATTAAGTTCCCAGAAGGAATCCATAATATAATTTCATCGACTGCAAATGTTAAAAACATTTAAGCTCTTTAGGACTTTGCAATCGTTAAATTTCCAGCTTTGTTCGGCTCAATGGCTAAATGGTTTTGGTCACAGGCGTCCCGAGTTCGATTCCCGGCAGGGTCGGGAATTTTAACCATAATTGGTTAATTCCCCTGGCATGGGGACTGGGTGTATGTGCCGTATCATCGTCATTTCATCCTCAACACGACGCGCAGGTCGCCCACGGGTGTCAAATCAAAATACCTGCACCAGGCCTCTCCGGTGGCCACACGTCATTATTATTATTATTATTATTATTATTATTATTATTATTATTGTACCGGGCGGTACACCTCCACGCCGCTTATTTAAAATTTGCGCCAATTGAAACTCCTCTGCTGGAGGAAGTCTGAACTTTATCTACGGTATTAATTTTCAAGTTTCTCAGAAGATGTCACTACTTGGAAATTTTGGAGTTTTTGAACTGGGTCATTTTTGATGTACTTTTGTTTTACCTGTAGTAAGAAGTGTGAACTTTCTCTTCTAGAGGACACTACTGAAAAACTACAATGGTGCACCCTAGTGCGAAGTGAAAGAACTGTTTTTTTGGAGAAATTTTTATTTCAAAAGTTTGTTTCTTGTTAAATTTCTTTCTGTTATTGTTTAAGTTGGCTGTATACCCCTTTCTTTCCCCTTGTTTTGAATTTAGCCAATCCTGAATTTCTCGAATTAATTTTCCACCAATAATATGCTTCTTCTTCGTATTGTGTAGGGGTTTTCTTGGTGAACCAATAAAATCCTTGTGGGAGGGTGTGCTCATTTCAAAAACGCCTCGAACTTTCCGCGAGAGTATATAAACTGCTGATTTTCGGGTCTCGGTGCCACTTCAGTACCATCTTTCAGTGTGTAAAGTACATAGCAGGGGGCGGGAAGCACCTCTTTCTTCGGGCAGCAGTTCAACAACCAGGTAATGGCCATTTAATAACTTCTTTTCTTGCTAGCTCAGCAGTTTAACTCTCGGGGCGGGTCCGAAGCGTTTCCACCATGTAACTTTCCCTAAAATGTAAAGACACTTTGTATTTATTCTATCTTTTAAGCTACATATTGGGATAGAGAGTGCTTAACCCTCTCGAGCTCCCACTCATATTGTTTTGAGGTGAACTTATTTCTCACAACCGATTCTTCCTTAATGTAATGTAAATTGTTCTTTTCTAAAGTCACCTCTGTAGTATGGGATTAGCCCTTGCATTAGTGGCCTAGAGCCAGATTAGGTTTTAAAACAAATGCATTAGGAGTGCAGATTGCCTCCTCTCAAGTTGGTATTTTAGAGGCCATATAATTAACCTTTTCTCACGTAATAGGCCTCAGTAGGTTGGGTATTTTACACCTGTGTTTATGTCCTTAGAGGACAGCTTGAAGGTGGAATTAGGTGTGGCCTTTGACAGGCTTAAAATTTGAGAGCGGGTTGCTCTTTCTTGAAAATTTTGTTTTCTGCGCGCCTCAAGCAGGCTTTACTGTGTAATTTGGAGCAAGTGCTCCTGGGCATGAATGGGGTTTTCCGCCCCTCTGTTGAAACTTGTGTTGGGGTAAAACTGGGCTGATTGCTCAAGAATTGTGAGGTCGGGGCTCGAAGCCCCAATCCTGTAAATATTGTAATTGTACTTTTATTGCCTTGCTACTCTGTACCTGTCTTTCGTGTTATTTCTGAATTTTGGAAAGAGAATATAACCTTGTTAAATTTTACATTAACTTTAATTTCGTAGTTTGAGACCCGTTCACACCCGCACCTTCTTTCACCTCTACCTACCACAAAAATACGGTAACAATTATTATTATTACCAGCGTTTCGCCCCAGTGTAGAAGTGGGCTCGTCAGTTGGACTGCTACACCTTTCCAAGACGTTGGCGCTAGTGCGCCGTTGAGACGCCACTGCAAGCCTCTTATGTAGGACAACGCAGTGACGGTGCACTAGGGGAAGCATGTACCTCAACTTGTATAAATGCCTGCCTCTGGCCTTTATATCAAAAATTGGATTCCTTCTGAGAACTAGGTCGATTGGTATATTTTAACAATGAAAGAACAACCGGTATGTTTGAAACCAAACGAAGTCTGGGTATACCGAGCTCGATAGCTGCAGTCGCTTAATTGCGGCCAGTGTCCAGTATTCGGGAGATAGTAGGTTCGAACCCCACTATCGGAAGCCCTGAAGATGGTTTTCCGTGGTTTCCCATTTTCACACCAGGCAAATGCTGGGGCTGTACCTTAATTAAGGCCACGGCCGATTCCTTCCCACTCCCAGGCATTTCCTATCGCATCGTCGCCATAAGACCTATCTGAGTCGGTGCGACGTAAAGCAACTAGCAAAAAAAAAAAAAAAGTCTGGGTATTGTTGCAATTATAAGCATTTTTATATGAAGGCCAAAGGCGGTCATTTATACAAGTGGAGGCACATGCTTCCCGTCACTGCATTGTCCTACATAGGAGGCTTGTACAGTCCGCAAAACTTTTAGTGATACTTCGTTTTACGGAGGTGAGGTGTAAGGAGGGGACTACCCTGGTTCCGGCAATACTGCCAACTGAATGAAAATGAAATTGAATTGAATCGATAGTATGATCGACCGATATGAATTTTCTAAACCTTTTTTATATTAAGCCAATAACTGGGTCTCACAGACATTATATAACATTTCTCGATGAGAATCTTGTTCCTAGCACGAATTCTCAGAACTATCACCTTGGCTTTTCTGTGTAAACAACATTACTAGTACGGAAAGTGTACGCCAGTTGTTTCACGGCGATGCATAATCGATTCATAGTTTGTGTGCCAAAGGTTGCCAATACGAATCTTGAAGATAACCAAGGTTTACCGATTCAGCACCATGGAGCCGAAGTACCACTAAAAGTTTTGCGTACCTGAGTAGCGTCTCAACGGGGCGTGTAGTGATGTCTGAACGGTGCACTAGCCAGCAGCGTCTTGGAAAGGTGCAGCAATCCAACTGATGAGCCCACTACTACACTGGGGCGAAACGCTAGTCCAACTGATGAGCCCACTACTACACTCGGGCGAAACGCTGGTAATTTCACGATTCAAAGGGCTAAAGAGCTTAAATGTTTGTTTACATTTTTATAGCTTTCGGATACGCCAGTAGAAGATGTCAGATCCTTTTAAGAATTAGAGCATCTTTCAAAGGAGCACTAAGTCTATGAATATAAACTATTCCCTAAACCTCGCAAAATTAATATCGTCAGGGTGGGAAGAGAACAAGAGTTGACTAAGGGACATCAGATTGGAAAGATGTAAGTGAGTAGTTTGGATAAAGGAAGCAGAAGCAATACCAGAATCACGTTGTGGCCCCATTGGCTCCGAAATACTTTCCCAAATATGAGAGTCCGTGGGCGTTCCATGATTTGAGTATCCAATTCCAATGGTTGTCTTACACCTGTAAATGTGCTTTCGAAGTTTGGGTAAACCGTTTACTTACCTAATGAAAGAAATGAAACACATAATTTACAGTTTAAACAAATAAAATACCGGGCGAGTTGGCCGTGCGGTTAGGGTCGCGTAGCTGTGATTTCGCATCCGGGAGATAGTAGGTTCGAACCCCACTGTCGGCAGCCCTGAAGATGGTTTTCCGTGTGGTTTCCCATTTTCACACCAGGCAAATGCTGGGGCTGTACCTTAATTAAGGCCACGGCCGCTTCCTCCCCACTCCTAGGCCTTTCCTGTCCCATCGTCGCCACAAGACCTATCTATGTCGGTGCGACGTAAAGCAAATAGTAAAAAAAAAGAAATTAAAAAATACTTAATTTACTGGATGAAATTAACAGTCTGACTCCTTGACTGAATGGTCAGCATTGAGTCTTTCTGTTCAGAGGGTCTCGAGCTCGATTCCCGGCCGGGTGGGGATTTTAATCATCTCTGATTAATTCTTCTGGCTCGGGGACTGAGTGTTTGTGTTTGTTCCAAGACTACCAACCACCACAGAAACACGCAAGTGATCACATCCCTCCACATAGGGTTGACGTTAGGAAGCAGGGCCTAATCTACATGTGCCACATAGTTCGCGCCCGCGACCCCACAGGTGTGGTAGAAAGCGGTAGAAGCAAAAGACTAGATTAGATTTTAACAACGAATGAACTATGCCTGAAACCAAAAATGTCTCGATATTGTTGCAGTTGTAAGAATTATTAATTGAATTAAATCATGATGATGAAATGAAATGGCGTATGGCTTTTAGTGAAGGGAGTGTCCGAGGACATGTTCGGCTCGCCAGGTGCAGGTCTTTTGATTTGACGCTCGTGGGCGACCTGCGCGTCGTGATGAAGATGAAATGATGATGAAGACGACACATACACCCAGCCCTCGTGCCAGCGAAATTAACCAATGACGGTTAAAATTCCCCAACCTACCGGGAATCGAACCCCGGACCCCTGTGGCGAAAGGCAAGCACGCTAACCATTTAACCATGGAGCCGGACATCATGATGACAATACCAACAGTTCCAATAGAACAGTAGCCTAAATTCCATTTCTTCAACTTCTACCACTTGAACTCGTTGTCATGAAGGCACAGTTAACCCACACGTTACAGAGATTCTCAAACACATCTTGCTGCCAAGGGGAGTAAACAGAATACCCCAATATATTTTCTATGAATTTGTATGTTTTTTTATAATTTATGTTTATATTATAATCTCTAATCTCATGTAGGCTATAATAATACTATTTGTTTTGCGCTCCCTTAACTACTATTATGCATTTAGGGAACGCCCACGTGCCAGAATGTTCTCCCATAGGAGTTCTTTTAGGTGCCAGTAAACCTACCGACATGAGGCTGCCGTAGACGTATTTCAGGACAGCGTAGTCCCATTTAAGTAAGGAGAGTGTAGCAGCAGCCAAACAAAAGGCAGGTTAACTATGCAATTATATAATAATAATAATAATAATAATAATAATAATAATAATAATAATTAGGCTCAAACATGTTTAGACATTATCCCATCTAATATAGATGGATTTTTGTACTGAAAAGGAGAACAGTACAAGACTTTTTTATTTGTAAAGTGTTTCATATAACACGGATTGGTTTACAACATTTCGTGAATCGATGATTTCGTGTTGTTTAAAAACACAAAAATGCTTCCCCTGAGAACTCTAATTTTTTTGACTTATCTTGTTATTCCTTGCGATGAGTGATACAACAAATGAATGAAGAAAACCAACCCAATTCAATACAAAATGTAGCTCACAAACAATGCTTGCACAGAAAAAGTGCTCAAAAAATTAGTAAAACCCAAACCAGGGGGATTGGTACAGATTTCAAATTCCAGGTCGAAATGTTTTAGTTTTCCGATGTAAAGTCTTCCATTTGCAGCCACCATTGTGCATGTGAACTAGATGTGGGTCGGTGTTTCAACAATATCAGTAATCTCCACTCTATTGATATACTGCTCTACGTTTCACACCCGTGAAGATACGTCAACGAACGATCAAGAAAGTACGAGCCGCACCACACATGCGGACATGCAATGCACGCGATCTAAGAGGCGATCGTTTAATTGGCAAGCAGATTAACATTGTCCTAAACTTGGCCAACCTTCATGTGACGAGCTTTGATCTGGGGAACGTGGGCGAAGAAGCGATCTCTCGTAAACGAGCCAGCTACTCTGACGTCAAGGAAGGTCGTCTGATGCAATCTTGGTCTTGTACCAGTATCGTTAATACTCGTCTCAGGAATTTAGTGTGTTTGGAATAAAATGCGTTTTTACTTTCTACTTACAAATGCCCCACATGCAATAGTGATGCATGGGTTGCCTAATCACGTGTGCTAAGACGTGGTGTATTTAGGATGTTGTGAAACAAACAGAGCAGTCATTTTCTGTATATGTTCCATAACAGGATGCATCTGTAAATATGCCAAAGATGCAGAAAAGAAAATTTAATAACTTATTAATTACTCGGGCAGACGTTACACTCTATAAAAGAGTTATTTTTATGAAACAATAAGTGATACTGTTTGGCAAAATACGTATGTAGGAAGGCAGACGTCCGTTTGGTAACTCCCGTGCATGCCGTCTGCGAGCTTCGGCTGCATTCCGGCCAGATTCTCCATATATTTAAATGGTATCTGTGAATACATCGCTGCTTAACGCACTAGCCATTGCCCATATGCAGACAGAGAATGCAGTACTACTGTACCATACACCAGCTTAGTATTATGCGGTCGAAAACAATGTTTACTAATGCAAAGGGTTGCATTAAACGGGTAGCGCTGAAGAATATGCTTCGAGCAACCGTCCGGTTATCTTCTTTTCATATTCTGACGTAACCTGCCTGCTAGCAGTAGCGCCCCTGTGAAAATCAGTTAGTAGATATCCCATTCATCACTTGTGCAAGCGACGACCCACGTTCAGGACGTCCAATACTGAAGTCATAACTTCCTAAGATATTTCCGCAATCCTGAGAGCCATTGAAGAGGGTCAAAGAAGCAGGTACAGGTAGTCAGATACTTCTGAACATTTCTCTATTCACTCTTCATCGCATTAATAACTGACACTTTAAAGTACCCAAGTTTCCGATGCCAAATTCCCTGAGTGAGGAAAAGAAGCGATGCAAAATGAAATGATGTAAAGAAATGCTCAAGAAATACTAATCTGAGAAATGAATTCAATCGTGATGAAACCTGGATATATTAACTCGATGTCCTGACTTAATTTCAGAGCAAAATCTGGGTCTTTGAAGCAGAAGGGAAGCCAACGCAGGCAAGAAAATCCAGGTCTGTTTCAGAGAAATGCTCAAGAAATGTCAATCTGAGAAGTGAATTCAATCGTCACAAGCGATGAAAGCAGCTAATCGAAACCCTAGTCATCTTGCGGCCAAGGTGAAGGATGGACTCCTGATTTCCTTTACCACGACAACAATCCTGCGCACTCATCTCAAATTACAACCAGTTGGTTGGACATAAATATCCTCTACACAGCACAGATGTGACTTAATACTCTTCTCATTCATCAAGAACAACTGGTTCGGCTCCATGGCGTGCTGGCTTTTGGTTCATGGGGCCCCGGGTTCGATTACCGGCCGAGTCGGGGATTTTAACTTCGTCTGGTTAATTTCTCCGGCTCGGGGGCTGGGTGTTTGTGTTCGTCTTAAATGTATAAGTTGTTCATTTCATCAAGTCAATTCATAATTAATAAGAAACATTCAAAATTGTAGCTGCTAAATGATCGATGGGACCGAAAACCAATAAAAACAATTTTAAAAATCAAGAGCAAATGGGAGGATAGAAGTCTACAACTTAAGAGCAGCCAATTGGAGGGCTGAGGAAGTGTGTAGTGAAATCCCCCAAGAAAAGTGGTGGCAGCGGTTCGATAACGCGTCTCTGCGTATAAATCGTCACAGGTGATGAAACCTGATTAAGGGTGAAAAGTGCTTGAAATAAATGTGTAATGCGGCGGGGGGGGGGGGGGGAGGGGGACAAGACTTTTAGGGCACATTTTGCGCTTCTAAACCAAACCAAACCCCATGGCACTACAGCCCTTGAAGGGCCTTGGCCTACCAAGCGACCCCTTCTCAGCCCGAAGACCTGCAGATTACGAGACGTCCTGTGGTCAGCACGACGAATCCTCTCGGCCGTTATTCTTGGCTTTCTAGACCGGAGCCGCTATCTCATCGTCAGATAGGTCCTCAATTCTAATCACGTAGGCTGAGTGGACCTCGAACCAGCCCTCACGTCGAGGTAAAAATCCCTGACCTGGTCGGGAATCGAACCCGGGGCCTCCGCAGCCTCCGGGTAAGAGGCAGGCACGCTACCCCTACACCACGGGGCCGGCAGTTTGCGCTTCTACTTGCAACAAGTCCTTACTGATGGAAAAAGCAGAAGAATGATCCATGAAGACGTGCAAGATAATTTCAAAATGTCTACATTGAGGTGAAGCTGTCTTCATTATAAGGTTACTGGATACGGATGGGTTAGGTTGCAATCTCAGTTGACAAGGAGCAAATGCCGTCCGGTCTGCACTACTGTTCCATGAAGAGGTTAACATACATCAGCGACAGCGAAGACTAGGGCACCTCAGGAGAGCGACCACGTCTGGCTAGCTCTCCGAGTATCTCCTTGCGATTTTCACCGAAAGTGTGTGTAGAGACGCAGTCGTGGCAGGTAGGAAAATTTGGAGAGTGTTCGTGGTGAAATAGGACTAACGAAGTAAAATCCGCGTTCACAGCTTTCATCATCAAATACAATATGATGACAAAAATAAATTATGTATTTTATAACAACACTACGTGGAGTATTCTTTTTCTGCCTTTGCCATCAACGAGGATTTCACAGAAGTAGATTCAAAAAGGGTGTCCTAAAAGTTTTGTTACACGCCAATTTATTTCACATTGCATACCGGCACATGTATTTAGAAAAATGAACAGCACTGTGAACGAAGAAGGGACGCGTGTTAGTTTATTTACATTTGAACTGTACAAAGTTTTTTATGTTTGAAGCAAGGGTTCGCGATACTGTCAACCACATGGAGTTCCACAGATTTAAGTCTGCTAAATTCACACGTTGCTGAGACTTGGTCAACTTCATAAATAAATAAATAAATAAATAAATAAATAAATAAATAAATAAATAAATAAAAGTTTTCATACATCATACAGTAGAAAAAATTGAACGTAGAAAGAACTTTATCGTGCAGTCGAGGAAGTATTTATAAAAATCGTGCACATTACGGAACTGCAGACATTTATCCACACCGTGCGAGTTGGCCGTGCGGTTAGGGGCACGCAGCTGTGAGCTTGCATCCAGGATATAGTGGGTTCTAATCCCATTGTCGGCAGCCTTCAATATGGTTTCCCGTGGTTTCCCACGTTCACACCAGGCGAATGCTGGGGCTGTACCTTCAAAAAATCCTTGAGACGAGTGTTGCAATGTAAATCTATCACTCAAGCTGGAATTGATAAGGAGCATTCCCAGCCAAAAGCGAGAAAGATCTAATGATAAATAAATCGAAGTCAGACTTGAGTCCTTCGAGGTCTCGAAGTCTCTTTGAAAACAGATCCGCTGACAGGCTGGAAACGATACGCGACTGTGCTGCTGTTGAGCGGCCAGACTGCTAACATTTCTCTCACCTCGACATCACGCCACCCTTACGCTCGGAGGCAGGAGCGCTGTTTGGCTAGGCCTGGCATAAACAGTACAGGCATCGTAATTTAGAACTCCTAACATTTATTGAACTCTTCCGGCAAAAAGGTAATGCAAGTACAGAGGATATTTAAAAGGCGATGGTGATTATTGTTTAAAGGGAAAGTAGGTAATTCTGTACCCCAAAGAGCGCAAGCACTGATCTCTATACCTGGATGGCTGGTAGCTTGGGTAGCAGTAAGCCGAATAGAAGATGACTGGCGTCGTAAGATGGCAGCGAGCGCATGGTGCAATAGACCACGAGGAGCGCGCTTGCTTTGTTTATGCTTAGTTCAGTGACGCCAGTCCTCTTGATTGTAGTTTCACGAGTGTTCTGTGCTGTGTTATTGCAAAGTAAATAGTAGTGTATTTTACGAATTTAGGTTCGTTGCCTTGTAGTATGCTTGTGAATTACAAGATTAAATTTAAATATGTATGTGTTTATCTGAAATATGAATGAAGAAACATTCTACGGGGTATTAACATACCGCAGTATTCAGCTTATGGATGTACAAACAGAACTGATCAGCAGAAGGAGAAATCATTTCATCGGGGAGTTTTAATAATAATGTTATTTGCTTTACGTCCCACTAACTACTTTTTTAAGGTCTTCGGAGACGCCGAGGTGCCGGAATTTAGTCCCGCAGGAGTTCTTTTACGTGCCAGTAAATCTACCGACACGGGACTGTCGTATTTGAGCACCTTCAAATACCACCGGACTGAGCCAGGATCGAACCTGCCAAGTTGGGGTTAGAAGGCCAGCGCCTTAACCGTCTGAGTCACTCAGCCCGGCTCGGGGAGTTTTATACTGTACATAAGAATCTTCCTAGGGTAGTGTTTTGAGTTTTAGGTTTATTGTATCTTATTTCGCATATTCCGGGAGCAAAATGGCAATTAATTTTTGTAGGTTTCCTTTCTCGAGACCCGAACATCTAAGATCATCAGACGGGAGAATTGGGAGCCTTCTAAAACAGCTGTTCTCTGCTCGGATCACTTAGAGGAAGACTGTTTTCATAGAAATGGACAAACTGTACACCTTAGAAGTGATGTACAGCCAACTGTTTTCAATTTTACTGAACATTAACTGCAAGTAAAGATTTACTTATATATATTTCTCATAATTAAACTGACGGTTTCTATGAAATAATTGACGTGACCTTATAACAATCTTAGAAAATGAAGTCTGGAGGAATTCTAGACCTTATTTACATCAGTAATAATTATGGGTTTCAGACACTGGAGTGGTGGGAGAAGGAAAAGTGTGGTGGGTGTTTGGGGCTATTCCATTATACTATTCGTGGTATTTGGGGCTCTTTTAATTGGTGTTACATATTTCTGATGATGACCATCAATATCGCTTTGCTAGCTGAATTTAATTAAAGAGGTCTGTAATAGTACATTAAGCTGCAGGTAATGTGATATATTGACTAGTTTTGAATATTTGCTGGTTTTATAAATGTGTACATTTGCTTCAATGATATTTTAATTTGATAATATGCGCGTTATTTCTTGGAAACAGGAAACAGAAATTCATTATCAAGCACCGATTACGATATGTCGAATCTAGGCCTATATATTGAGCTACGTTTATAGGTACATCATTTTAAGAATGCATAATTTCGTGGCATACATGTATACAATTTACAGCAATGTTTCCAGAAACTGGTTTTCACTTGTATTGTGTTACCGATCGCTAATTGCATGTATTCAGCACCTAAGTTAATATTTGCCGGCCGTTATTATACACTCATGTTTATTGCTATCCCGGAGATTTACTGACCTCGGAATGACGTGTCAGTGATCCCAATGTCCTTATGCTTTGAGTGAACATGTCTCTATATTTTTAATTATTCCAATGCGCCATTAATTGCGACTTAAAATTGACTATATTATCATTGCTTCCCCATAAGAAGAGCTCGAGGTTGGGTACGCCAACATGGCGAACCGCGCGTTCAACTTGGCGTACTTTCTCCTGCAGCGGAGACCTGCCATCAGCGATCCATGTATAGAGATCAGTGAGCGCAAGACATGAAGAAGTTGGAAAGGGATGGAGGGTTAGTTGCCGCAGAAATGCATAACCCATGGAGTGAGAATTAAAGTAGTTAAAAGGTGATGCGACATAAAAATTGCGTCCAATGCCGTGGTCTGGGAATGAGAGTAATACGTTTCCACCTAGCTTTGATATCCTTCTCTCCCAGGAACGCCAACGGGCGTAGCCGTGTTGAAACACCGGATCCCGTGAGATCTCCGAAGTTAAGCAACATTGGGCGTGGTCAAGATTTGGATCGGTTGCCACGCGCTGTTGGTGGGGGTAAGGGAATGGAGGAGCGGAAAGGAACTGGCCACCCTACCGTATGTAAACTCCGGCTCAGACACACCTCTGCGGAGGTTCGGACCTGCCTTCAGGCAGAATACACTCTTACCTTACCTCTGCCAGGAACTTTAGCTAATTTGAGCGAATGGAAGTCCGCCTCTGTGGTGTGGTGGTTAGTGTGATTAGCTGCCACCCCCGGAGGCCCGGGTTCGATTCCCGGCTCTGCCACGAAATTTAAAAAAGTAGTACGAGGGCTGGAACGGGGTCCACTCAGCCTCGGGAGGTCAAATGAGTATAGGTGGGTTCAATTCCCACCTCAGCCATACTGGAAGTGGTTTTCCGTGGCTTCCCACTTCTCCTCCAGGCAAATGCCAGAATGGCCACGGCCGCTTCCTTCCCTCTTCCTTGTCTATCCGTTACAATCTTCCCATCCCCCAACAAGGTTCCTCTTCAGCATAGCAGGTGAGGCCGCCTGGGCGAGGTACTGGTCATTCTCCTCAGTTGTGTTCCCCGATCCAATGTCTCACGCGGTAGAGGTGGGATCCCTCGCTGAGTCCGAGGGAAAAATCAACCCTGGAGGGCAAACAGATTAAGAAGAAGAAGAAGAAGAAGAAGAAGAGCGAGTGGACGTAATCAGTCTCAGGTAACACATATGTTAGGAGAAGTGGGCTGAAATCCTGCTCTTGATCATTCTGGGAATGGATTACCATGGTCGTACTCCACGCCAAACCCAGGTAAATGCTAGGGTGATGCTTAACACAAAATAGGCCAATGTTTGTTCCGCTTAATTACAAACACATCCCACTACATATACTTATGTACACATAATTTTCACACACCTTACTAAGTTTACACGGCTAATGACTGACATGGAATAATAACGAGTAAGAAGGATCTGGATAGTTATACAATAAAAACTTAGACTCCAATTTTTTTAATCTAGTATCTTCGTGTGCCAGTTTCCTCATTGGAGGATACGAGTATCGTCTGTCTGTTGCGAGAAATGAATACAAGAAATGACTTCCCAAGGGCTCTCAAATTGGAAGAGTAGGTTAGTAACCACGGAGCCCCTCTCTGAGCCTGGTTTGGTCCCATCTCCTAGTGCCAGGCTCCTTACAGTCATCTCCTATCCAATCTCCTTGGGTCAACCCTTGTTATATTCCAAACCTGACAGCAAGGCTTATGAGGCCTAGCAAACCATTCATTTTCACGCCCTTGTTTGCCGGTACCTTCATCCTTTCTAGGTGTCAGAACATTTGTGCTTTCTCTTTGATAAATCTTAAGTAGAGATGGGGCTATCTAAAGAAATAAAATTGCAATTTTGCCTGTACGCTTAACCCCGCACCCCCCTCTCACACTTTGTTTTTATCTCGAATTAGATATTCAAAGGTTGAAAATAAGTTCAATTCAATTTTTGCCTCTGTGCTGACCATAGGAAACCGGCAGACTAGAATTTCTAAACTCTCCAGAAATATCAAAAATAGTATACAGTAAAAGTCGTGCAAAATATGATTCCCAATGTTTCATGCGCCATGCGGTTTTACCGTACGAAAAATAATCAAATATCTCCGGAAATCAATGTGTTCAATCTTTACATAAAAAATTATGGGAAATCTAATTTACAATCGTTTATATCTAATAGAGTTCACGAAATTTGATTTACATGAGCATCACTGACTCGTCAACAATAAACCAACTGACTATCGTTAATGTAAATATCCTGCTGCTGCCACGCATGTCCGCTAGATAGCATTACTGCAGAAATGTTATGAAAACTGACCCGTCAACGACGGGTTCAACAGGTAGCCTGTATCTCAATGAGCTTGAGACTCAACATAAACACAGCTTAACCAGGTGCGTATACTGTTACTGACCTTTGTGAAATCATTTACATCAGAGAAAGGTTTTTATGGGGGGGGGGGGGAATAAGACACAAACGAATACGAAGGACTGTTGTTAGGAATAAATATTATATAAAATAGCTTAAATAAACATTAAGTAATAGACGTTTCGCTATTCAAAGAGTTACTCTATTGTATGAAAGAAATATATAATGAATAAGAGTGGTGATTTTTAGCGGTTTGAAAAAAGTAATTTCGCGTTTTGATGCTCACATATAACACTGCAATATTTATACATTTGAGTTAATTTTGTAAAGAAATATTTTCTTTTGACTATTTTAATGCGAAATTAATATCGCATTTGCATAGATCTAGCAGTAAAATGCATAAAGTATAATATAACTATTTTGAATTGACACAGGCAATGTAAAATCAGAATAACTATTTCTCCAAAACGAATTTTTGTTATGTTCATGAATCGGTGACACTGTTGAAGGAAATCACAGAACACACTTGAACATATTTTTCTTTTATTCGTATTCTATCGCTTACAATTATCTGTATTTCCTATAACTAATTTTACATGACATTCCAAAGGTGCACAAACTCCTCGGTTCAAGTTTTCACACGAAAAATATGTATTACAAAAACACAGATAACGTTGTAATAATCGATTTCACATTTGTATAGTATTTTTGTATATTAGCATTTTATCTCGTACTGAAAACGCATTACAGATCGTGAAATATGAGAATAATGAAATACAAATACTGTTATAAATATTTCGTGTATGATCACCATTGTGAAAAATCACCTTTAATTGAAATGTCGTATGGCTTTTAGTGCCGGGATATCCCGGGACGGGTTTGGCTCGCTAGGTACCTATTTGACTCCTGTAGGCGACCTGCGCGTCGTGATGAGGATGAAATGATGATGAAGACAACACATACATCCAGCCCCCGTGCCACTGGAATGAACCAATTAAGGTTAAAATCCCCGACCCGGCCGGGAATCGAACCCGGGACCCTCTGAACCGAAGGTCAGTACGCTGACCGTTCAGCCAACGAGTCGGACCACCTCTAATTATATAAGATGAACACAAATGGCTTGCTACGAGAGGAATAGGCAGTTATGTTTATGTTTTGTAGATCTAGACAAAGCATATGACAGGGTACCGAGGGAAGAGATGATCACTATACTGGGGGACTATGGAATTAAAGGTAGATTATTAACATCAATCAAAGGTATTCATGTTGACAATTGGGCTTCAGTGAGAATTGATGGTAGAATGAGTTCTTGGTTCAGGGTACTTACAGGGGTTAGACAATGCTGCAATCTTTCACCTTTGCTGGATCATCTGCTGAAAGGTATAAAATGGCAGGGAGGGATTCAGTTAGGTGGAAATGTAGTAAGTAGTCTGGCCTATGCTGACGACTTGGTCTTAATAGCAGATTGTCCCGCAAGCCTGCAGTCTAATATTTTGGAACTTGAAAATAGGTGCAATGAGTATGGTATGAAAATGAGCCTCTCCAAGACTAAATTGATGTCAGTAGGTAAGAAATTCAACAGAACTGAATGTCAGATTGGTGATACAAAGCTAGAACAGATCGATAATTTCAAGTATTTAGGTTGTGTGTTCTCCCATGATGATAATATAGTAAGTGAGATATTGAATCAAGGTGTCGTAAAGCTAATGCAGTGAGCTCGCAGTTGCGATCACCAATATTCTGTAAAGAGGAAGTCAGCTCCCAGACGAAACTATCTTTACATCGGTCTGTTTTCAGACCAACTTTGCTTTACGGGAGCGAAAGCTGGGTGGACTCAGGATATCGTATCCATAAGTTAGAAGTAACAGACATGAAAGTAGCAAGAATGATTGCTGGTACAAACAGGTGGGAACAATGGCACGAGGGTACTCGGAATGAGGAGATAAAGGCTCATTTAGGAATGAACTCGATGGATGAAGCTGTACCCATAAACCGGCTTCGATGGTGGGGTCATGTGAGGCGAATAGAGGAGGATAGGTTACCTAGGAGAATAATGGACTCTGTTATGGAGGGTAAGAGAAGTAGAGGTAGACCAAGACGACGATGGTCAGACTCGGTTTCTCACGATTTAAAGATAAGAGGTATAGAACTAAATGAGGCCACAACACTAGTTGCAAATCGAGGATTGTGGCGACGTTCAGTAAATACACAGAGGCTTGCAGACTGCACGCTGAAAGGCATAACAGTCTATAATGATAACGTATGTATGTATGTATGTATGTATGTATGTATGTATGTATGTATGTATGTACACAAATGGCAATGTTAATAATCAATCAAACAATGAAAAAACGAACCATATTTTCAAACTGAAGCTATTGTTCAAATACGTGCCCGATTTTTGGATAGAATGCAGGATTATCCTGTCAAGGTCTGCATTTTCCGAGGGTGGATAAATAGCACTATGGAAAGAAATGTTCTGAAATACTCTGAAGGTCACCATTACTTGCGAGTAAAATGTCCCGCATAACAGAAGACAAACCATAGCAGTTCATGTCCAACAACGAACCGCTGGCGCTAGCCTTCTCTAGTTTTGGCATCGGCGCCAGTTTCATTTTTGCTCTCTAGGACACTCTCGTTTTCTAAAGTGAAAAGTTCTTTGCCATGTGAACGAAGCCCGCACGTGGGCTATTGCGCCAGAAAATTCTTATTTGTACAGCAGAAATTAACTACGCAAGCATCGTCGTTCGCTCTTTCCATGAATTCTGTTGCAACATAAATAATAATAGTAATATTATGGACAATAATATTTTATTCTTAAAACGTAGGCTTATATTATACTACATTGTTGTTTGAGTCAGCAGTCCATAGACCGGTTTAATGCAGCTATGCATGCCACCTTATTCTATGTTAACCTTTTCGTTTCTACGTAACTGCTGCATCCTATATCTGGTCTAATCTGTTTGTGATATTCATACCTTGGTGTACCCCTACCGTTCTTACCGCCTACACTTCCATCGAAAACGAATTGAACAAGTCCTGGGTATCTTAAGATGTGTGCTATCATTCCACCTCTTCTTCTCATCAAATTTCGCCGGGCTGAGTGGCTCAGACGGTTAAGGCGCTGGCCTTCTGACCCCAACTTGGCAGGTTCGATCCTGGCTCAGTCCGGTGGTATTTGAAGGTGCTCAAATACGTCAGCCTCGTGTCGGTAGATTTACTGGCACGTAAAAAAACTCCTGCGGGACTAAATTCCGGCACCTCGGCGTCTCCGAAAACCATAAAAGAGTAGTTAGTGAGACGTAAAACAAATAACATTATTATTATTATCTCATCAAATTTCGCCAGATCGATCTCCTTCACCAATTCGATTTAGTATGTCTTATTCGTGATTCGATCTACCATCTCACCTTCCGCATTTTTCTGTAACTCCACATGTCAAAAGCTTCTATTCTCTTTCTTTCTGACCTACTTATCGTCCATTTTTTCACTTCCATACAATGCCTCGTTCCAAATGAAAGTCTTCAAAAACATCTTTCTAATTCCTATATAAATGCTCGAAATGAACAATTTCGTTTCTTAAGAAAGACCTTCTTTGCTTGTGCTAGTCTGCACTTTATATCCTCCTTATGTCTGCCATCGTTAGTTATTTTACTACCCAAGTAACAATATTCATCTATTTCCTTTAAGTCTTCATTTCCTAATCTAATATTGCCTGCATCACCTGACTTCGTTCGACTGCACTCCATTACTTTTGTTTTGGACTTAATTATTTTCACCTTGTATTCCTTACCCAAGACTCCGCCCATACCATTCCCCAATTTCTCCAGATCTTCTGCAGTCTCAGATAAAATAACAATAAGTTATCATCAGCAAATCTCAAGATTTTGATTTCCTCTTCTTGGATTGTGATTCCTTTCCCTAATTCCTCTTTCATTTCCTTTACTGTCTCTTCTATATAAACACTGAAAAGGAGGGGGAGGGGAGGCAAACTGCAGCTTTGCCTCACTCCTTTCTGGATTGCTGCTTCTTTTACAAAGTCCTAGATTCTTATCACGGCAGACTGATTTTTATGCAGATTATAGATAATTCTTCGTTCTCGGTATCTGATCCCGATCACCTTCAGACTCTCAAATAGCTTGGTCCAATCAAATATTATATTATATTATATTATATTATATTATATTATATTATATTATATTATATTATATTATATTATATTATATTATATTATATTATATTATATTATATTATATTATATTATATTATATTATACATACATTACATACATTATCATTATAGACTGTTATGCCTTTCAGCGTTCAGTCTGCAAGCCTCTGAGTATTTAATAAACGTCGCCACAATCCTCGATTTGCAACTAGTGTTGTGGCCTCATTTAGTTCTATACCTCTTACCTTTAAATCGTTAGAAACAGAGTCTAACCATCGTCGTCTTGGTCTCTCTCTACTTCTCTTACCCTCCATAGAAGAGTCCATTATTCTCCTAGGTAACCTATCCTCCTCCATTCGGCTCACATGACCCTACCACCGAAGCCGGTTTATGCGAACAGCTTCATCCATCGAGTTCATTCCTAAATTAGACTTTATCTCCTCATTCCGAGTACCCTCCTGCCATTGTTCCCACTTGCTTGTACCAGCAATCACTCTTGCTACTTTCATGTCTGTTACTTCTAACTTATGAATAAGATATCCTGAGTCCACCCAGCTTTCGCTCCCGTAAAGCAAAGTTGGTCTGAAAACAGACCGATGTAAAGATAGTTTCGTCTGGGAGCTGACTTCCTTCTTACAGAATACTGTTGATCGCAACTGCGAGCTCACTGCATTAGCTTTACTACACCTTGATTCAATCTCACTTACTATTTTACCATCCTGGGAGAACACACAACCTAAATACTTGAAATTATCGACCTGTTCTAGCTTTGTATCACCAATTTGACACTCAGTTCTGTTGAATTTCTTACCTACTGACATCAATTTAGTCTTCGAGAGGCTCATTTTCATACCATACTCATTGCACCTATTTTCAAGTTCCAAGATATTAGACTGCAGGCTTTCGGCACAGTCTGCCATTAAGACCAAGTCGTCAGCATAGGCCAAACTGCTTACTACATTTCCACCTAACTGAATCCTTCCCTGCCATTTTATACCTTTCAGCAGATGATCCATGTAAACTACGAACAGCAAAGGTGAAAGATTACAGCCTTGTCTAACTCCTGTAAGTACCCTGAACCAAGAACTCATTCTACCATCGATTCTCACTGAAGCCCAATTGTCAACATAAATGCCTTTGATTGATTTTAATAATCTACCTTTAATTCCATAGTCCCCCAGTATAGTGAACATCTTTTCCCTCGGTACCCTGTCATATGCTTTCTCTAGATCTACGAAACATAAACACAACTGCCTATTCCTCTCGTAGCATTTTTCAATTACCTGGCGCATACGAAAATCTGATCCTGACAGCCCCTCTGTGGTCTGAAACCACATTGGTTTTCATCCAACTTCCTCTCAACGACTGATCGCACCCTCTGTTCCAAAATGCCAGTGAATACTTTTCCTGGTATACTAATCAATGAGATACCTCGATAGTTGTTGCAATCCTTCCTGCTCCCTTGCTTATAGATAGGTGTAATTACTGCTTTTGTCCAATCTGAAGGTACCTTACCAACACTCCACGCTAATTTTACTACTCTATGAAGCCATTTCGTCCCTGCCTTCCCACTATACTTCACCATTTCAGGTCTAATTTCATCTATTCCTGCCGCCTTATGACAATGGAGTTTATTTACTATCCTTTCCACTTCCTCAAGCATGATTTCACCAACATCATTTTCCTCCTCCCCATTTGCTTGGCTGTTTGCAACACCACCATGATGATTTCCTTTTACATTGAGAAGATGTTCAAAATATTCCCTCCACCTCTCCAGTGATTCCCTGGAATCTATTATGAGTTCACCTGAATTACTCAAAACACTGTTCATTTCCTTTTTCCCTCCCTTCTTAAGATTCTTTATTAGTGTACAGAAAGGTTTCCCTGCTGCTTGACCTAGCCTTTCCAGGTTATTACCAAAATCTTCCCATGACTTCTTTTTGGATTCAACAACTATTTGTTTCGTTCTGTTTCTTTCATCTACGTACAAATCCCTGTCTGCCTCGGCCCTTGTTTGGAGCCATTTCTGATAAGCCTTCTTTTTACGTTTACAGGCTGCTCTTACTTCATCATTCCACCAAGATGTTCGCCTTTTCCCATCTTTACACACAGTTGTTCCTAGGCATTCCCTTGCTGTGTCTACTACAGCATCCCTGTATGCCACCCATTCACTTTCTATACCCTGAACCTGCTTACTGTCTACTATTCGAAACTTCTCACTAATCATATCCATGTACTTCTGTCTAATTTCCTCGTCCTGGAGATTTTCTACCCTTATTCGTTTGCAGACAGATTTCACTTTCTCTACCCTAGGCCTAGAGATACTTAATTCACTACAGATCAGATAGTGGTCTGTATCATCGAAAAATCCGCGAAAAACTCGTACATTCCTAACAGATTTCCTGAATTCAAAGTCTGTTAAGATATAGTCTATTATGGATCTGGTACCCCTAGCCTCCCATGTGTAGCGGTGAATGGCCTTATGCTTGAAGAATATATTCGTAACAGCTAAACCCATACTAGCACAGAAGTCCAGCAAACGCTTCCCATTCCCATTAGCTTCCATATCTTCCCCACATTTACCAATCACCCTTTCGTATCCTTCAGTTCTATTCCCAACTCTCGCATTGAAATCGCCCATTAGCACTACTCTATCCTTGCTGTTGACCCTGATCACGATGTCACTCAATGCTTCATAAAACTTGTCAACTTCATCCTCATCTGCACCCTCACATGGTGAATACACGGACACAATTCTTGTCCTAATTCCTCCAACTGACAAATCTACCCACATCATTCGCTCATTCACGTGCCTAACAGAAACTATGTTGCGTGCAATGGTATTCCTGATAAAGAGCCCTACCCCAGACTCTGCCGTTCCCTTTCTAACACCCGTCAAGTACACTTTATAATCTCCTATCTCTTCCTCATTATCTCCCCTTACCCGAATATCACTTACTCCTAGCACATCCAGATGCATCCTCTTTGCTGACTCAGCCAGTTCTACCTTCTTTCTTCCATAAGCCCCATTAATATTGATAGCTCCCCATCGAATTCCATTTCGTTCGCCAAGTTGTTTCCAAGGAGTCCCTCGCCTGTCAAATGGGAGTGGGACTCCATTACCGTACTCCCATAGGTCCGAGGCTTGCTTAGAGTGTTCTGAGCTCGGTAAATTCATGAAGCAGGATGCTGCCCTACTTGCACATAGTCCAAGTGAGGATCTCTCCTCTAACGGGTTATGGACCACCGGTGAATTGTATAGTCCTAGCCGCCTGAGCACAAGGAGGGCCACGACTCAGAATATGTCCGAGATGCCCACTCCCATTCCGTAGCAACTGATATCCCGACTCTCAGGACCACTTACTAGGCCACTCAGCCGTTGCCCATGGTTCACGAACTAGGACGTGACTACAGTAACCCACAAACATGAACCATTTATTATATTATATTATATTATATTATATTATATTATATTATATTATATTATATTATATTATTCTGGAGATGTTACGACATGTAAAAATTATTTTACGCTGACGCGTTTCAAACCTGCAACTAGGATCCTCTACAGAGCAATAACAAAGATGAACGAAATCTGTCAATGGCAACTGCCACTCCATAGTAACTAGACTCGAGATTGAAAGACCTTGAAGTGAAGGTGGTTAAATAAGACGTTTCGACTTCTATGTCAAATGTGAAATCGATCTCACTCTTAACGAACATGATGATCCGTGTTTACAGATATTATTTTGTTATTGCGAGAGAATAAGAGAAAATGCTCGTCGATGATCCCGTACAAATGTGGCATCCTTCAACCACAAGGGATCCTCTCGTACTTGCGGTTAACTGACTGTTATGAAATATTCAATCCTATTCGATAAATAAATCTACCAGTGCAATTCGGTATGGTTGCGCGATTATCTAGGTTTCGATTGATCTCTGCAGCTATCATGCCCTTCCTTGAAGCGTTTGCGTTTATCGTATCGCATTACAATTCTCAACAACATGAGAAGCGAAACATCTTCAATGCAGAAATGTCTCCAATTCACTTTTCATACTAATAGGCTGAGTGTGCGCTTACAGTACGGGCGTGTAACAAGAATGACGTGCAATAGGGGGTGGCATTGTAGGATGAACGTTAAGCTTCCAAAATGCGAACGGTCCCTAAAATATAAAAATATAGATGTTACTAACATCAGTGATGGTGATAGAACTGTTTTTGATCGGTGGCACTGACTTAGTGTAATCACAGCGGAATTTAAGGCTGAAGGCAATTATCCACGGGAACAGACTTCCAGTGGATTTATTATTATTCTTGGAGTAGGACTTGCTCAGCCAAACAGTTACAGAAAATGGAAGGAGACCCAGATGCGTCAGCACTGCGAGGAACGGTCGTTGTCGCGGCAGGCAAAAGAGTGCTGACTCGGTGGCAATTTTTCTTGACGAGGATGAAGGAAGTTAAGCAACGGATGACGCAGGTACAACTGGTAAACAGATATTGCGAAGAGAACGATAGTAAGAAAGTATGGAGCAAAATAAACAAAATCTGTAAAGAAAACAGGAATAGTAACCGAGAAAGCATAAACAACGATGAGTGCATAGAGTATTTGAAGGGATTACTACGGGGACTGGATGAATGGAAAGGAAAGTTCATAAAAAAAGGGACTAGTATACTTAGATATACGGAGAACACCCTCCCCTTATCAAATGAACCAATAACTGAGAATAAAGTAATGGTGACAATGAAAAAGAAAAGGGAAGAGAGGAATATCTTGTGCAATTACTGTATTCGCATACAAATTTTGGAAAATGTTAGGTAACAAGAGTCATGCTGGGAATGATAACTAAAATATTTAATACAATGTTTGGTTGTAGAAAAACTACAAGATTTTGGCAAAACGGAATAGTTTGTCCCAAATGGAAGGGAGAGAGTTTGAATACAAATGACTGAAAGGGACATTACTCTGTTAGACACACTCAGCAAGATTTACACCAGGATATTAGCAAAGAAATGAAATGATTACTCTGTACACTCGGTATACCGGATCGTTTTCAAGAAAGGAATGATAACTTCCGATAATATATCAGTCATTAAAACAATGGATAAAAAACAATGGATAAAAACTTAAATAGAAAGGATGCTAAGTTTACGGTAGATTACATCTATAGACCTACAGGAAGCTTTTGACTCAACCAACCGGGTTCGATTCCCGGTCGGGTCGGGGATTTGAACCTTAATAGGTTATTTCCACTGGCCCGGGGACTGGGTGTGTATGTGTCGTTCTTAAACAGAAAATACAAGAAAAACTAAGAGAGAATTAG
Organism: Anabrus simplex; assembly: GCF_040414725.1. Taxonomy (NCBI): domain Eukaryota; kingdom Metazoa; phylum Arthropoda; class Insecta; order Orthoptera; family Tettigoniidae; genus Anabrus; species Anabrus simplex. The sequence goes on from NC_090271.1 coordinate 90,459,621, forward strand.
ACAAAAATATCAGTAAAAAAGTCTAATATATATATTAAAAACAGACGGATGGTCGTCGCGAAACTGAGCGGAATACGGGTGTCAAAAAAAATGATTAATGCTACTGAAGAATTATATTCAGAGATTAAAGTAAAGAAAGATTTGCAATTCAAATATTGGGTGCAAACTACCACCTAAATTATAACAATAAAGTAATTTCTGGCCTGGTTTCCGCAGACCACATGCGTCTGCTCTCTCTAACACCAGCTGGAATGAAAAGCATCACAAAAACTGCTGAATATTGTAGAAAATAGAATTTAAAAAGTAACATCAAGAAAAAAGTAATGTTGTGTAAAAAGGGAAATGCCCGCCTCTGTGGTGTAGTGGTTAGTGGGATTAGCTGCCACCCCCGGAGACCCGGGTTCGATTCCCGACTCTGCCACGAAATTTGAAAAGCGGTACGAGGTATGTAACGGGGTTCACTCACAGCCTTGGTAGGTCAACTTAGTGTAGGGGAGGGGGGTTCGATTCCCACCTAAGCCATCTTCGAAGTTGTTTTCCGTGGTTTCCCACTTCCCCTCCAGGCAAATGCCGGGATGGTACCTAGCTTAAGGCCACGGCCGCTTCCTTCCCTCTTCCTTGTCTATCCCTTCCAGTCTTCCCATCCCCTCACAAAGCCCCTGTTCAGTATAGCAGGTGAGGCCACCTGGGCGATGTACTGGTCCTCCTCCTCGATTGTATCCCCGACCGAAAGTCTCAAGCTCCAGGACACTTCCCTTGAGGCGGTAGAGGTGGAATCCCTCGCCGAGTCCGAGGGAAAACCAACCCTGGAGGGTAAGCAGATTAAGAAAGAAAGAAAGAAAGAAAGAAAGAAAGAAAGAAAGAAAGAAAGAAAAAGGGAAATACACTAAGGAAAAAGGAAAGATGGTAGACAGAAGGTTCAGAAGTCAATAAAATATCTACGAATTATTTTGGCATTTGACGGCAAGTTTAATGAAGAAATTAGACGAACAAACATGAAAGGGTTGGTCACTCAATCTAGCACAAGATGTTACCGGAGGAAGATGCCAGTACTAACTATAAGGAACAGAAAATCATTCTAAATTTTGTAATAAAATCCTGCGCATTGCATGGGACAGAAATATGGGGTACTGAAGAACGCAGTAAAGATCTATATGTAATAGTAAACAAGTTCTCCAAAATAATAATGGGATGTGGCCTTCGAAGAGGCCGAAATCTAATGCTCGATACGCCACACACATCTAGCCCCGAGTCATTCGAATTAACCAATTAAGGTTAAAATTCCCGACCCGACCGGAAATCGAACCCGGGACTCTCTGGACCAAAGGTCAGCACGCTAACCATCTAGCCATGGAGCCGGACATTGCGCAGTTAATAGTGGAGTTATATGCGAAGGTATAAAATACACGCCGATAAAGCTAAAAGTCCGCCTCTGTGGTGTAGGGGTTAGTGTGATTAGCTGCCACCCCTGGAGGCCCGGGTTCGATTCCCGGCTCTGCCATGAAATTGGAAAAGTTGTACGAGGGCTGGAACGGGGTCCACTCAGCCTCGGAAGGTCAAATGAGTAGAGGTGGGTTCGATTCCCACCTCAGCCAACCTGGAAGTGATTTTCCGTCGTCTCCCACTTCTTCTCCAGGCAAATGCCGGGATGGTACCTAACTTACGGCCACGGCCACTTCCTTCCTTCTTCATTGTCTATCCCTTCTAATCTTCTCATCCCCCCACAAGGCCCCTGTTCAGCATAGCAGGTGAGGCCACCTGGGCGAGGTATTGGTCATTCTTCCCAATGTCTCACGCTCCAGGACACTGCCCTTGATGCGGTAGAGGTGGGATCCCTCACTGTCTCCGAGGGAAAAACCAACCCTGGAGGGTAAGCCGATTAAGAAAGAAGAAGATAATAATAATAATAATAATAATAATAATAATAATAATAATAATAATAATAATAATCTTTCTTTATTTCTTTCTTTCTTTCTTTCTTTCTTTCTTTCTTTCTTAATCTGTTTTTCCCTCTAGGGTTGATTTTCCCCTGACGCTGCTAATCGTATAAACCACTACACTGTGCCCTTACCTGTTAAGCTGAACTGGGATGGCTGAGGTGGGAATCGAGCCCTCTTCTACTCATTTGACCACCCGGGGCTGAGTGGACCCCGTTCCAGTCCTCGTACCACTTTTTACAGTTCGTGGCAGAGCCGGGAATCAAACCTGGGCCTCCGGGGGTAGCAGCTAATTACACTAACTACTACACCACAGAGGCGGACATTATTATTATTATTATTATTATTATTATTATTATTATTATTATTATTATTATTATTATTATAAGAAGGAGAAGAAGACGACTCCATCGTCACTCAGCTATGCTGACATGCCCGTAAGAGCGCAAGCAGAGGACTGACATTTACGACGTCACGCACGTGCCCAATGTGGGCCGATAAGTTTGACTTGAACTTGAAAGTGGAGGGGAAATGTCAGGACTCGCTTGCTCGCTCGTTTCTACGCAAATAATATGGCAGAAAGACAACTGCAGGCTTAACATTAATCTAACAGCTGGCGAAGGGAGGACAGCTGGTTAGTACAATCTGGTGGTCGCGCTCTCTCGAGAGTTCTTTCCAGGAAATACTATAAGTTACACAATCGTAAGTATAGAGATTACCGGGCGAGTTGGCCGTGCGCGTAGAGGCGCGCGGCTGTGAGCTTGCATCCGGGAGATAGTAGGTTCGAATCCCACTATCGGCAGCCCTGAAGATGGTTTTCCGTGGTTTCCCATTTTCACACCAGGCAAATGCTGGGGCTGTACCTTAATTAAGGCCACGGCCGCTTCCTTCCAACTCCTAGGCCTTTCCTATCCCATCGTCGTCATAAGACCTATCTGTGTCGGTGCGACGTAAAGCCCCTAGCAAAAAAAAAAAAGTATAGAGATTGGCAGTGACAGTAGTGATGACAAGGGCCTGGATTTTTTTTGTAATATCAAAGTGTGACATACGTACATAAAAATGTAGCAAATATCAGTTAAATATGTACATTCATAAAATGTCCAACTCGTTGGCTGAATGGTCAGCGTACTGACCTTCGGTTCAGAGGGTCCCGGGTTCGATTCCCGGCCGAGTCGGGGATTTTAATCGCTTCTGATTAATACTTCTGGCTCGGGGACTGGGTGTTTGTGTCCATCCCAACACTCTCCTCTTCATATTCACACAACACACTACACTACCAACCACCACAGAAACACGCAATAGTGATTACATCCCTCCATATAGGGTTGGCGTCAGGAAGGGCATCCGGTCGTAAAACAGGGCCAAATCCACATGTGCGACACAGATCGCACCCGCGACCCCACAGGTGTGGGAAAAGCGGTGGAAAAAGAAGAAGAAGAAGAAGAAGATGTACATTCATAAAATATGTAGCAGTGTCTGTCTGTTAAGTCATCAGCCCAGAGGCTGGTTGGATCCTCAAACAGCACCACCAAAGGCTATGCAGTTATAGGGAAACCGCAAAAACCAATGGCAGCACCAAAATGAGGCGTGCTAGGCAAGATGAGGAGTGAGGTAGTTTGCCATTGCTTTCCTCGCTGGAAAGGTACTAATGCAGCACGAATGATCGTATGATCAACACCTTTTATAACACTCAGACACTAGTTGTGTTCCAAATGTCATTACTCAGCACCATCCATACCCCAGCAGCTTCCATACTGTCACAGCCATGGATGAGGCTGGGACTTCGGTGGAAGTTACACTTTGCTCTGGCCTGTGCCAAGAGGCGCATACAAAGATATGAGACAATAAAATAGTTTTATATACCGCCATATTTTATGACAAAGTCATCATTGTTGTTCGTCCGGCTCCTTGGCTGAATGGTCAGCGCAGTGCTCTTCGGTTCAGAGGGGCTCAGGTTCGATTCCCGGTCGATTCGGAGATTTTAACCTTAAATGGTTAATTCCCTTGGCTCAGGGACTGGGTGTTTGTGTTGTCCCCAACATCCCAGCAACTCACACATACACTGTCCTCCACCACAATAACACACGGTTACCTACACATGGCAGATGCCGCCCACCCACATCGGAGGGTCTGGTTTACTAGGGCTGTACCCGGCTAGAAATGGCCACACGAAATTATTATTATCATTGTTGTTTCGGATAATTTATATAGGCTACTGTTTTCTCATTTTGACGTTATGAAATTATACCAGGAGGTACGCCGCTACGCCGCACGTTCAAAACGAGCGCCTAAAAGATCCCCTCTATCTATCAAATGTGAAACCAATAATACAACAAGTTAGAACTTTACTCAGAAGATGCCACCACTAAAATATGATAATTTTTTTTATTGTGAAGTTTCCTGAACTGACTGTATTTCAACTTGTTTTGTTTGACATTTATCAAGAAGTTTGGACTTTCTCTCATAGATGACACCACCAAAAAACTATGATCATGCACCCTGGTGCGAAGTGAAAGAACTTTTGATTTAAAGAAGTTTCGTATTCATAAGTTTTTCATTTATTTTTGGGTTGGCAATATTTATCTTTTCTTTCCGCCAGTTTTGAATCTAGCCAATCACGAATTTCTGTAATTAATTTTCCGCCTATCACAGGTTTCTTCCTCGATTCTGAGTGTCACTTTTGAATTTAACCAATAAAATTCTGGGGGGGGGGGGTTGTCTGGATTATTCATGAATGATCACGAACTTTCCCCGAGGGTTTATAAACTGCGGCTTTTCTCGTCTCTTGGCCATTCGATCTTCATCTAAGTGTGTGTGTCAAGCAGGAGGCGGGCGGCGCCTCTTTCATCAGGCAGCAGTTCTTCAGCAAGGTAATGGCCACATAACATCTTACTTTCTTGCTAGATCCGCAGTTTAACCCGAGGGAAAGGTCCGACTCATTAACTGTGTAACCTACTTTTCTAAAAATGTAACTTTCTGCCGGCTAATGTAAAAAATTCATAAAATCTGCAACTGTAAATCGGGGATAAAGTGTGATGTACCCTCTCGAGCTCCCCTTCATATTGGTTTGAGGTGACTACACTTTGTAACTGGAGTTCTTCCTCTCTGTCATGTCTTAATTTATTCTTATACGAGTCACCTCCATAGTTTGGGAATAGACCCTGTTTCATCGGCCTAGTGCCCTTTAGGTTTTAACAGTTCATTTTTAGGAGTTCCAGTACACGCCTCCATTCAATTTGTGTTTCGGGCCATTTACTTAACCTGATTTCTTTTTTTTTTTTTTTTTTTTTTTTGCAACGGCCCAATAGGTTGGGAACTGGATACCCCTGTTTCAAATTTTGTAAATTGTGCCTTGGTGGCGAGTGATGGTAATTTTCTGATATTGCCTTGAATAGGCTTGGAAAACAGAGCACGTCAGCTCCTTTCAAGTGTTGTAAAAATGCCTCTGGGAGGCTTGATGTTGTACATTGGGAGCAAGTGCTTCATGTATTGAGCGATTTCTGCCCTTGACTAAATTTGTGCTTTTGGTAAATTTGAGCTAGGAGCTCAAGAACTGTAAAGCGAGGGGCTTGAAGCCCAGTAGTTTTTAAACAGTCACTAAATTTTGGATTTCTTGTCTTGTCTAGAATTTGTCAGTGTACCTGACATTTCATTGTTATGAAAATTTTGTTATTTAAGAAAATATAACCTTCAGTTTAAGTTTTAAATTCTCTTCTTGACATTGTAGCTAGACCCATTCATCCCGGCACCTTCTTTCACCTCTTCTGCTCCACGGGCATCTCCATACCAGAAATAATCAAACCAAAGGCATAATCAAAATACTTCAAATATTTAAAAATAATGTTTTGCACTGTAAATCGCGGATTATATTAGACAATACATTGTTGTAGCTAATTTTCTGCTGCTCTCATACCCTGAAAATGAAATAAATGATTGTATTTAGTTGATATAGACTCTTTACACCGCTATTAAGTAACATAAATAGTACGGTAACTTATTTGTTATCGTGATGTGCAGTGTGTCACCAAGTACAGGTGCGGCAGAAATACCTGACGAATTTCAGACGTAAATAACTCAGCAACGCAACAAGACATTCACAATTTTGTTGCGCAGTTTAAGAAAAGCAGGGTTTGCCATTTATGTTACATACAGTAGATTGGAGCGAACTAAAGGTCGCATTGGCCACATTTTTCAAACAGGTGTTATTGTCGTGGTGCGCGCGGTCTTGGTCTTGGCCTTGGCCTTGGAGAACACGTGCATCGTCTCGTCCGGGGTAGTCAGTCAGCCAGCCAGTCGCTAGCATAGCGTGGAGTGGTGAGCACCGAGGTTTCGTGATTGAGACTTATTTCAAAACTGTTCGACTCGTTGGCTGAATTGTCAGCCTACTGGCCTTCGGTTCAGAGGGTCCCGGGTTCGATTCCCGGCCGGGTGGGGGATTTTAACCTTAATTGGTTAATTCCAATTGCTTGGGGGCTGGGTGTGTGTGGCGTATTCAACATTAGAAATCATCCTAGGTAGGGGGTAGGGCCCTCATCTTCACAGACATGCAGGTCGCCTAATAGGCCGTCTACTAGAAAAAGACCTGCACCAGGCCTCTCCGGAGGCCATACGCCATTACTTATTTCAAAACTGCCGAATCCGTTACCACAACACTGCGTTTGTTTCGCAGACACTTTGGCTTAGGTCGACATGAGAAAGTTCCGAGCAGGAACACCATTCTGTTTGTTATGAGCAACTTCCTGCAGCCGACACTCACAGACTTAGGGAATCCTGCTGTGTGTTTCCAACAAGATGGTGCCACTGCACACACAGCCAGGGCGTCGATGGGTCTCCTCAGAGGAATGTTTCTAGGGCGTCTCATCTCCTTACGGGGTGACGTTCCATGGCCAGGCCGTTCCTCTCACCTCGCCCGTGTGATTTCTTTCTCTGGCGATATTTTAAGGATCGCGTCTTCCGACGTAAGCCGAAAGCTGCCATCCGTGAAGAAATCGAGGCAATACCACAAGGCATGTTCAAGCGAGTCTTGCTGAACTTCAGGGAGAGGCTTCAGAGGTGCATCGAACAGGTCGACATTTGGATGACATTATTTTTAAAACCTAATGTGTATGTGGCGCAAATGGCAAACACTACTCTTTCCAACTGTGCAATAAGTCTTTGAATGGCTTGTTGCGTTGCCGAGTTATTTAAGTTTGAAATTCGTCAGGTATTTCTTCCGCATCCTGTACTTCTCCCGTTTTCCATTGTGATGTTTTAACGCTGATCCGATAAACTTCTCTTGTAGGCTGAGAAGGACCGTTCCAGCATCGCAGGAATTCACCGGTGCATATTTAAAAAGATAAACCTACCCGGCTGAAAGATCTTGCGGGGGCTCTTCTTGTTCGCCACTAATGATCTCGTAAATAGACAGAGCTCGAATAACCTAGAATTCATCAAGACTGCATGGAGTTTTATTAGAAACTTTGACCAATGAAAGGCACCTAGCCATCCCAGATTCTGTGAAAGGATTAGTGATGTATGCCGTTCAGGCACTCGGACCTACTGTATTTCACTGACAAAGGGTTAGAAATTCCAATTTAAAAGGAATGTTAAGGCCAAATTTAGCAATTGAAATATATTCTATATGAGATGAAATTCACTAGTCATTTTACTGAAAATGAAAATCCATAGCCTGTTTCCAGTCATTCGACCGGGTCGGGAATGGAATGAATGAGGCCTCATCTAGCGACGAGGATAGGAATTGTGCCGGCAGCCGAAGCCTGTCGCACTCCTCTGGGGCAATGATTAATGAATGACAGCTGAAATGAAATAATATTGGAGAGGGTAGCTGGAATGAATGATGGCAGGGAAAACCGGAGTACCCGGAGAAAAACCTGTCTCGCCTCCGCTTTGTCCAGCACAAATATCACATGGAACGATCGGGATTTGAACCACGGAATCCAGCGGTGAGAGGCCGGCGCGCTGCCGCCTGAGCCACGGAGGCTCATCAATAATTTTATTATAGTCTGAAAATTAAACAAGCTGACATTTTCTTAATATTTGAATAATTACCTACATAGGTACCAAAATGTTACATTTTTCACATAATATGTAAAATATATGTAAAATGGAACACAGGCGGACGTCTTCAATTCTCAGACTGGAAAAAAAATTTTGTAAAATAAGGAGAGAAATGTATTTTTCTATGTTATTACAACAATCCACATACCCTGCATAAAATCAAGGAAATCTTCACGATTAATGTCCGCATAAACACTACTGAAGAGCTGCAAGCAGTTATCAGTCACTATGTTCCGACGTGCCCAAACGTTCATAGACGTGAACGGAGACTACCTTCAGCATCTGCCGTAATTTCTCGGTGAGTGAATTAATTCCGCCTCTATGGTGTAGTGGTTAGCGTGACTAGCTGCCACCCCCAGAGGCCCGGGTTCGATTCCCGGTTCTGCCACGAAATTTGAAAAGTGGTACGAGGGCTGGAACGGGGTCCGCCCAGTCTCGGGAGGTTAAATGAGTAGAGGTGGGTTCGATTCCCACCTCAGCCATCCTGGAAGTGGTTTTCCGTGGTTTCCCCACTTCTCCTCCAGGCAAATGCCGGGATGGTACCTAACTTACGGCCACGGCCGCTTCATTCCCTCTTCCTTGTCTATCCCTTCCAATCTTCCCATTCCCCCCCCCCCCCACAGGGCCCCTGTTCAGCATAGCAGGTGAGGCCGCCTGGACGAGGTACTGGTCATCCTGTCTAGTTGTATCCCCCAACCCAATGTCTCACGCTCCAGGACACTGCCCTTGAGGCGGTAAAGGTGGGATCCCTCGCTGAGTCCGAGGGAAAAACAAACCCTGGAGGGTAAGCAGATTAAGAAAGAAAGATAAATACCCACTTTCCAGCAGTACCTACATATTATGTCAAACCGTTTCAGGCAAGACACCAAATCGCCTCCACAGGCATTTAAAGAACCTTTTCAGGTGTATCACACTATTCAAATGCTTGCTTAAATACCCCATATCTTACCTATGCTATTTTTGGCGCAAGTATTTGCTTAACATTAACAATACTTTTAGTTAATGCTAATCTCTTTTAATTTCTTTCTGCCACATACTTCTTAAAATACAAAAAAAAAATAAAAAATTACACATAAAATCTTTGTTATTCATCCTGGAGAGATCCATTCTTTATTTAACAATTTAGCTATTGTATAGAAATCTCTCTCTCGTTCTACTTTTAATTTATATTCATCACCAAAATATTTAGTTCTCAGTGCATTAGTTCCTCTATATACTCTCAATAGATGAGCCTCTGCCATTATTTCTTCACAGAATAAACAATGATTTTCATTATGATTCTCTTTCAGCCCCTTATTTTTATATAACCCCAGTAGCCACCACACCACACCTCCTAGCTCTCTATTTGGGAGCCTTTCTTTTCTTATTAACATATTTTGAATAATTCCACAAAATTCTGCTAGTGTTCTTTTGGTTTCACATTCTGCCCTAATCATCTGTTTCTCTATGTCCCTCACTCTAATCGTTACTTTTTTGATGAATCTCTTCTCTTTACTGTTCGTCTCTTTATACCAGTATTCTCCCATTCCTATTCTGTCTGGCATACTTCTCACTTTCGACACCCAATAATCATCTGGTGTTTCATCTGGTGTCACCAGGCGAATGCCGGCACTGTGCCTTAATTAAGGCCACGGGCGCTATCAATCCTTGCGTCGCCAAAAACCTTCGATGTGTCAGTGCGACATTAAAAAACTAGCAAAAAATTTCGTGGCCCACTGAGTGAGCTGGCTACGTGGTTTGAGTCGTGTAGCGTTGAGCTATAATTTTAAAGATAGTGGGTATGAATCCCTCTGTCGGCAACCCTGAAAATGTTTCTTCTGCAATTTTTCATTTTCACACCAATTAAGACCAAGGCCGCTTCCTTCCCAACCCTAGCCCTGCTCTATCCCATCCCCACCATAAGACCTGTCTGAGATGGTGCGACGTGAAAAATAGCAAAAACCTGTTTTTTCGTGGCCCACCCTGTATTATTTTATGACTCCGAAAGGTGGTGAAGTAAGGGTACATCCAAGATGCACGCTGGTTTTCTGAGTCAGACAGTCGGCGCTGAATGTCTGACTCCGAGTGGCAGGTGGGATGTGGCCATTATGAAAGCTGGTTGTCAGCGCAGACAGAGCTGCCACAAAAGAAAAGATATGAAATACAACTGATCAGTGTAGCATGGAACTAACAAGAGAACAGGCTGCAGCTCTATTGCTGCTAAGTGACAATGTTACAACCAAGTTAAAACGAATGAGAAGTGACATACATCCAATAAATGAATTAAGATATATTTACGGGGAGTACAAACACCTTTTTCCACAGTTACTTGTCGACGAAAACAGATTTTTGAATATTTCAGAATGAGTTCGGATACGTTTTGTTTTATTTTGTTAAAATTTGAACACAGGCTTACGAAGAACTGGGCGAATTACCACACTCAACACGAAAACCAACAGTCTGCGCGGCAGGTTGTCTGAAACCAGAATGAACTATTCATTCCGGTAAATATCTGAGTCAGACTACCAGTGCGCAGGCTTCCTGCGCGCAGGTGCATTATGGCCAGTCCCGCTTAAAAACACAGGACATACTTATGTCGACTCGGCGCCGACTGTCTGACTCAGAAAACCAGCGTGCATCTTGGACGTACCCTACGGTATGTTCCGATAAAGTCGAGTACAACCTTGAGAAATGTGCCAGTTGTAGCCTACAGCCCCCGACGCTGGCATGTGTTCAGAAATCAAGGTTAGACCGTCATAATAATTCTGATGTCATTACAGCGTCATTTCCAAATGCCACTAAATGCAGTTGAAGGCCATTCTTATAGTTAGTTAAAGGTGCTGAATAGTCACGGAAGACTTCATTAACTCGCGTTCCAGAATGTGAATCGTGACTGGGAATATTTTTAAGGTCTTTAAAATGACGCTGAGAAGGTCTAATAAAAATAAAAGTGCCAGTCATATCTATGAATAAGATAAGGAGAAAAACTGCCTTATTATTGTTACGGGGATATCGTAGGTTGCAGAGCAGTAAGAAGGCGCGACCTTGAATGGGTGGGCAGATAAAAGATGAGAGCATAATTCGTCGTTCGTTATTGTTTACCCTCCAGGTTCGGTTTTTCCGTCGGACTCAGGGAGGGATCCCGCCTCAAGGGCAGTGTCTTGGAGCTTCAGACTCTGGGTTGGGGATACAACTGGGGAGAATAACCAGTACCTCGCACAGGCGGCCTCACCTGCTATGCTGAACAGGGGCCTTGTGTGGGGACGGGGAGATTGGAAGGGATAGACAAGGAAGAGGGAAGGAAGCGGCCGTGGCCTTAAGTTAGGTACCACCCAGGCGTTTGCCTGGAGGAGAAGTGGGAAACCACGGAAAACCACTTCCAGGATGGCTGAGGGGGGAATCGAACCCACCTCTACTCAGGTGACCTCCCGAGGCTGAGTGGATCCCGTTGCATCCCTCGTACCATTTTCCAAATTTTCGTGGCAGAGCTGGGAATCGAACCCGGGCCTCCGGAGGTGGCAGCTAATCACACTACACCACAGAGGCGGACATTTAAAACTCTAAAATTTGAAATTTTATTTAACTTTAAACTTTGATGAACAGCAACAGATAACCGTTAAATAAACAAATAGCGAGTTCGTCAGCTCTGATCACAACATTGACTTAAGGTCAAAACTTAGTTATAATAATTTGCAAAATGAGCTTGTAGCTCAAAGTTACGCTATTTTCTAACAGCACCTTTGCTCCACTCAATGTACACTCTAGAAGACTGACAAGGGAATGTCACGATGTCCGCATCACCGATTTTGTTCAAACTTTGTAGGTTGGTAGTACTACATCACTAAAACATACTGGCAAAGCCTCCGGTGGTGGCAGCTAATCACACTAACCACTACATCACAGAGGGGGAACTCACCGCTTTCATGTCTGCTATTTCCAATTTATGAATAAGATCCCCCGAGTGTTAAGAGATGTCACGTTTGGAAACAGGCGATAGAGAACACCCCAACTCTCTTTAGATCACACGTCTCATTCCGATTCTTCCAGTTCATTTACACATGCAACCTGACCTGATATTGCAATAATAAAAGCAATGGTGATGTTTATCAGTAGGCCTACCTAATGAGATGTGTACCACTCCGGTGAGGATGATGCCGACAAGCGCTAGAAGCTTGGCAGCCGTGAACAGGCTCTGGATTCTCATGGCCCACTGGACACTCATACAGTTGACTGCCGTCAGGAGACCTGCAACAAGAGTAGATAATGTCATGGCTGCCACATGGAGAACTCGTTATACAAACAATGTGTAAGGTGAAGGATTCCATACTGTAAACAGCTCAGAATAACAAGGCCAGCATTGCCGACGCCCCATCAAACTGTAAGTGATGCCGGATGACGAGTTCTTCAGAACCACCTGATGAGCCTCCACTGCATCTGGAGTATAGACGGTGTCATTTTAAGGGTTAAAATCTCCGGTTTCATCGCTAAATGGCTAGCATACTGACCTTTGGTCCAGAGGGTCCCGGGTTGGATTCCCAGCCGGGTCGGGGATTTGAACCTTCATTGGTTAATTCCGATGGCTCTGGGGGCTGCGTGTATGTGCCGTGTACATAATTAGAATTCATCATGGGTAGGTCCCCATTCTCTTAGGCGCGCAAGTCACCCATACGGCGACAAATCGAAAGACTTTCCCCACGCTTCTTCGGAGGCCACACGTTATTATTATTATTATTATTATTATTATTATTATTATTATTATTACTTGCTTTACGTCCCACTAACTACGTTTATGGTTTTCATAGACGCCGAGGTGCCGGTATTTTGTCCCGCAGGAGTTCGTTTACTTGCCTGTAAATCTACCGACGCGAGGTTGACGTATTTAAATCACAGATAGGTATTGTGACGACGATAGGATAGGAAAGGGCTGGACAAGCGGCCGTGGTCTTAATTAATTAAAGTACAGTCCCATCATTTGCCTGGTGTCAAAATGGGAAACCACGGAAAACCACTTTTCAGGCTGCCGACACTGGGGTTCGAATCCATTATCTTCCGGATGCAAGCTCACAGTGCTCGCCCTTAAGCGCACGGGCAACTCGCTCAGCCGGATTCATCAAAGATATTACAATGGCTGTTAAAAGTGCGAATGTCACAATTTCGTTATTTTTTCATGAACTCAGTATTAGAAATAACATTGAGTCTCCAACGTATGAAACATGTTTTTTTTTTCTTCTTCTTAATCTGTTTACCCACCAGGGTCGGTTTTTCCCTCGGACTCAGCGAGGGATCCCACCTCTACCGCCTCAAGGGCCGTGTCCCGGAGTTTCAGACTTTGGGTCGGGGGATACAACCGGGGAGAATGACCAGTACCTCGCCCAGGCGGCCTCACCTGCTATGCTTAACAGGGGCCTTGTGAATGGATGGGAAGATTGGATAGGATAGGCAAGGAAGAGGGAAGGAAGCGGCCGTGGCCTTAAGTGAGGTACCATCCCGGCATTTGCCTGGAGGAGAAGTGGGAAACCACGGAAAACCACTTCCAGGATGGCTGAGGTGGGAATAAAACCCACCTCTACTCAGTTGACCTCCCGAGGCTGAGTGGACCCCGTTCCAGCCCTCATACCACTTTTCAAATTTCGTGGCAGAGCCGGGAATCGAACCCGGACCTCCAGGGGTGGCAGCTAATCACGCTAACCACTACACCACAGAGGCGGACTGAAACATTTTTTAAGTTCGTAAAAAATGAATTTAAAAAGAGCATTTCATTTCGTGATATCCGTAATAGTAAGTACTGCTACCGTACTGATATAGTAATGAATATGTGAGAAAATGGTAGAGTCCGCCTCTGCGGTGTAGTGGTTAATGTGATTAGCTGCCACCCCCAATGGCCCGAGTTCGATTCCCGGCTCTGCCACGAAATTTGAAATGTGGTACGAGGGCTGAAACGGGATCCACTCAGCCTCGGGAGGTCAACTGAGTAGAGGGGGTTTGATTCCCATCTCAGCCATCCTCGAAGTGGGTTTCCGTGGTTCCCTCTTCTCCTCCAGGCAAATGCCGAAATGGTACCTAACTCAAGGCCACGGTGGCTTCCTTCCCTCCTCCTTGTCTATACCTTCCAATCTTCCCATCCCCCCCCCCCCCTCCCATAAGGCCCCAGTGGTGAGCCGCCTAGGCTAGGTATTGGTCCTCACCTATTTGTAACCTCCGACCCAAAGTCTGACGCTCCTGGACACTGTCCTTCAGGCGGTAGATGTGGGACCCCTCGCTGTGTCCGAGGAAAAAGCCAACCCTGGAAGATAAACGGATTAAGAAAGAAAGAAGAGAAAACAGTAGAAATGACGGAAAACCGGTAGTAGCTGGCAAGTCTGTGTTCGTCTCTTGCCATTTCATTTGTGATTAATTAATTAGTTTCTTGTGGCTATTTCTAGCAGAGTGCACTCCTTGTGAGGCAGACCCTCCGATAAGGGTGGGCGGCATCTGCCATGTGTAGTTAACTGCGTATTACTGTGGTGGAGGATAGTGTTTTGTGTGGGAATCGAACCCGGGGCACCCTGAACCGAAAGTCAGTACGCTGACCATTCAGCCAACGAGTCGGACTCCTTTGTGATGATAATAATGTTATTGATTTTACGTCCCATTAACTAATTTTAACGGTTTCCGGAGACGCAGTTGAAAGGAAGTGTTTTTCAGTTGACATTTCCATGTCGTATTCAGGAGCTGTTGGTGTACAGAGCTTAGCAAGTTATCCTCTGGACAGGCAAATAGCACTTACAAGGGGACATTCCCTACTCGTCACCACCGATTTCGCTCAAATTTGTAGATCATGCAGGGCTTGGCTAGAAATGAAAGTACCCGAAGTGGGAACTCCAGATGGCCAAGCGTATAGAAAAGAAAAAGAAAAAGAACAGTGTTGAAGCGGCTCTCGCACTGTATAAGCCACTTACGTTAGTGCGCACGCCGAGCAGTAGTTGGCGTAGCGGTAAGAGCTCGGACTAGTATTTCGATGGTCGTAGGTTCGACTCCCTGTGTGGAGACTTTTTTCTCAAGTTCTATATTATTCATTTTCCAATTAAGCAAAGCGGTGAACAATTTATTTGATTTACTTATTTGTATGCAAAAGGAATATAGGACGTCATTTTAATGAGCGCGTAATTGTAGATATTGTACAAAGTATTTTCGTACGCGCTTTAATTACAATTCCTTGTTGAAAAGTCTAACAATGAAATCCCAATTTTTTACCCTTTCTATGCCTTTTGCATATAAATAAATAAATAAAGAAAGAAAGAAAATAAATTATTCACCTATTTGCTTAATTGGAAAATGAATAATATAAAAGTTGAGAGACAAACGAAAAACATAGAAAAAAAAAAATTCTCCGCACGGGAAGACGAACGCACGACCATCGAATTACTAGTCCAAGCTCTTGCCGCCACACTAACAACTGCTCGGTGCGCGCGCTAACATAAGTGGCTTATACAGTGCGAGAGCCGCGTCAACATTTCTATTTTTATTTTTATTTTTATTTTCTATACGCTTGGCCATCTGGAGTTCCCATTTCGGGTACTTTCATTTCTAGCCAAGCCGTGCATGTTCTATAAATTTGAGCGAAATCCGTGGTGACGAGTAGGGAATGCCCCCTTGTTAGTCATCAGCGTACAGCAGCATGTCCAGTTGTAGGCTGTTCTTCATGGTGATGCTACCGTGGGGAAAAAGTCCCCAATCTTTTACAAGAGCGTTCATGTAGATTATGAAAAGCAGGGGGAACAGGCCGCAACCCTGTAGTACACCCCTGTTGATTGGTTTCCATTCTAGTATTGTAAAATGAAATGGCGTATGGCTTTTAGTGCCGGGAGTGTCCGAAGACAAGTTCGGCTCGCCAGGTGCAGGTCTTTCTATTCGACACTCGTAGGTGACCTGCGCGTAGTGTTGAGGATGAAATGATGATGAAGACAGCACATACACCCAGCCCCCGTGCCAATGGAATTAACCAATTAAGGTTAAAATCCCCGACCCGGCCGGGAATCGAACCCGGGACCCTCTGAACCGAAGGCCAGTACGCTGACCGTTCAGCGAACGAGTCGGACTTCTAGTATTGTGTTGCTAACTCTTACCACAATTAAATTGTTTGTGTAAAATTTGTATATTACTGGGATCGCCTGTTGTGGGATTTCGGTTTTTTATAGTATTTGTAAACGTTCTGCTCTGTTTACTCTGTCGAACACCTTTGTACACTGGTCAACAAATGCTATTGGTGGGTGTCTATATTGATCCTACACGCCATTGTTTCACACAGTTCATCAGAGAGACTAGCTACATAAAAAACGGTGTAACTGAAATCGTTCAGACCACAATAAGCAGGGTTATTCAGCTAACTTGTCCACATGATCCGTTAAAGATAGAGACATTATGTTTTCAAATTCTTACTAAGGGGCTCATAAACGCTGTCCAAATCGCATTCATCACGTACATATTTATGGAGAAACCGGTAGCATCTGTTTTTTAATCGCGACTACACCAATTTCAACCAATAGAACAAGTTCAGTGTTGTGCTTATTTTGTAAATCCGACGAGTAATTTTGGACATATTTTAAGGATTTTTATATGTGTAAGGTAGCAGGGGCGGTGCGTGGTGTTGTTGCACTGTTGCACAACTCCCAATAATTTCACACTTTATTTGTCGTCTTCTAATTTTTTAGTTTAATAAACACAACATATCTTTTAAAATAGGTTAAAATCAAGCATCTTTGGTCTTTCGATGTACTAATGCTTCGTAACGGGCCAAACACTGCCGTCTTCGAATTAAACTAAGGGGTTTGCTTTCGTACGGTAACACTCAAATGGACAGCGCGGCGCAATATAATTTCAGCGGGGACGAGCCAAGCTTCTACGTAGCATCAGGTAATACGCTCCCTAGTATCGGTCCTTGGGTGTTACACGAGACCAGCAAGCTCCTTATCGAGAAAAAGTTCCAAATGTCCCCGTTGTATTGCACAGATAAGCAGTATGACTTCATTCCTGCTTTCTCTCCTCTCGCAACAGTAAATTCTTTTCCACACCATACCGGACCACCCTCGACATTTTGTATCAATCAAAAACACGAGGCCAAATTTTCAATTCAAGGAAGGTAAGAGTAACTGTAGTTATACTGTACAATTCACCTCTTATTTCCTGTGCTTTAACTGTCGGATATATTTCAGGAATGTACTGTAGTTAATGACTTAACGTATAATAGAACTTCTTATTTCTGTAAGCTTCACATGCAGTATATCACTTTCTTATTCATCATCATCATCATCATCATCATCATCTGTTTACCCTCCAGGTTCGGCTTTTCCCTCGGACTCAGCGAGGGATCCCACCTCTACCGCCTCAAGGGCAGTGTCCTGGAGCTTCAGACTCTTGGTCGGGGGATACAACTGGGGAGTATGACCAGTACCTCGCCCAGGCGGCCTCACCTGCTATGGTGAACAGGGGCCTTGTAGGGGGATGGGAAGTGTGGAAGGGATAGGCAAGGATGAGGGAAGGAAGCGGCCGTGGCCTTACGTTAGGTACCATCCCGGCATTCGCCTGGAGGTGAAGTGGGAAACCACGGAAAACCACTTCGAGGATGGCTGAGGTGGGAATCGAACCCACCTCTACTCAGTTGACCTCCCAAGGCTAAGTGGACCCCGTTCCAGCCCTCGTACCACTTTTCAAATTTCGTGGCAGAGCCGGGAATCGAACCCGGACCTCCGGGGGTGGCAGCTAACCACTACACCACAGAGGCGGACTTCCTTATTCATACAGATTCATATTGTGAAAAGGGCAGTATATTTTGGACATTCAAATGGATGTCACAGTAATTGTCTTTTAAGAAATTTATTTCTGGTAGATTTCTTTTCAATATCATACAAAAATAATATTTATAACAACATATAGTAAAAAATACTCGAGAATATAACAAAATATGGCCTTTTCCTACGTCACATTGTTATTCATACCGATGCCAGTTCTTCAACTAAACATATGAATGAAATGAACCACAGAACCAATCCTAGTACTTTGTGGAGTAACCCTTGGCTTTAATGACAGCTTGATACCTATGCTGCATGGAATTTACTAGCCTCGCACACGTTCACGGCTGATACTGTACCATTCTTGGGTCATCACTCATTTTAATTCATCTTTGGCCGAAACCTTTCTACTGTGAGCCCTAGGCTTCAAAAAACAGCCATAAATGTTCAATAGGTTTTAAGTCAGCAGACTGGGGATGTGTTTTTAATTGTTTTGGAACGTTCCAAATTAACCACTCCTTGTTCAGAGCAGTTTTGGGGTCGTTTTCCTGTTGAAACATGTAGTTCGGTAGCATTCCCAATTTTTCAGCATTTTGTTTAACATTGTTCTTCAAAATATTATTGTACACTACTTTGTCCATCGTGCCTTCAATAAATTGAATATTCTCTTCACCTTGTGCCGACATACACCCCCACATCATAACCTTTCCAGCTCCGTGTTTCACTGAGGAATTGTATTGGCCACGCGTCGTCCGTATCGGTCTTTCTCCACACCCTACGGGCATCCTCGAAACCAAACAGGTCGATTTTAGTTTCATCGGACCAGATGACATGGTTCCAAAACTCCTGCCCCCTTGTTTACGTGTTCTTTCGCAAAGAGCAGTCTTGCAGCATGGTTCTTCTAACTAACATAGGGCCTCTTCCTTGGTACACGGCCATGGTAACCGTGTCGATGTAAAACTCTCAGGTCCTTCTGATTACATAATTTCTTCCCAGTAGCAGCTTCCAGCACTGCCCGCAGCTTCGGAGTACTCATGAGAGGGTTGGATTTCACTTGCCTCACAATAAGTCTTTCTGGTTGTAGGCTTAGTTTCTTTTGTTTGGGTTTGCTTGGCACATTCTTCACCGACCCTTCGTACTTAAAACTTATTCACGATATACTGAACAGTGGCATGAATTTTCTCCGCCATGACTCCTATTTTTCGTAAAGTGTTCGCTATAAGTGCTAGATTGACAATTGTCTGTTTCAGCTCATAGCCAAGCTCTTTACCCTTGCCCATTTCTACCAGCACTCTCATATGTCTAAGACGAATACAACCAGCATCAACTCTCCTCGCACCACACCTACTTACAGTACGTATGCCCCGTTCAATGTTGTTGGATGACGCTATCGATACTAGTGTATGAATAGCAAAGTGACTTGAAGTTTTGGAGTGAATGCAGTTTTTATTTGCGTAAACACAAATTATTTGCACTAACAAAACTTTGTGCATTGAGTGTTTACGTCTTGTTATTATATTCACGACACACAACTATAAATCAATAATTTCCATAAATATATATATATAAATATAAATATCCATATATATATAGAACTCTTTATAACGAAATGGGTTGTGTATGAATAGGAAAGTGACATACTGTATTAAAAATGTTACTTCGAAAACTCTGGTGCAACACCCAGCTGCAGATACCACCAGCCACAACTGCTAGGCAATACACAGAAAGCGATGCACCACTCGCTCTGATGTCGAGCGCATGCTGCGTGACTCACGCCTTGTTGATAAACACATCTACCTCGCCTTTATCTCGAGTGGGCCCGGGAAACAACAGTATGATGTATAGCACAATACGGTGATAGAGTGTCTGAAAACTCTGTTATAGGGGATCGAAAAGGCAGTGACCGATGATGTTCGCGAATAATAATCTTGCTCAAGTTTTTGCTATATAATAGAGGTTCGTAATCGTTACATTAGTGTATGAGTGAAAAGTAAATATTTAGATCACCTACTACATTCTTGTAAAATACCCGACATTATATCCGTGGTCTTTGTGAGAAGTAAATAACTATACAGATAACCTAAAACCATTTGTTTACCCACTCAAAATGACCACCTCTGTTGATAGAGGTCGGCACCTATCGAATTCAATGAATGAAGAAATCAATGATATTTTTCCTCAACAGACACCAAGTAAGCCAACAAATAATAACACCGTAAATAACCCTCCACATCCTAACAGTGCATCAGGTAACCAAATTACAACCGTCACAACTAGGCCTAGCAACGAACGTAATTCAAGGTTAAGCTATTCTGCTACAATACAGTCGTACCCCTCCAAAGAGCAAGCTGTTGTAATCGAGCCTCATGATGGGACTAGTATCAAGGATCATGTGCTAGTTATAGGGAAACTTACAACCCCTAGCAACATTCGGTTTGTTTCACGCATATCGAACGGAAGGATATGCGTCTTTTTCTCTAATAAGAAAACTGTTGAAGATCTGATATTGACAAACCCTAAGATCTTAATAAACAATGCATCTCTGGAAATATGACCACTTCTAACCAAAAACAAGCGTATTATATTATCCAAAGCCTGTCCTGTGATCCCAAACTATGTTACTGAAGAGGAATTGTTAAAACTCTGTGTGAAAATCATGTCTAGGATTACCCCAATTAGAGCAGGTATGTCAATTCCAGGATTCTCCCACATTCTAAGCTTTCGAAGACAAATGTACATTCAAAATGAAGACTTTGATAAACTCCCCGAATCCCTTCATATCGAATACGATGGTACTAACTACTGGATTTATCTATCATCCGACTCACCCACTTGTTTTCTTTGCCATACCGAAGGACATCTGGCCAAAGATGGTCCTAACAACGTTTCACTTCCAAAAGATGAATCCTCTTCCAATGATTTTCCTCAGCTCCAAGAGATTTCACAAAAGTCAGAGATCGAAAACTCCAAAACTGTCTTCGGCACTTCAAGCTCCCTCCCAAAAGATAGGCCTATTCAATAAGCCACTTCAATGACCAACCCTGACTTAGCACTTAGCCAAGTCTGTAACGATCCTCCCTCCACCAGAATTCAAATTGAGAGAGAAATTGCTGCACCTATGGAAACTCACTCCACCCCTACAACAGTGAATTTCCCTGAATGTAAAAGGCCAATTTCACTAGCAAGTAGTGAAACAACTAATCCAAATCCTCCTGATAGCAAAAAATTCATACTGGCCTCTCCTGAACAAATCGAAAACCGTAAGACAAATCACACTTCCAAGAAACCCAAGACAGACACGCAAAAATCAACAATAAGTGATGTGCCCCTTCCAGTAAAACAAGTTCTGGAAGCCGACCCATCACTATTCCCCCCTCAGCTACCTACAGCTCCAATCCTTCTTCGAAAACACAATTGGTGCCAAGGACATATCAGCAATTGCTTCCAACTACACACAAGACATAGAAGGTCTTGCTAAAGCCCTACAAAAACTCCATCCTTACTACACCGACAAAAGCATCAAAACCAAGAGCACTCGAATAGTAAAAAACAACTGAAATCCGTCAATCAAAGTGAAGACCCAACGCATATCAATGTAACGTCAAACTATTCCAGTGACGACAATTCCTTCCCTGTATAATACTGGAGATAAACCTCGTTCTGCTTTTGATCAGTATTATGACAACATTACTCCAATGGAATCTTAATAGTTATCGATCACAGTTAGAATATCTACAACTCCTAATAAATAAACACCAACCATCTGTTATCTGTCTCCAAGAAACAAACTTTCAGAACGACTTTGCTGCCAATCTAAGACTCTACAGTGTCTACCACAAAAATAGAACTAATATGAATCATGCGAGTGGAGGAGTAGCTATTTATATCAAAAACAATATCTATGCCAAAGAAATTACTGTTAACACTTATTTGGAAGCTGTAGCAATTTCACGCCATGTATCTGCAATGTTTAAATTCCGAACAGTTATTTGTTTCAAGGTGACGTTCTACGAAACCTTATCCACCAACTACCTAAACCATTCATCCTAGTAGGTGACTTCAACAGCCACAACAAATTATGGGGTAGTCTTATTTCTGATGCAAGAGGAAAAGAGATAGAAAAGATACTTGATGAATTTGATTTAATTCTAATGAACTCTACTGCTCCAACTTGCTTTGACATAGCCCACGGCACCTGTAGAAAGTATAGACCTAACCATCTGCACACCAGACAAAGCAGCCCTTTTCAACTGGTTTGTTTATTCATCACTCCAAGGAAATAGTGACCACTTCTCGATACTAATCGATAATGAAAATTCTTCTGTCAACTCATTTATTAACAACCCTAAACGGAACTTAAATAAGGCAAATTGGACGAAATTTAGGCAGTCAATAATCGCTTAAAAGAAATTATTTCTCTTCTAAGCACACAAATATCATTGTTCAAGATTTCACGGAACTTCTTGTTAAATCTGCGGTCATGAGTGTTCCGAAAGTAATCTCAAATTCCTTTAAGAAAACAGTACCTTGGTGGAACGACACTTGTAAGGAGGCTGTTAAGAAAAAGAATCACGCTTTCTACCTCTACAAAAGAAAACCCACACCTGAAAACAAAGCCCAATTTCAGAAATGTGGAGCAATCGCTCAAAAAGAAATTAAACTCAGCAAAAGGAATTCATGGCTATCATTTGTCTCCTCGCTAGGTTCCCAAACCCCACAAAAGGAAATGTGGAATAAATAATAAATGGCAAATATAATCACTTCTACATTACTTCCCTCAGAAACTCGGTTGATGGAACCTTCATAAACAAACCTCAAAACATCGCTGATAAACTAGCTGACACATTTTCCGAGATCTCTAGTGACAAAAATTATGATCCCGAATTTCTCCATACAAAGAAATCCAGTGAATCCGTTGATCTAAGGAAAGCCATCTCTGACCCCAACTATAATCTAAACGATGCTTTTCAACTACAGGAAATAATTATTGACTTGATAAATGTGGCAAATCTAGTCCTGGCCCAGATACAGTCCCTTATGAATTTCTAAAATAGCTTCCACTAAATACAATAAATTATCTTATGGCCATTTTCAATCACATATGGAGCTCTAAGACTTTTCCTGATCAATGGCGAAATGCCATTGTAGTTCCAGTACACAAACCAGGGAAAGACAACTCAAGAAAATTATCGCCCTATTGCTTTAACTAATGTGATGTGTAAACTCATGGAGGAAATAGTCAACAAAAGATTACGGTGGTATCTCGATCACATGCATTTCTTCAGTAATGTGCAAAACGGGTTCCGTAATGCACACTGCACAACAGGCACTTTGATAAGTTTGGAATCTGAAATACAGGAAGCGTTCCTCAATAACCAACACATAATAGCATTCAGTTTAGGTATTAATAAGGCATATGGCATGGTAT
Organism: Anabrus simplex; assembly: GCF_040414725.1. Taxonomy (NCBI): domain Eukaryota; kingdom Metazoa; phylum Arthropoda; class Insecta; order Orthoptera; family Tettigoniidae; genus Anabrus; species Anabrus simplex. The sequence continues at coordinate 90,482,789 of NC_090271.1, forward strand.
GGAAAGACTATGTAATAAAAGTACTCATGACACATAATATATCTGGAAATATCCTATATTTCATTTATAATTTTCTCCAAATGCGCCGAATTCAAGTTAGAGTAAATGGAATGCTGTCAAAGGAAGTAGTAATCAACACTGGAGCCCCACAAGGATCAGTTATCAGTGTAACACGGTTTCTTGTGGCGATTAATGGTATAGGCTCTAACATCCACTCACCAATTAAGCTTTGCCTCTTTTGCTGACGATTTGATAATCTTCTGCCTAGGGAAAGTATTACGACGACTCAATTCTTATTACAATAATCAATTGTAAATATTCAAAACTGGACTAAAACCATAGGGTTTAAATTTTCTAAAACTGAAACCAAATGTATTCTCTTCTGTAAAAATAAACATGCCATCCCTAACCATGAATTATATATGGAAGACCATAAAATTGAATCAGTTAAAACTATTAAAATTCTAGGACTTCTGTTTGATAACAAGATCAGCTGGACCCCATACCTTAAAAGTCTTAAAGATGAGTGTCAAAGAAGAATGAATATCATGAAAATTATCTCAGCAAAAAACTTGGGAGCAGACTACCATGTCCTAATGAACACATACAGAGCCACAATCAGAGCCAAACTGGATTATGGCAGTATAGCATACTGTTCTGCCAGACCATCTACTCTCAAGATCCTTGATACCATCCAATCTTCAGCTCTTCGAATTGCTCTAGGAGCCCATCGCACCAGCCCCATAGCTAGTATAGATATTGAAGACAACGAACCACCACTTGGAATCAGACTTAAACAGCTGAGTTTGACATACGCACTCAAGAAAGCTGGCACAAGTAGCCAATACTTAAAAACTTACCTATTTTCAAAGAGACATAAAGGAAAACTAACTGGATTTCAACCCCAGCCGTTTAACATGAGAATATACAATCTTCTCAAAGAACTAAACCTCAGCCTTCCACCCATTTCATTTCCACACAACTCACTAGATACCCCTCCATGGAAAGCTCATTTGCCTCCAATCAACTGGGAATTGAACAACAATCTTAAAGCTCAAACTGACACAGCGAAATCCCAACAGTTATTTCATGAAATTTGCAACAGATACTCATCATATAGCGCAGTTTATACTGATGGATCAAAAGTCAATGAGAGAAATGGTTGTGCGGTTTAATATAAGGACTATAGTAAGCTATACAGATTACCAGATCTTTTCACAGTTTTTACAAGTGAACTGTATGCTCTTAAACAGGCCATGATTCATATTTCAAAAGCAAACTACAATAACTCATTCATAATATTCTATTATTTAAAAGTGCATTATAGTCGCCATAAGACCTATCTGTGTCGGTGCGACGTAAAGCAACTAGCAAAAAAAAAAAAAAAAAAAGTGCATTAACTTCAATACAAAATCCATCAACAACACATCTCCTTGTTAAAGAAATTCGAATGCTGTACCACAAGATCAAGATTGCAGGAAAAAAATGTTATTTTTACGTAGATACCATCTCACAGAGGAATACCAGGCAACGAATCAGCTAATCAAGCAGCAAAAGAGGCTACTAGTCTTCCAATCAACGCCCGTCAAATTGCCACGCCACATTCTGATATCATCGCTTATATCACAATCAAACTACACGAACAATGGAAAATGAACTGGCTTAAAACGTCCACTAGCAACCTCAAAAAAAAAAAAAAAAATAATTTAATGATATCTAGGAGAACATATCCTCTCCAAAACTTCACCAGACATGAACAAGTCTTAATCTCGCGACTAAGGATAGGACACACGAAGATCACCCACAACTATCTCCTAGAAAAGAAACAACCTCCCACCTGCAGTAAATGTAACTGCTCTCTCACTGCCAAGCATATAATCTCAGAATGTCAACTGTATGGCCATTGGCGCCAACATCATAACATAACATACCTAAGGAAATGGAAGTGACACTGGCTTCTCCAGCAGTGAGTCATCAAATCATCAACTTCATCACGGACACTGGCTTGCACTCCAAAATCTAATTACATTATTCTTATTTATATTTTCCTTTACCTTTTTATAATTACAATATTATTATTATTATTATTATTATTATTATTATTACTATTATTCTGTAATCATATGTAAGAGTCGCGATAAGACCTTGGAGTTAAAGCGACCATAAATAACCCTAATAAACATAAATAAAAAACACTGTTACAGTGTGTGGTCCAGCACACAGCTGGCCTACATTGCAGGAGACTATCATTGTACCTAAGACATGTTTGACATTGAATAATAAGCAATACGTAAGATAACACAGCACAATGTGTTCCTGCGGAGCTGAGTAGCTCGGGCATTAAGAGCCCAACTTGACAGGTTCGAACCTGGCTGAATCCGGTGGTATCTGAAGGTCCTCAAATACGTCAGACTCGTGTCAGTAAATTTACTGGCACGTAAAAGAACTCCTGTGGAAAAAATTCCGGCACCTTGGCGGCTACGAAAACCGTTCAAGTATAGTGGGACGTAAAATAAATAACATTATTATTATTATTATTATTATTATTATTATTATTATTATTATTATTATTATTATTATTATTATTATTATTATTATTATAACAATGTGGTCTCTAAATGTAGCCTACACATGGTCCGGTGGTCCGGTAGTAACTGAGTAACTGAGGCTGGTATAGGTCGTGATATATTGCCTGGAACTGGCCGGGAGAAGCGTTTCACCTTTTCAACAAGCAAAGCACTGTATATTTTCCGTATAACAGTGCCTCTTCGCTCAGTTTGGTACCTAAATTCTTAATTAATTAATTAATTAAACCTTGCCTATATGTACTGTGTGATCTTAATCTGCTTACCCTCCAGGGTTGGTTTTTCCCTCGGACTCAGCGAGGGATCCCACCTCTACCGCCTCAAGGGCAGTGTCCTGGAGCGTGAGACAATGGACCTGGGATACAACTGGGGAGGATGAATAGTACCTCGCCCAGGCGGCCTCGCCCGCTATGCTGAACAGGGGGCCCGGTGGAGGATGGGAAGATTGGAAGGGATAAACAAGGAAGAGCGAAGGAAGCGGCCGTGGCCTTAAGTTAGGTACCATCTCGGCATTTGCCTGGAGAAAAAGTGGGAAACCACGGAAATCCACTTCCAGGATGGCTACGGTGGGAATCGAACTCACCTCTACTCAGTTAACCTCCCGAGGCTGAGTGGACCCCATTCCGTCCCTCGTACCACGTTTCAAATTTCGTGACAGAGCCGGGAATTGGGTCTCCGGGGGTGGCAGCTAATCACACTAACCACTGCACCACAGAGGCGGACATGTACCGTATGATACGGTATGTAAATGTCCAGATTCTTCTGCTATAAGGGCTTCGCCTTCACAAGTCTGTTAGCTACTACTCGAGACACATTTTCGATACGTATTTTGAGCTTCCCTATTGAACTGACATTCAAAATATCTTGTTTCTCGACACATCTTTCAGTGAATAACATTGTTCCCACTACCACGAGAGGCACATACCTATCGATTTGTGTATACCTTCCAAAATAACATGATTTAGATGTATAGTCAATACCTGTTTTAGGTGTTTGTTCTGATGATGTAGTTGTCATAACATGGTCCGATAGGCATTCACCTGATGATGATGATCATCATCATCATCCAGGCAGTAGATGATAGATGGTAGGTGATGTTTCCATATTTACAGTCTGTACTTAAGGGTTGTCGTAACAAGACTGTTGGATCACGTTTAAAATTTTCCCTGTGTCGGGTGGGTCGTTCATTGTTTTCCTGTATTCATTTAACCAATGCACTGAATATATGCACTACTAGTAATTGCACTTAGTTACTAACTAGACTGTTCAACGGACACGACTACGTAACACACGCGCTTGACAGCACTCGACAGATACGTTCAGCCGCTGTGGAGTCTACAACGGAACAGTGTTGCCAGATGTTTACGACTGAAATTCCCATTGATTGTTAAAATTTCCCTCGTGTACCTGATTTTTTCCCACATGTTATAATCATAAATATCAAACTAACTTCTCACTGCTATAACACATCTAAACAGAAACAGTAATTGGTATAATATACCAGATGTTTCCCTAAACGATATTTCGCCCTGAAAATTCACGTTTCCTTTTAGGCAGCCATGTAATTCACTCATAATAATAATACTTATTATTATTATTATTATTATTATTATTATTATTATTATTATTATTATCCAATTAACACTCGTAATATTTGTGCTGCTACAATGGGCACTGAAAATTACTAACTGCTAAGCCCGAGGAGCACTCCAGCGCTCCCACGATACTTACCATAATACCAAAATTTACCAGCAGATTGCATTATTAATTTTTTCATGGAAGATTTATTACGAGTCCGCCTCTGTGGTGTAGTGGTTAGTGTGATTATCTGCCACCCCTGGAGGCCCCGCTTCGATTCCCGGCTCTGGCACCAAATTTGATTAGTGGTACGAGTGCTCGAACGGGGTCCACTCAGCCTCGGGAGGTCAAATGAGTAGAGGTGGGTTCGATTCCCACCTCAACCATCCTGGAAGTGGTTTTCCATGGTTTCCCACTTATCCTCCAGGCAAATACTGGGATGGTACCTTACTTAAGGCCACGGCCGCTTCCTTCCCTCTTCCTTGTCTATCCCTTCCAATCTTCGCATGCCCCCACAAGGCCCCTGTTCAGCAGAGCAGGTGAGGCCGCCTGGGCGAGGTACTTGTCATTCTCCCCAGTTGTATCACCTGACCCATTGTCTGAAGCTCCAGGACATTGCACTTGAGGCGGTAGAGGTGGGATCCCTCGCTGAGTCCGAGGGGAAAACCAACCCTGGAGGGTAAACAGATTAAGAAGAAGAAGTTTAATTACGGTCACATTTAGTATAGTGACCATTTATGCAATTTGTCACTTGTACAAATTCATTCAAAGCTTAAACCATTTAATATCAACCGATTGTTGAGAAACTACCACATCGTCGCTGACAGTTCTGAGGTTTGTACAATAACACGGTGCATCAACATATAGACTCGTTGGCTGAATAGTCAGCATACTGGCCTTCAATCCATAGGGTCCCGGGTTCGATTCCCGGCCGGGTCGGGGATTTTAATCGCTTCTGATTAATTCTTCTGGCTCGGGGGCTGGATGTTTGTGTCCGTCTCCTCTCCTCTTCATATTCAGACAATATACCACACTACCAACCACCACAGAAACACGCAATAGTGATTACATCCCTCCATATAGGGTTGCGTCAGGAAGGGCATCCGGCCGTAAAACAGGGCCAAATCCACATGTGCCACACAGTTCGCACCGGTGACCCCACAGGTGTGGGAAAAAGCAGTAGGAAAAGTAGAAGAAGACGGTGCATCAACATCACGGTCGACTGGATCCCTCGCTGCGCTAGGAGCTAGCTAGAGCGACGCATCAAGTCGGCCGTGACTGTATACTAGTATATATGAAAGGAAATTCTTACTCGTGTTAATAGGACAGTTCACTTGTTCAAACTCTTAAAGGAACAGTATTTATTTTATGTAACTAGGGAGAGACTATGTTAAAATTCCCAAGTTTTCTGAACATTTTTAAAAAATTTCCCTTTCTCCCACGGTTCCACAACCACGTCCATTTTCCCTCAATCTGGCAACACTGCAACGGAACTGCTGCTGTGCCTTGCACGTGTTCAATTGTAGGAAGAGTCGGAAGTGTTCTCATTGTCAGAAATAATTGACGGTAGTTACCTTCCAAGAATAAGGGTGTCAAGACATAGGCTAAATTATCGTAAATGCAAAAACCATGATACTAAGGTTTGTATCGAATGCGACTTGTTTTGGTTGTGTATTCTTATAGATACGATACACTATTGCATGTTTCGCAGGAATGAAGATAAGTTATGTGAAACTATCGTATCTGCAAGGAGAACCCAGCTATTGTACAATGGTAAGTTATCATACAACAGCTCAACCTTCCGCCTTATCGTATTGACTCTTACGATAGTTTACTACGGTCAGAGCTGTCGATTAGACTTGCCTTAAAGGTAGCAACATATGCGCTTCATTAGCTTCCTTTTTCTCTCCTTTAAAGTTAGTGAAATGTCACTTATGAAAGTTAACTTCTGACGTCCAGAATTGTAATGGCGACAAAGAAAAGAAAACGAGTATTGGCATTACATAACGGAAAGCGAAATTTAATTGCAAAAATTGTGAAACCCTGTGACGAAAAAGCCGCAAAGAAGCGCCCTGATATGCCCTTACAAACCTTAGGACCTTAAATATGGTGGTGTTTCGGTGAAAACGAATCAACATTTTCAGGAAAGAATGTGATAACTTTGCAGAATATTGCTTATTATCGATGAATGAAAAGTGAGATGTTCATTCTTCTTCTTCTTCTCCTCCTCCTTCTGCTAATTCTTCTTATTCTTATTCTTATTATTATTATTACAGTATAAATTTTATTTATTTATTTATTTATTTATTTATTTATTTATTTATTTATTATGCCCAATTGAAAAGCGCGTTTAAACTTGCTAGCTTGGTCTGATGGCTTCACCTTCTTTTTCTTCTCCTCCCCAAATCTCTTCATGAATTCGCTGTTGTGTTTGTTCCGTTCTTCCGTCCACTGTTTTCCTGTGGTCTGTTTAGCTTTTTCCACGAATGTGTGATTTGCAACCAGAATTCCAAAGAGTTTACGATTTTTATGGTGTCTTCTGTAGCGTTTACTTCTAGTAAGTCCTACTTATTATTATTATTATTATTATTATTATTATTATTATTATTATTATTTTCAAAATTTTAATTATGTTAATTTTTAGCAGGATGTACCTTAGTTTCCATATTAAGGTTGCGCTCTCGCTATGCAACGCTGTCACGACATTTAGTAACGCAGACCAGTAGTTTGTTATCACTACATGACAATAGGAAAGTTTCTAAAGCATTGTGTGCGCTTAACTTAACTGAGAGGTTCGGAAATTGTCTGCCCAGCCGAACAGTTATTTTAATTAAAAATAAAATTTCGAGATGAGCTGCCCAGACAATAGATAGCCCTCTGCGCTCAAGTTGGCGGGTTCAGTCCCAACTCAGTCTAGTGGTATTTCTAAGTGCTCAAATACGCCAGCCCCATGCCGGTAGATTTCCTGAAACGTAGAAGAATTCCTGTGGGACAAAATTTCGACTCTGGTGCCGACTCCTCCCAGATGGTTGGTGACCATCCTGGGGTAAGATTTCCTGCTTTGTGTATCCCGTGTCAAAATTGCCGCATAGTGAATATCAACCCACTGTCGGATGTTCCGCTTCCTAAAACGACAAAACTAGGTTTGTTTGTTTGTTTGTTTGTTTAGGTATGTATGTATGTATTTACTTATTTATTTATTTATTTATTTATTTATTTATTTATTTATTTATTTATTTATTTATTTATTTAGCCTCCGTGGTTCAGGCGGCAGGGCGCCGGCCTTTCACCACTGGGTTCCGTGATTCAAATCCCGGTTTCTCCATGTGAGATGTATGCTGGACAAAGCGGAGGCGGGACAGGTTTTTCTCCGGGTACTCCAGTTTTACCTGTCATCTTTCATTCCAGCAACACTCTCGAATATAATTTCATCTGTCAGTCATTAATCACTGCCCCAGAGGACTATGACAGGATTCGGCAGCCGGCATAATTCCTACGCTCGCCGCTAGATGGGGCTTCATTCATTCATTCCATTCCTCACCCGGTTGAGACTGGAAACAGGCTGAGGATTTATTTTCGATTGATTTGGGCCAACTATGGACTACGTAAATAACTCCATGATTTTAGTTTACTTTGGCGCCAGTATTTCTTCATTCTCTTGCTTCCAGCTTGTTCCTTTTCATCCGCCCAATATTGTTTCTTCTCGGTCACTATTTCTGGTTTCTGGAACCCCTCAAATGTCTGTATCTTGTTTCCGAATGTGGTTCTGTCTTGGATGTATTCTCCCATGATATGCATTACTTGCATGTCCTTCTTGGTGTTAAAAAAACCATTTTTCATTTGAATTGCCTTTTCTATTGGACTTGTTGTAATTGTTGAGATTTTTTTTTTTTTTTTGAGCCTGCCGTCGCTCATTTTCGAAATGTGTTTGAAGAATTTGATCAGTTTTCGTATGACGTCCGATATCCTGCCCCATGTTTTGTACAACTTTGTTGCTGCGTAATCGGTGTCAAACGCATTTTTCTGTATTTGAGGATTCTTCTCTTAGGATTGTGCTTCTCTCTTCTCGATGTTTTCGATGTCCTTTCTGGTTGTTAACCCTAGGCATTTCGAAGCGTATAGGCACTCTGGCTGGATCACTATCTGATACTTTCTTAGCTTTATTATTATTAATAAAATAAAGTAAAATTAATATGGGATTCAAAGGGTTAATTTTCAGGAAATTTACTTACACTGGACTTTCATAAAAGACTATTTGAAAAGCCAATCGAATCCATCGGTATTTTATGCGGTAATCTTGAGCACGGATACGAGCGCTACTCAGCCAACAGGCTCTAAGGATGGTTATGTCATAATACAAGTTTGCTACTTGATAGCTTAAGAATGCTGAATGTTCTAAGTAGCACACGAGTTGATGGCAGATGATGAAACGCCAAGATCTAAATCAATTTCTTCACAGAGTTGCACATTAAGGATCACATCAGTATTTGATGGAACTAAACAGAGGCTTACTATCGACAACAGCGAATTGCATCAGCCTAAACAGGCTACCAGCCGTGAACTTAATTAAGCAGAAGACAAGCGGGGTGTATGTGTGATTGACCCCCCTCATTCTTCACAAGTCAACACGTAAAGGGGCCCATTCACAGTCGAGCCGGTTGGCGAGCCCGTCCGTGTATAAAATCCACACCCCGAACCCGACTGGCTCGACGGTGACCATACACTGGCGAACCCGTTGGCGGACCAGTCCGTCAGTCTGTATTGCAAATAGCACGTGCATTGCCTAGTTTTGTTATATAGAAAGTGGGTTCGAATCCCACTGTCAGCAGCCCTGAAGATGGTTTTCCCTTTGTTTTCCATTTTCACACGAGGCAAATGCTGGGACTGTACCTTAATTAAGGCCACGACCGCTTCCTTCCAACTTCTAGGCCTTTCCTATCCCATCGTCGCCATAAGACCTATCTGTGTCGGTGCGACGTAAAACCACTAGCAAAAAAAAGTTATTGTTATGGCCCAACGAAAACATTCCAAAGTGGCTGTAGCTGTTGCAGAATTTGTGCAATGATGAAGTAAAGAAGAAGAAACGTGTGTGAATGAAGGAATGGTTGAGAGATAAACTAGGATTTTCACACGTCAGCCTATTAAGAACTCTGTGCGTACAAGAACCTGCAGATTATAACAACTTTCTGCGTATGGATAGCGACAGTTTTTGCGAAAAATTGTTGGAGTTGATTCGGCCAAACATAGAGAAACAGGAGACACACATGAGAGATACCATCTGTGCTGAAGAGAGGTTAATTGTAACATTGCGATTTTTTTTTTTTTTTTTTTTTTTGCTTTACGTCGCACCGACACAGATAGGTCTTATAGCGACGGTGGGACAGGGAAGGGCTGGGAGTGGGAAGGAAGCGGCCGTGGCCTTAATTAAGGTACATCCCCAGCATTTGCCTGGTGTGAAAATGGGAAACCACGGAAAACCATCTTCAGGGCTGCCGGCAGTGGGGTTCGAACCTACTATCTCCCGAATACTGGATACTGGCCGCACTTAAGCGACTGCAGCTATCGAGCTCGGTCATTGCGATTTCTAGTGACAGGGAAAAGTTATGAAGACCTGAAATTTAGCAGTGTAATATCTCCTCAGCTACTTGGAAAAATCATTCCTGAGACGTGTTGGGCAATCTTCGATACTTGCAGTCGGAATATTTGCACGTAAGTGGGCCTACACAATTTTTATTGTGATGTATTATAAGATATTTTTTATAAAACAAACGTAATATTCTTTTGAAAGTGATTAGTTTGGTAAATGTTATTTCACTACTACTTATGACATACAGAAAATTCCACTACTGTAGTAATGTATGATACATAGCCTACTTACAGTATTAACAAGTTAAGTGCAGAGGCGCGAAAGTCATATATGTCATAGCACAATGGTCTATAGGCTAATAATATTTGTACGAGAGTATCGGGAGACCATGGATTCTTCTTCTTCAAATTACTATTATTACTATTATTATTATTGTTGTTATTATTATTATTAGCGTTCGAATGTCGCACTAACACATGGAAGGTATTGCGTGACGCAAGGATGGGAAAGCTCCAGGACTCGCCCGGTACATTTCAATAAATTCTTCCCGGAACTGCTTATTCTTCTCAAAAGTCATTGTTAGTTGAGGTAGGCCTAATTAACTCACACAGAAACCAAATTAAGCTACAGACGAAACCACAGTGAGCCGGTCAGGTAGTGGCCATACACACACTGACGGGTTGGCGAACCGGTCGGGTTCGCTGGTTTAGCAGTCGAACTGCCAACACGAACCCAACCTCGAGCCCAACCCTCAACAACCCCCCATACACATTCGAGCCGGTCAGTGCGACCAAGGTCACGAACGGGCTCGCCAACCCGCTCGACTGTGAATGGGCCCCTTACCATTGCAGACAGAAGGTCAAACTGTTTCAACGCAACGTGGCTCGATTTCTTATTGCAAGTCTTCAGAATTTTAAATTACATCGACAAGTAGGTCATCCGAGAATACAATATCTTGTGTTCAAATTCCGATCAACGGTAGAGACAGACGTAGCTAGAGATCAAAAATATTATAATCTGAGTAAGTCATCATCATCATCATCATCATCTGTTTACCCTCCAGGTTCGGTTTTTCCCCCGGACTTAGCGAGGGATCCCACCTCTACCGCCGCAAGGGCAGTGTCCTGGAGCTTCAGACTCTTGGTCGGGGGATACAACTGGGGAGTATGACCAGTACCTCGCCCAGGCGGCCTCACCTGCTATGCTGAACAGGGGCCTTGTGGAGGGATGGGAAGAGTGGAAGGGATAGGCAAGGAGGAGGGAAGGAAGCGGCCGTGGCCGGAAGTGAGGTACCATCCCGGCATTCGCCTGGAGGAGAAGTGGGAAACCACGGAAAACCACTTCCAGGATGGCTGAGGTGGGAATCGAACCCACCTCTACTCAGTTGACCTCCCGAGGCTGAGTGGACCCCGTTCCAGCCCTCGTACCACTTTTCAAATTTCGTGGCAGAGCCGGGAATCGAACCCGGACCTCCGGGGGTGGCAGCTAATCACGCTAACCACTACACCACAGAGGCGGACATCTGAGTAAGTACAATTTAATAATATTAATTAAATACATTATTTATTTATTTATTTATTTATTTATTTATTTATTTATTTATTTATTTATTTATTTATTTATTTATTTATTTATTTATTTACTGTCAGACTAGACTCCAACTACAGGTGGATTCAAGATCATAGAAAAAATAAAGCAACATACAAAGAAGATATAAAAAGAATTAATGGTAGAAGAACATGACGACGAAGAGTATGACAAATCTTTCCTTTTTCCTGATCTTTCCCCAACTATTTGGAGTCGGCATTAGATATAGATTATGCCTAGTTTTATGCCCAGATGCCTTTCCTTACGCCCCAACGCTATATGGAGGGATGTATTGCCTGTTCCTGATATTATTGAAAATGAAAATCCACAGCTTGTTTCCAGTCATTCGACTGGGTCAGGAATGGAATAAATGAAGCCCCCAACTAGCGGCGAGGATAGGAATTGTGCCGGCTGCCGAAGCCTAACGCACTCCTCTGGGGGTAATGATTAGTAACCGACAGATGAAATGAAATTATATTGCAGGGCGTTGCTGGGATAAATGATGGCTGGGTCAGGAATGGAATGAGTGAAGCCCCCATCTAGCGGCGAGGATAGGAATTGTGCCAGCTGCCGAAGCCTGTCGCACTCCTCTTGGGCAATAATTAATGGCTGACAGATGAAATTAAATTATATTGGAGAGCGTTGGTGGAATGAATGATGACAGGGAAAACCGGAGTACCCAGATAAAACCTGTCCGGCCTCCGCATTTTCCAGTACAAATCTCACATGGAGTGACAGGGATTTGAACCACGGTACCCAGCGGTGAAAGTCCGGCGCGCTGCGCCTGAGCCATGGAGGCTCTCTTCTGTTATTAGTATTATTATTATTAATAATAATATTATTAAAATAAAACCGTCGTATTAGCACACAAGTGTTCAGTTCAAAACCGGTTTTCGGACACCAAGTTCCATTATCAGTGACTAAAAATTATTTAAAACATACTAATCCACATACGTGTGTCGTCGAGATAAAATTGAACCCTGATGAAATAAACATTAGAAGGGCTGGCTGGACGTTCTAACAACTTCAGTTGAAACCTGCATTTGAAATCGCCAAAATACTTTGCCCTATGCAGGTGGTCGATTGATGGTGATCGTTTCTCGAAGGAAGACGTATTTCAATACATTCGAAAACCACTTTTGTTCCTTACTTCCAAATGGAGTTGTTTCCATTTGCTGATAAATCAATTGTAAGTAATCGTTGGATTGTAATTTCTTTATTTCAGTACTGGCAGATCTTAGCGTAATGCAATTTCAGCGTGTTCTGTGCAGATATACAGGCTGTCCCCAAAAAACACCGAGAAGGGTTAGTATTTGTGCGGGATGGCGGACTGATCGGTTTTCAAGAAGGAACCCCAGTCCGGTTTGGGGGCTGGAGTGCGTCGAAGTCTGAGAACGGTTGTGGCAATTTGTTCCGATTTGGTGTCTTAATACGGAAGGTATGCAATCCTTTAGTCATCTGTGTACTGCGGAGCGGACGACCTCAGCGACCTACGCATGCGCTACATTCCTCTACACCACAGTCCTTGGTACGCATTCTACTGCGTTACTTCTTTACTGTCACTACAGTAACGTCGTTAACAGCAGTGCGAGATGTACCAGTACACAGCTGTGAAAATGACCGACATGGTGCTTGCATACGGCAAGGCGGATTGCAATGGTAGAGCTCCTGCAAGATTGTATGCGGAACGTTTTCCAAACAGACGTACCCAACGTCATCCCACGTTCGCGGCCATCGAGAGACGACGAAGAGACGGACAGTTCAACGTAGGTGCATTCTGCCTGAGGTGTGTCCATTGTACAGTACAGCACTTTGTGCTTGTTACCTGAGAATACGTACTCTCACCATTCTGTTAGGTGTTAAAATATGATGCGGGTCGTCCACACCCGGCTTGAACACTACAGTTTGAGGAGGTCGTGCTGACAATGTTCGAAGAGGACCCATCCACCAACACTCGGTAAGTGGCACAGGCGCTGCACACAGTAGGCGCTGCAAACCGGAAATGTCAATTGTTCCGGAACATTAGGAGCTTGAGTTGGAGTGTTTCGGTACAGTGAGCCGGCACACGGGACACGGGACTGTAACTGCGCAGTAGAGAGAACTTCGTGAGGCAACATGACATGCTCCGCTTCAGCAGGAATGTGCTGCTGTACCGGACGTGCTGTGTGCAGTTACGGCCAGCGTAAAGCTGCACGGAACGTGAAGGAACAGTCGGAACACTCAAATTCACGCCCAATGATAACGTTTAAAGGCTGCTTTTAAGTGAAGACTTTTTCGGTCAATATGAAATACACATAACACGGTTACAATGGAAGTGCAGGTGTTTAAAAGTAACTAACCCAAGGATATTTTCACCAGTTGAATATATCAGCCTATATTGTGAGTAATTAGCGCCAGGATAACACTTCACGGCACGTGAGAAAGCAGTCGGAACTCTGAAATAGGTACCCAGAAAATCATGTCTAAATGTTGTTTTTAGGATAAGAATGTTTTTATTCATTCTGAAATACACCTGTCACAATTACACTGGCAGCAGATGTGTTTACAAATGGCACAATGTTATTTTCACCAATTAAAAATCTATTCGCACAGTTGAAGAACCATTCGTCAGTACTCTATTTACGTACACAATATACAAGCGGAACACGAAAATAAAAAAATCATACAAGCAAAACACGAAGATAAATTTAAACACTATATACAAGCGGAACAGGAGATTAAAAATAAAACTAGGCCTATACAAGCAGAACACGAAAATAAAAATTGTAGGATGTTTAAGTTTCAAATGTCTCATCGTTGTGCCGGTTGAAGATTCCTCTGAAGACAAAACAGAAGAACATAATTGCATGTCACTATGTCCGGTTTTAATCTAGTAAAAAGTCGTAAACAGGACTCCAGTGCGACATTATTTAAAGTTTAGCGTCTTTCGTAGGGTATATATTACTAGGCTTCAATGAAAACACTCTTACAAAACAGAACGCATTAAGTTATCCGCATGTACCGACGGCCAGTTGCCGGTACAACGGAACTCACATAAGAAAGAGGATTCGACGGAACACGGAACACTCCAGCACATGGCAGCACACTGCCGGTATCGACTGTCAGCTAGTAGGTGAAGGGCAGTGCATAGTGGCGCTTGAAGGGAAAGCGAGTCACTGTCTCGGTCTCTCTTGAGAATGTTTCGGAACAACTGACGATCCGCGTTCTGGAACAGCGGAGCATAACTATGCACCGGCACAGTGTGCCGAAACAGGGACATAGTGCCCAACCCTAGCACGCAGGTAAATGTGCCGTGTGGCGTGATATCCGTGAACAGCAGCTCCATCATTACCACCTGCAGAAAGTCCAGGCATTACTACCCACGACGAGTACAGTTTGCGCAGTGGTATTTACAACGATGCATACTCCAGCCACAATTATCGAGCTTGGTGCTATTCACGGATGAATGCACGTTTACTACAGACGGCGTATTAAATGTGCACAACATGCGAATTTTGGGCGGACGAAAATCCGCGTGCGCGGGTGATTCAAAATCACCAACACAGGTTCGGTATTACATCTAGGCTGTGATAATTGGTGACCATATCATTGGGCCATATCTTTTGCCAAACAGACTGACAGGACAGATCTACGTCACATTCATTAGAGATGTTTTGTCTACCCTATTGGATGAGGTGCCACTAAATATTCGGCAGGTAATGTGGCTGCAACATGGCGGAGCTCCCGCACACTTTGTTGTAAATGTGCGGAATCACCACAACGTCGCATATCCAAATCAATGGGTTGGTTGAGGTGGACCAGATCTATGGCCAGCACGGAGAAAGTTAAGGAACATGTAATAAAATTTTTGGAAACTCTAGTCTACCTAATAACAACACATTATTTATTTACTTTCAAATCCGCCTTCTAATGAAGGAAGCCCCATAGAACTCAGTACAGTCACTAAAATAAATTTCATATAACAGCTAAAGCAAATCGTACTCAAATACTGGGATTGGGAAGGGGATTTAAAATTTGGCAGGATTTCTTCAGCACCGTTACTACAATCTCATTTCTAAGACAGGGTGGTAACACAATCATTTTTTAGAACTTGAATTTGAGACCTTGATTGCAGTAAAAATGTGTTTGTCACAGCGTCAACCATATAGAACGATAAATGGGGTGTTTGAAGGCGCAACCCGTTTCTCGATATGATGTACCGTTTAGGAGCAGTAAATCTCTAGATAAGGGCCTGCACTTATAAACATGCCCATGCCTATCTGTCATCTATCTATCGATCTATATATATAAAACATTGATGTATGGATGGATGGATGGATGGATGGATGGATGGATGGATGGATGGATGGATGGATGGATGGATGGATGGATGGATGGATGGATGGATGGATGGATGTAAATAACATATCTCCCCCTAAACCACTGGAGTAAATTCAACGAAACTTGGTACACTCATAACTTAATATCTGGAGATGAGCACTGTGGAGGTAAGCCATCCCTAGCACCCTTAATGGGGGGAGGGGGTTATATATAAAACTAGCTGATGTACCCGTGCTTCGCTACGAGAGATTCTCAGAAAGACTGTCTTTGTGGTTTTACTAACTACAGTCAACTTAGGCCATGACAAAATCGTCAGTACGAATATAGGTATTAAAAGCAATGTTACCATATAAATACTCGCTCAAATGAAAAACCGCACATTTTCTCACTTTAAACGAACAGTACTACTATGCCGATCTAACAGTCCAAAGTTTCAGTGCTGGAATGACCAGGCCGCAAACAGCCGTGAACACTCATCTGCCATTGTTCCACTGCGCATTCCAATCAGTGCCACAGGGTAGGGATTGAATAGCTCGAATGCTATGATGAACAGTATGTTACGTACCAGTAGTATCAGAAAATTTATGAACCAGAGGAATGGCATGCTTAAGAAGAAAGTTATCTAACTCCCCAGCTACTTCCCGCCAATATCCAGGCAGGCTGTTATACTCGGTACGAACGGGCGAGTTGGCCGTGCGGTTAGGGGCGTGCAGCTGTGAGATTGCATCCGGGAGGTAGTGGGTTCGAAAGCCCTGAAGATGGTTTTCCGTGGTCTCCCATTTTCACACCAGGAAAATGATGGGGCTGTACCGTAATTAACGCCAGGGCCGCTTCCTTTCCACTCCTAGCCCTTTCCTATCCCATGGTCACCATAATACGTATGTGTGTCGGTGCGACGTAAAGCAAATTTAAAACAAATACTCGGTATACAGCAGTAGTCTAATCCCATCTATCGAACATGACTGGCAACAGAAGACACAAAGCACATCCCAACAAACGATGGTCAATGTAATGTGATTGTTGTTCAATGTCATGAACTTTCTGTAGGCCTTCACATTTAGTTTTCTTTCGACTCTGTGATATTAGGGCGTCTTACGAAATTATTTATAGTGTAGACTGTAGTTCCTTAATCCCCGAATTTACATAACGATTTTAATTAAATTCTGTTTGCCGATTTTCTCGTGACTTGGCGCTGATATGGACTTCGCAACAAAAATTCAAATTCATAAATATCTCTGTTATCATAACCGGTACGGTAAAAATGTATAAGACATACGTGATCGGATATTTAATACTATATAACTTTAGTAATGTAGTATTAGTCGATAGGACCACTAATAACACAAATATTTGAGAATTAAATTTTAGGCCTTCCCCTAAACTACCATTCTACTCAGCGTGAATGAAACTGTTATGGCCTAGATTGTAGCGACTTATTTCCCTACTATGCATACCGATTTTCATTAAGACCACTAATAACATAACAATTTGAGAATTTAAATTTAGGCCTTCCCCTAAACTACCATTTCTTTCAGCGGGAATACGATTATTTATGATCTAGATTGTGGCGACTTATTTTCTGACTTTGCATACCGATTTTCATTAAGATAGGACCATTAATAACATAAATATTTGAGAATTAAAGTTTAGGACTTCCCTAAACTACCATTTCTATCAGCGTGAATAAGATTATTTATGGGCTAGATTGTAGCGACTTATTCTCGGACACTACATACCGATTTTCATTAAATTCTCTTCAACCGTTTTCTCGTAATGCGTGTACAGACAGACAGACAAACAGACAGACAGACAGACAGACAGACAGACAGACAGACAGACAGACAGACAGACAGACAGACAGACAGACAGACAGACAGACATTACGGAAAATTAAAAAGTGCATTTCCTTGCTACTTTGGACACGACCGATACAGAAATACCATCCTTTTTAAATTCTGAGCAATGTACAGACAAAACTCTTATTATATACGAGTATATACAGATTAATCGAAAAAAGTGTCGAATACATAGTTTTCGGGTTCGCTGAGATGAATAGTCACACTCCGGATTTTTAAAATCCAATTACAGCCCCCTTCCTGACGGGGGGCGATGGGGCACTGATGTATAAACATAATCGAAAATAGTGTCGAATCCATTTATTTCGGGATCGCTGAGATGAATAGTAACAATCCAGATTTTTTTAAAGTCCAATTCCAGCCCCCTTTTGAGTGGGGGCGAGGGGGAATGACACATAAAAATAATCGAAAATAGTGTCGAATCCATAGATTTCGGGGTCGCTGAGATGAATATTAACAATCCGGATTTTTATAAGTCCAACTTCAGTCCCCTTTGGGATGGGCGTCGAGGGTTTAGTGATATATAAAAATAATCGAAAATAGTGTCGAATCCATAATTTTCGGGGTTGCTGAGATGAATAGTGCCACTCCGGATACTTTTTAAGTACAAGTTCAGCCCGCTTTGGTGTGGGAGGACCTACTATCTGGGAAAAATACTGTGGGGGCAGGACGCCCCTAGAATCCATAGGGAAGTCGGTAAAATATAATCACTATTAATAAATGGAAGTCGGTTTGGAACGATCTATATATTCTGTACTGTATAAATATAAATTAAGATATAACAAAATAGACGTGAATTAATGAGGTACGTCCAGGTATCTTAGCAAAATTAAAACTTGGTACCAAAGAAGCTGATGACTTCAGAATCCCTAGAAAAGTTGAAATTTTCAAAATACGCTGAGGTAGCCTCGCTGGGAGTCTCAAATATGGGGCTCAGCATAAGAACGCAGTCGGATATATTTATCCAAAACGATAACCTATAGGTTTCATGGGCTTAAAAGCTTCCTGAAAGTCCTAATGTTTAACCCCCTCCCCCCAAATCAAGATCTACCAGACGAGTTAGAAAATGTGAAATTTGCAAAAATTATAGCTTTTAGCCTGTAACCGACGGAAAAAATTACGAGGTGTTTAAATTTTTTCAATTTTACCCTAGAAAAATACCGAAATATGGAGGCAATTTTAAAGATGGCTCACCGAGCTCGATAGTTGCAGTCGCTTGGCCAGTATCCAGTATTCGGGAGATAGTAGGTTCTAACCCCACTATCGGCAGCCCTGAAAATGGTTTTCCGTGGTTTCCCATTTTCACACCAGGCAAATGCTGGGGCTGTACCTTAATTAAGGCCACGGCCGCCTCCTTCGCACTCCTAGCCATTACCTGTCCCATCGTCGCCATAAGACCTATCTGTGTCGGTGCGACGTAAAGCAACTAGCAAAAAAAAATAAAAATGATGGTTCAGACCTTCCTTTGCAGGTATATGGTGGCTAAACGGTAAGTCGTATCACAAAACGGATGGCACAAGTTCAATTTGGAGTGATCTACAACTTTGGTCCTATTACTTTTTGTCTATCTCTATCTCTAATACGTTTAATTTCTGGATTGTACGTAAATTTTGCATTTTTTCATGTATAATTGTTAGTTTTATTCACTTATCCAAATTATAGGATCATCAGATTCTACGCGAACATTGGCCCACCCAGTAGCTATATTGAGCCAAATTCTATGTTTATAGGTGTCACATATGTATCCGAAATGTAATGCAATGTGAGAAAACCTTACCCAAATTTCACCCTATTCAACTTTTGCAACTCAGTCTTACCCATAAGTAGATGAGAAAGTAGAACATATCATAGGAACAGCCATTTAGATCGTGGGGGTCTTATCGTACAATCCGTTTGTCGATACGGCGTACCGTTTAGAGCAGTTAATATTTAAATGAAGGTAAAAATGCACATACAGTAATTTCGTATGTCGAATTTATTTATTCAATTGGAGTCGATTTGTAGCGATCTAGAAAGGGCGTGTGTGTGCCTTTGTAATTAATACTTTACAAATCGATAATGACTCAGCAGGAGGGCGTCTGCTGTTGTAATCAGTACTCCCCACATCGACTTTTACTGCCAGAATGAATGGGGGCCCTTTTCCAACTCCGGTGTACCATTGTAATGAATAATTTCCTTCTCGATTTGACTGGCAGAAGGCTAGGGAGCATGCATTGTTTTTTTTTAATTCCTTTACCCGATTGTGTTTTGCAGTAGGCAAGGGTGGCTGTCATTATAAATAAATTTACCCATCTAAAAAGTGACTGACGTTAGGTGTAGTGGCCTGCTATTATAATGGAAACTCACCAACTCGGTGTGACCAGCAGTAAGCTGACTGGCATTAGGAAAAGAGGCCTGTAATTATATTGATAAGAGCACAACTCAATTTTGACTGGCAGTACGCAAGGTGCCTGCCATTATAATAAAAATTCCTCAACTGTTATCTGTCTGGAAGAAGGAAATGGGGCCTGCCATTGCAACGAAAACTCCCCAAATCGACTGTGACCGCGCAGCAGGCAAAAGGGGCCCGACATTATAATGAAAATTCCCAACTCTATTGCGGATGGCAGTAGGCAAGTGGACCTACCGTTGTCGTCACAACTCCGCAACTCGCACTTTACATTGGAAACAACGTATGTGGACCTCCCTACGCTGTTGTTCGGATAACGCTAAAAGACATGGAATTCTAAAAAATCTTGTTCACAGCATGTACAGAAATTTACTGCGATATCCGTATACAACATAGAATACCGTAGCGAAGCACGTGTACATTTGCTAGTAAATAAATACTTAATTCATTAATATCAAAAACATGTGTAACCATCATCTAAGAAAAATAGCTCTTGTTACTCCGCAAGACTGATAACATGCGTATTTTGCTGGTGTGGAATTTTTTATTCCATTTCACAAAGTTGGCATGCTTATACTTTAGGGAGAAAAATTTCCCATTGGGTGAAATAAATTCTTATGCTGTTTTGCATGCAAAATCTTAGTTTCCTCGAGGTTTTTAAAAAATGTTTTCGACTTTCTTTTGTATATAATGGCGTGTGGCCTCCGTAGAGACCTGGTGCGGGTTTTTCGAGTTGACGTCCTATAGGCGACCTGCGCGTCTGCGAGAATAGGGCCCTACCTAAGACGAACTCGAATGATGAAGACGGCACAAACACCCAGTTCCCAGGTTATAGGAATTAACTAATGAGGTTAAAATCCCCGACCCGATCGGGAATAGAATCCAGGAACCCTTGTAGCAAAGGTCAGCAAGCTAACCATTAAGCCATGGAGCCGGACAACTTTTTTTTTTTTTTTTTTTTTGTGATATAGGGGATATCACGTTTACTGTTGCTTGATACCAAGTATCTGGAAGCGCCTCAATAATCCATGGGTATTTTCATTTTTTAACTGTCTTTATAGATCGCTGCACGAAGACTTTCATTTACTAGCACAAATTGGAACGGTATACCGTATTTAGGGTTTCTGAAGAACGCCCAGGTACTATACGTACCATATGAGAGTGAATGCACTTCGACTGCTAGGTCACGGTACTTTACAAGGTAATCCACTTAAACTGCCTATTCTTCAGTACAACGACCTTCTTATGGTTCTGGCTGTATTCATGGAGGCTGCAATACAATCGACTAATTAATATTAATGAACCGAAGTTAATAACTTTCTGTATTTTATCTGAGATGTGGCAAGTAAGTTCTGAGTATGTGAAGGTGAAGGTGTATTTTATATTTGCAGAAGAAAGCTGTATGAATTAAACCGAACAAGTGGCCATGTGATTTGGGTCAGGTAGGTGTCAGCTTGCATTCGGGATATAGCGGGTTTGAACCCCAATGTTGACAGCCCCGAAGACGGGTTTCCGTAGTTTCCCATTTTCACTCCAGGTAAATGCTGGGGCTGTATCTGAAGTCAACAGTCACTTTCTTCAAATTCCTAGCCCTTTCTTATTCCATCATCGTCATAAGACCTGTCTGTGTCGGTGCGACGTAAAGCAAATTGTAAAAATAATGTATGAATTAACATTTTAGATAGAATAACGTGTCCGCCTCTGTGGTATAATGGTTAGTGTGATTAGCTGCCACCCCCGGAGGCCCGGGTTCGATTCCCTTCTCTGCCACGAAATTTGAAAAGTGGTACGAGGGCTGGAACTGGGTCCACTTAGCCTCGGGAGGTCAAATGAGTAAAGGTGGGTTCTATTCCCACCTCAGCCATCCTGGAAGTGAATTTCCGTGGTTTCCCACTTCTCCTCCAGGCAAATGCTGGGATGATACCTAACTTAAGACCATGGCCGCATCCTTGCCTGTCCTTTCCAATTTTCCCATCCACCACCAAGGCCCCTGTTCAGCATAGCAGGTGAGGCCACCTGGGCGAGGTACTGGTCATTCTCCCTAGTTGTATCCCCCGACCAATGTCTCACGCTCCAGGACACTGCCCTTAAGGCGGTAGAGGTGGGATCCCTCGCTGAGTCCGAGGGGAAAACCAACCCTGGAGGGTAAGCAGATTAAGAAAGAAAAAAAGATAGTATAACGTACTAAGTCTAGGGTAGTTCACATTAATTTGAAAAGTTTAGCCTCTTCAGGTACACACATGTGCACCTCTACTTGTTAACAATTTGATCGGCACCCGTCTATGTTACGTGAGTTGTGACTTACGGGATACATTTTTGAACCACTGAGTTCATGACATCTACATCAATGGTAGTTCACAGCAGAGCAGAGAAGCCCATGTTGGACAAAAATATTCTATAGTAATATTTATCTACAGATAATCTGCTGCTAGAGTTGAATTTATTTTGACTATTTAGCGAATAAAGTGCCTCCGTGGATCAGGCGGCAGCGCGCCGGTCTCTCACCGCTGAGTTCTGTGGTTCAAATCCCCACCCCATGTGAGATTTGTGCCGGACAAAGTGGAGGCGGGACAGATTTTTTTCTCCGGGTACTCCGGTCTTCCCTGCCACCTTTCATTCCAGCAACACTCTCCAGTATCGTTTCATTTCATCTGTCAGTCATTAATCATTGCCGCAGAGGTAGAGGCATGTTTTTTTGGTATTAACGATAAACGCCACAACAAATATTTTGGAGGGATTTTGAAATATCTTAACGAATTATATGATTCTGGTTAAGAAATTAGTGATACTGTTTTCGCGAATTACTGTTAGTTAAAGCGACAAGGCCAGTTTAAAGCGAAATTTACTTATTTTGCGGTAAGTGGGAAAATACAGTGAAATTCGTTGAAAATAACGATCTTGAAATTGTATTCCAATATCACGTGTGTGAAGGGAAACAGAAGACGGAAATAACGCGAAAAATGGTTTCCTTTTCGCGAAATGGAACATACATTAATGCGAAAAAATCATTCCTCAACCCTGAGCAGTGCGACAGGCTTCATTCATTCCTTTCCTGACCCGGTCGAATGACTGGAAACAGGCTGGGGATATTACTTTATTTATTTAGCAAATAACTCACTCACTCACTCACTCACTCACTCATTCACTTACTCACTCATTCGCTCACTCATTCACTTACTCACTCATTCGCTCACTCACTCACTCACTCATTCACTCACTCATTCACCCACTCACTCACTCACTCACTCACTCACTCACCCACTCACTCACGCACTCACTCACTCATTCGCTCACTCAATCACTCACTCACTTTTCTGCCGCTACAGCCCATGAAGGGCCCTGGACTCTCCACTTCTTTCGGTCCAGAGCTCTCCTTCCCCTGCCTCCCTAAAACCTCCAAATCTCTCGAGACTATGTCCAGCCATCTTATCTTTGGTCTTCCCCTTTTTCATTGGCCACCAGGATGTTGGTCGAATATCGTCTTTGTTGCTTGGTCCCGGTCCATCCTTATAATGTGCCCAAGGGACAGAGATCCCCTGTTTTTTTGCATCTACGACAATCTCGAGGTCACCGTACGGGGCGTAGACTTCGATCGTGAACCGCGCCGAAGATCTTCCTCAAGATCGTCTTCTTCCACACCCGAAGAAAGTTCTTGTTGCGATCGTTTAGTGTCCACGTTTCGACAAGCATACAGTACCAGTTACAACCCGGTGTACGGAAAGATACTATCTTCTGGAGAGCGTTGAAGTTCTAGAAGGCGACGAAGTAATACCTGTTCCCAGCTGCCACCCCCAGCTTTATCTCCTCGCTGACCTTAGCGAATAAGTACAATATTAAATAAGTAATGATAATAAAAGTGCGTAAATACACAACCTGTGACATTAAAGGTCGATTAATGAAGTCAGAACGGTCCATCCGGCAACACTGGCGACATGCAACGCTGCACTTGCGTAGCAGCGGGTTTTGACCACCTGCTCCCAACATTGTTCAGTTGAGCATCGTGTGTGTGCCGTGTAAGACCTGTTTGACACAGTGCGTGTTTAGTGCCTTGGTTCTGAACTGTGAACAGGAACATGAACGACCAAAAGATCAATGTACAGTTTTGTTTTAAGCTTGGCAAGACACCAAAAGAAACGCATGCGATGCTGGTGCGTATGTATGAAGATCAAGCACTGTCATTGAAGTGTGTGTACGAGTGATTCGCCCGTTTTCGAGGAGGCCGGGAAAGTGTTTCTGACAACCCCCATAGAGGAAGACCGGCGACCGCCGTCAGTGACGAAAACGTTGAGAAGGTGAGGACATTAATCACGAACGATCGGCAATTAACTGTGCGCATGATAGCGGATGAACTACAGATTGGCCGTGAATCCGTGCGACAAATCGTTACCCATAAGTTAGGGAAGAGAAAAACGTGTTCTCGTTTTGTGCCACATCACTTGACTGACGATCAAAAGCAGGCACGTTTAGAGGCTTCATAGGATTTTGTCGAAACGGCGGATGCGACACCAAAATTTCTTCCTATTCCCACGACTCAAAATCGCTTTTAAAGGAAAGAGATTTGATGATATTCCTGACATCCAGCGAAACGTGACAATGCTTTTCAACACCATTCCATAGGAAGCCTTCTCGCAAAGTTTCCAGGACATGTATCGCCGATCTCAGCAGTGCATAGTTATGGGAGGGGACTATTTCGAATGACAGTAAGGTCACTGTCGTGCATTGTTCACCTTTGTTGATGATAGTACAGAACTATTTACCGAACTTTATTATCACAGGTTGTAGAATAAGTGGTACCTCCTTGGTGTAGTGGTTAGTGTGATTAGATTCTACCCCCGGAGGCCCCGGGTCGATTCCCGGCTCTGTCACGGAATTTGAAAAGTGCTGAGAGGATTGGAACGGGGTTCACTCAGCCTCGGGAGGCCAAATGAGTAGAGGGGGTAGGGGGTTCGATTCTCACCTGAGCCATCCTCGAAGTGGTTTCCATTTCTCCTCCAGGCAAATGCCGGGATGGCACCTAACTTAAGGCCACGGCCACTTCCTTCCATCTTCCTTGTCCATCCCTTCCAATCGTCCCATCCTCCCGCAAAACCCTGTTCAGAATAGCAGGTGAGGCCACCTGGGCGAGGTACTTGTCATCTTTCCCAGTTGTATCCCCTACCCAAAGTCTCACGCTCCAGGACAATGCCCTTGAGATGGTAGAGGTCGGATCCCTCGCTGAGTCCGAGGGAAAACCAACCGTCCAGAGTAAACGGATTAAGAAAGGAAGAAATAAATATAAAAATAAAATTGCATGTGGCCTCCGGAGAGGCCTGATGCATGTCTTTCGAGTTGACGCCTTATAGGCGACCTGTACGTCTGTGAGGATGGGGTTCTGCCTATGATGAATTCTAATGCTGAAGACGGCATATACACCCCACCCCCGAGCCATCGGAATTAAAGGTTAAAATCACCGACCCAGTTGGGAAACGAACCCGGGATCTCAAGGACCAAAGGCCAGCACGCTAACCATTTAGCTATGGAGCCGTACGAACAAAAATGATTCAAGTACATTGATATTCATAACCTATTCAGAAAACAAAATCTTCACCGTGGAAATATACCTTTTCATTTTTGCGTTTAAACTCTTTGCGGTCCAGTCATCCAATATGGTGGCTGCCGGCTTCATCAGCGTAACAGAGTTACGTGCTGTCAATTGTGAGGTATGTGGTCAAATGTATTGCTGAAGATGTGCGCTATTCTGATTAATGTATATACGAGTAAGTGCACGAAGGTGCGATAATACGAAATTGATAATACGAAAACAGCAACAATAATAATCCCCGCCAAAAGAGGTGCAAAAAGATATGCGGGTAAATGATATAAGACCAGAGGACGTAATGGAGAGGACCATCTTTAGGAAGAAAGTTGCGGGATTGAGGGATGATCCAGAGAAAGAACCTGCTAGACATCTCGGCGGATGAACGGCTGAAAAGGAGCGAGAGGTTGAAAAACCTTTGATTATTATGTGAGTAAAAAATGTGTAAGCCTAAGAAAGAGCTGCAGGGAGTTTGTGTAACCGTAGTCCACAGTTGGCAGTATCGATGTAAATAAATAATAAGACTGGAGATATACTAAAGGCAATGGGTTGGGATAGAGCACCCTATCTGAAGTACTTATTTGATTACTGTTTACATGAAGGAGCTATACTAAACGAATAGAGAGTTGCTGTAATAGCCTCAGCGTACAAAGTAAAACGTGACAGACATATCATTCTTTCTGATTACATTAGACCCGTTTGCGAAATTACTAACTAGTTTGATAAAAGGCAGTTCGGGTTTAGGAAAGATTATTCCGGTGAGGCTCAACTTGTAGGATTCCAGCAAGATATAGCAGATACTTCTCAGGAGGTCAAAGAGTCCGTATCGCTATTGATGCACCCAAGGCTTTTTTGATACGGCAGATCATAAGAGACTACAGAAGAAATTGAGGGATACATCAGTGGCAGCTTACAGCAGAACAGAGAGAGAAAATGGAGAGATGACGTGGAATTACATTAGTAGACGAATAAGTTTGATTGGAGTTTTATTCAGTAGAGATAATCATAAAATGGAGATAAAGTTGGAATTCAAAAGGAAAAATTGGGGCAAATATTCGTTTATAGGAAGAAGAATTGGACTGGAATAATTTATCTTTGAAATAATTTATGAACAGACTAAGTAAATAACTGTTAGGGAATCTGCCACCTGGACGACTGCCCGAAATGCGGGTCAATGGTGATTGATGATTGAAATGAGGAATACTGGACTAAACAAAAGAGTGAATGAATGGATGGCTAAATTCCTAGAAAACAGAACTTAGAGCATTAGCGTAGGTGAAGCATTATCTGATCCTGCAATGATTAAGAGTGGGGTCCCACAGGGCACTATTATTGGTCCTTTATATTTTTTTTATATATAAAAAAAACTGTATGAGTAGAGAACTGGAATCAGAAATGAAGTTTTTGCAGACGAGGTTAAACTGTATACAGTAATAAATAATTCACAGGACTGCGAGCGATTGCAAGAAGGCCTCAATATTGTGAGACAGACGGCAGACAGTAGTATGATGCTATGCAACCTTTCGTTACTTGGAATAGAAACGGCGCACGCTTCTGAATACAGTACGAAGAATCGGACAGAGATAATGTAACAAGGCGCTGAATAAAATGTTGGCATTATTCCGTGACTCGCACATTTTGCGAGATAATTTAAAACTGTCCCGCGCTAAATTAATATTTAAGCCCGCGAGCTGATCATTAATATAAGAAGCAATTTTATTATACAAACGGCTCATAATTTGTAGCAAGAATATTGTTTTATGCTAAACACACATTACTGCTAGTGGAGAAAATAAAGCTTATGTTTGGGAATCAAATGGTCCAGCAGTACCCGGCTTCATTGAGAAATCAGCTGACGACGTCTTAGAGAAGATGTAACAAGAAACTCAGATTTGTAATAAAGTATGTTTCCATGACGTACGCCTAAAGTGTAATGCATTTAAGGTTAATTATCCTTTACACTTTAACATGCAAAAACGAACCCAGCGAAAATTCTTCTAATGGACTGCATATCTAAATGTGACTGGGAGGCGTGACCAGTCTTCAGAAAAATAACGGAAAAGAATAGTATTGTCAGGTACACGGTATCAAATACAGTAGAGACAATACGCCACACTTCCGGATTTAGCCTTGTCAAAATGGGAGACAAGTGGCAAGTGGCGCTCCTAGTGGCTTGACCTGAAAATTCGCGTTAAATTCAAATATCAGTGGAAATGTATATACGGAAATGGATAAATAAATTACGTCTAGGAAGAAAGTGTTACTAAGATATTAACTTCAAAGTTGCTAAAGCAATTCTGGATAAATGAATGAAGAATATTATTTAACAGATTATTATTTAAAGACTGAAATTAGACATATAAACAAGATGTGAAATGGACTGCTGTGAAAGGGCTTGATCTTTCATTTATGCATCACTTCTTTTAGCTTTAGAATTCCTGCCTGAAAGTTCACGGCTAGGTTTTTTCTTTCTTCTCATTTAATAATAACAATAATGTTATTTGCTTTACGTCCCACTAACTACTTTTTAAGATCTTCGGAGATGCCGAGGTGCCGGAATTTAGTCCCGCAGGAGTTATTTTACGTGCCAGTAAATCTACCGACACGGGGCTGTCGTATTTGAGCACTTTCAAATACCACCGGACTGAGCCAGGATCGAACCTGCCAAGTTGGGGTTAGAAGGTCAGCGCCTTAACCGTCTGAGCCACTCAGCCCGGTGTCTTCTCATTTAAAAGCATTGTATCATCATATTAAAACACTTGTCAACAACAATATCGGCACATTCCTTACACACATGATTCAATGAATTTACATTAAAGAGCTGGACAATTTTCCTTTTAACTGGAAGCCTACTAACAGAAAGAAAATCTATAAATTTAGCCTCAAAAACATTCAAAATTTCCCTATAAGCAATACTTGCCATAATGCCATTACATTAGGGTAACGCAAATTTGCATCATCATATTGTTTCAAAAAAATATGTACATTTCTTAAATCACCCATATTTTCTTCAGTGCATAACTACGCATTACGGCATTCCAAATGGGGTAACTTGGAACACAACCAGCCACACTCATATGCATATGTATTTTCCTGAATTACATCAAACCCACAGATCATACCTACAACAAAATATCGGTACTGAAGGGTAACTGCTGCACTATACAATAAAATATGCGTATTATATTTTAAGCCAGTTAAAATATGGGTCCAGCAGGTCAGAAGATTATGAAGTACTATAAAAATCTCTTCGTCACTGGAAGAATATATATGCAAACACAATATTACTTACATTTTCTTGTCACGAGGGAAACGGAAGAAAGAACGCGCATTCTTCTCTACTTCATAGTTATTGCAGCCAAACACAGCACATACCTTTCCCCTCATGTTCAGATGAGATAACATGGAATGACACACGCTACTATTTAATTATGCCAACTCACTGGAAACGCAAAAATAACACCAAAAACTTCACACACAAATACACGTGCTCTTATGACAGAATCAGTAGTTCTCAGGTCAATCCGCTAGAGAGAGCTCTAATAGGTGTCCCTCGATATCTCGCTGAGTGTCGCGTATTGTCTCTACTGTATTTGGCGGTATTCCTCACGCAGCGATGAAATGCAAGTGTGATGGTGACGTCTTATGGTAGCCGACTTTACTATAAAATGTCCCGACCGGAGACATCTTTTGTCTTTTTGTATATCTGGTTTCGGTCTTTTTGTCTATCTTGTCTAGCTGAACTAGACGCCGCTACTGTATCACACACGCCGGCGAGATAACAATGCACGTTTATGTAGACCTTAGAGTGTGGTCAGACAACGAGTGAAACTGGATATGCCTGCATCAAAGTATTAACTGGAATTATACAGTGCTGTGATTGTGAAATTAGCATCAGCAAAGTGTAGCCTATTAAATGGAAAGTTATTATACGTGTTAAAGTCAACGGGATAACTAAGTCGAGTGTTGTGAACACTGTATAGGCTATATGAAATCTGACAGCTGATTTGTGTGTGACAGGTGGTGGTGGTGATTATTGTTTTAAGAGAAAGTAGAACTAGGCAACCATCCTCTATATAACACTAATCAGAGAGAAAAATTGAAGGGGTCCGACACTTCGAAAAATGAAGACATTGGCCAAAGGAAGACAGGGCCACGAAGGGCGTGAAAATGAAAGACTCCCTAGCCCTCGCAAGCCTAATAGCGTCGGGGTCGGAAAAGAACAAGTGTTGACCAAGAGAGGTCTGATAGGATAGATGAAAGTAAGGAGCCTGACACAAGTAAGTGGAAGCAATGCCAGGACTCAGCTGAGGGCCCCGTGGTCGCCAACCCACGCTCCAAAGTTCAGAGCCCCTGGGCCCCCTTTTAGTCGCCTCTTACGACAGGCAGGGGATACCGTGGGTGTTATTCTACCGCCCCCACCCACAAGGGGTTTGTGTGTGACACTAGAGGAATAATTTATGTACAAGTTTCAGATGTGTTCCGGTGAAATAAGTAATACTCTTATGAAGAATGATGATCTGATGTCGAATACATACTAAGTAAATACAGTATGTTGGGGAGGCAAAGCGACGAGATAGAAGGAAGCTGAGGAACATCTCCAACACAGAGGGGCGAGTCAAGTCATCAACAAATGAGTTGAAATAAATTGATACTTTCCATTTTCAATATTTTATGTGAACGGATTCCTCTATGTGAATTTTTGTTGTTCCATATTTATATAGACACTACTTTCTTTACGGTAGGACAGGCAGAGTCATGAACAAATTATTTAATTTGAAGGAATGGTTAAGGTCATTATAACAGTCTAATCCACCTGTTGCCATTTTTTGATGGATGCAGTATCTTTTGTATCCGTCTCTTGGCACAGGCCAGAGCAAAGTGTAGCTTCCACCGAAGTCCCAGCCTCATCCATGGCTGTGACAATATGGAAGCTGCTGGGGTATGGGTGGTGCAGAGTAATGACATTTGGAGCACGACTAGTGTCTGGGTGTTATGAAAGATGTTGCCCATAGGGTCTGTCTTGCTTCAATAGCACATTCTGGTCCAGCGAGGAAAGCAATGGCAAACTACCTCAATCCTCATCTTGCCTAGTAGGCCTCATTTGGGCTCTGCCATTGTTTTTGCGGTTTCCCTATAACTGCATAGCCTGTGGTGGTGCTATTTGAGGATCCAACCAGCCTCTGGACTGATGACCTAACAGACAGACAAGAGTCTAATTTAATTAATAGCATCCATGTGCGACATGATTTTCCATATGGTACTAAACTTCCTGGGAGGAATGCGAACACCTTGAGATCTTAAAAATGATGGTGAGGCTAAATTATGTTATGTTCTGCTCATATTTTAAGGTCGAAGGTCATATTTTATGTTCATGTTAGGGTATGACATTCTGGTACGAGTTTAACAAAGTCGCATGTGAATGAATAAACAAATGCTAGGGAGCTTCCGATATCAGTAAGGTGAGCAGAAATGTGCATGAGATCTCCGTAAAAAACATATATGAGATATTGAGGTAATGGTAGTTCACATTATACGTATTTCATTTGAATAAATATGGCATAGGATGCAAACTCATCAAGATACAGACTCAGGTGTGGTATTATAGCAGATGGATTTTCGTAATGATATTATGAATGCACAGATAAAAACTATGTATTAAATAAAAGGTCTTCGAAATAAATTAAATGTAATTAATCGGTAAGTGTGGTAATTCTGCGATGATGTATATTATGTGTGAATTAGGATGGTAAGTTTTTTTTTTTTTTTTTTTTGCTAGTTGCTTTACGTCGCACCGACACAGATAGGTCTTATGGCGACGATGGGACAGGGAAGGGCTAGGAGTGGGAAGGAAGCGGCCGTGGCCTTAATTAAGGTACAGCCCCAACATTTGCCTGGTGTGAAAATGGGAAACCACGGAAAACCATTTTCAGGGCTGCCGACATTGGGGTTCGAACCTACTATCTCCCGAATAATGGACACTGGCCGCACTTAAGCGACTGCAGCTATCGAGCTCGGTGATGGTAAGTATAAGGATCTTCGAAGTATAATAATGAACAGACGACGTGTATGTGGTAAATACAATCATACTTCGCAAATGTTACCACTAAGTGAGTGAATATTTGTAATTCCGCGATGATGTGTATTTGGGTCTTCTTACCATGTTTGCGTGTTTGTTATTATTGTTGAGCACCCTACGATATTTACCAACCTACGTCTAGTTGTAACTTGGCACACTGATTCCTAATAACTTTATATTATTCTATATTGCATCGATATTCATGTGAAATAGGACGCAAGATTTCTTTTCCGCGGAAGAGTACCTAATATTCGACACGAGCGTATATAAAGGCAAGAGGTTAAGATCTTCTTAAATGGGGGCATAACCAAGGGACAATGATAATATAACAGGGATCATATATTTAGTCTAGAATGTTTATTTCAGGTTACAGCAATCTCCCGAGCATGATAATGGAACGTCCATCATCACAATGGGCAGGAATATTGTATATGCCTGGAAACTTTAACCACATGTATTTTGGTACTTAATTTTGTTATGCATGTTTTCTTTTTCAGGATCTGCGTTTACCAACGTGGTTACATAGTGTTTTGTCTGCTTGCTATTTTCAGCATATGTATGTACACTGACTGAGCAAATGTCATGGGATAGCGGAGCACTGATGCGCAGGTGTGTTATCTGCGCACCACACGCCCCCTGTGCCAGCAGCAGTTGTATAGGAGACCTTGTGAGCAGTGGCTGTGCATGTGACAGGTGTAACATGGAACGTCGTCGTGAGCTGACACCGTTCGAACGGGGTATGGTGGTCGGTGCCCGACGAATGGGAAGTGCGATTTCGGAAGTGGTGCGGGAATTCGGCTTCACACGATCAACCGTGTCCAGGGTGTATCGTGAATGGTTGAATGCGGGTGTCACCGTCCACAACAGACGAACGACCGGCCGTCCAGCCACCCTCGATGACCGTGACCGGCGACATCTGAGACGGATCGTCAATAGTGACAGACGGGCAACCGTGCAACAAATCACGGCTCAATTCAACACATGCCGTGCTAGACACGGCTCCCAGTGGACAATCCGTAGGAACATGGGTTATATGGGGTATGGGAGCCGGCGCCGCACACGGGTGCCACTGTTAACCCAACGTCATCGGGCACAACGACGCGCATTTGTCGCCAGTCACCAGGGATGGACACTGGAACAATGGCGTAACGTGATATGGTCGGACGAATCACGATTTCAACTGCACCATGCCGATGGGAGGCACCGTGTATGGCGCAGACCACATGAAGCGATGGATACCGCCTGCCTCGAAGGTGTGGTCCAGGGCGCTGGTGTCTCTGTTATGGTCTGAGGTGCATTTTCCTGGTATGGAGTGGGCCCCCTAGTTGTTCTGGAAGATACTTTGAATGGTACGCGGTATGGTGAGCTGCTCGGAGACCATCTCCACCCATTTATGGCCTTCCAGCGCCCAGACGGTTCTCCGGTGTTTCAAGATGAGAACGCGCCGCCACATCGCTCCCATGTCGCCCGGGAATGGTTCCAGGAACATGCAGCACAGGTCCAACGACTGCCATGGCCACCCAGCAGCTCCGATATGAACCCTATCGAGCATATCTGGAATGTCCTCGAACGCAGGCTCCGTGCCATGGATCCTGCACCCACGAACAGACCAGCATTGGCGACCGCTCTGCAAACGATTTGGTGTCAGCTGCGTCCAGAGGACTACCAGGGACTTGACTCACTTCCACGGCGTCTCACTGCAGTTCGCAGGGCCAGCGGAGGCCCCACACGCTATTAGGTGACTATCCCATGACATTCGCTAAGTCAGTGTACTTTCTTATGCAGAGTTCGAAAGGATAGAACAACGTTGGTTTCGTTTGATGTTAATTTCGTCACCATCGCGTTCGAGATGAGGTACTACACAACGATGCTAAAAGTTTCATGGTTAGATAAAAAGTAACGAATGAGGAAACTCTAAGAAGGAACTGGAAGAGTCCACGTTTGTGGAATATTCTGACTCAAGGAAGAGACGACAGGACAGGACATGTGTTACGGAACACACGTCTTCTGACACAATTCTGGAAGGTTGTGTGTGTAAGGAAAGGTCTGGAGAGGACGACCACGGTTCGCGACAAGGCCTACCACAGCTACTTAAAGTGATTAGTTAATGAACGTGCAACATCAAGAGCTGCTGCGAACTAACTTTCGGATCAACACCGCAGTCGTAGAAGAGTACGAAGAGGAGGAGTAGAAGAAGAAGAAAATCACATAATAATAATAATAATAATAATAATAATAATAATAATAATAATAATAATAATAGTAATAATAATAATAATGGTAAATACATGCGCAGTGACTATGCACTCTCATGGGAGTGTTCCTAGCAGCTACTTGAAACTAATTCATGCAAAATCCACAGCATAACGCATGTTCTTTAGAAAGTATTGGCAACATTTTAGCTTAACACTAACCAAACAATCTACGAGGGAAAGTCAATAAGTACAGTCTCTGCAATCAATTTTTATAATTTATTACAAAAAGAGTACACATATTTTATTGATATCCTTTTTCAACAGTCACCCTGCTTTTCAATGCACATGGTCCACCGTTTCACAAGCATTCTGATACCCTCTGCAAGAAAGGTTTTGGTTGCGCAGCAAGCTACGTGTTCACCGCTTCCTTCACCTGTTGATCGGAGCTGAATCGACGGCCTTCTCATCAACAGGGACTCGTCTGTTATTCAGGATCATTTCACGCACTTGTTCAATATTGGCATCAGTTAAGCTCGTGCGACCCCTTTTGAACTGTTCAATCCACTGGTAAACACTTCGCTGTGGCAAAACATTGTCCCCGTATTGTGCTGAAAGTCTTCTGTGAATTTCCGCTCCTGGTACACCTTCAGACCACAAAAAATGGGTTACGGAACGCTGTTCTTCCTTGGTACAAACAGAGAGTTTACGCCGCAACAGCGCAAGCTGTACTGATCTGATACCGCTGAAACCTACCACAGACGTAGACTACGGAGCCATCTAGCGGCTGATGAGCACACAACGCCACAGAGCCAACCTAAAGACAATTAGAGCAAAACTGCAGATACTTACTGACTTGCCTACGTATATATTAAAAGAGTGTACTAAAACAGCTTTGGCAAATCCGTCCGTTCGTTCTACTGGACCGATTTGCTTCATTTGTTTTATTCCCTCCGGAATTACCTGCCGGTAAATCTTGAGACATTTATGAGTCTCTTTAAGTTCAGCCAACTTTGAGTAATCATAAAATCAAATCATTAAATGCTCACTCCAATAACTGCAGGCATATGCTTACCCTAACTCGCATTACATTTTGTACTTAGCAGGATATTATATTATTATTGTTGTATACAAGGAACTTGGTATACAGTGACACAACATAAAGTTTATTGTTTCAATGATTTGATACAATATATACAAGAAATAAAACTGAATTCTTCTTAAATCTTAAATTGAATGTCTGTTGCATATGTACAATTATACAATACGAGAGTTCTATATACACTTAGTTCTATCTTGAGGAGATAGTCTGTTTCACTAATAAATTGTCCTGATAGTCGAAAACTATCTTCTGTGAAATTACAAGCGTAACTTGTAGAGAGAGGCAGAATGCTGGTACTAGGTTTATACTTGCAAGGAACTTGCATTAATTTCAGAATGCTAAGGTGGATGTCGGAGCACTGTTGAGGACTAAAGGGAGTAGCAGAATGCTATACTCGGGGCTCGACGTGGCTACGGGGATCAGGGCAATGAGGCAATGTTCAGAGGTGAAACCTCACGGCCAGCAATTTGTCCACCTGTTCAAAACACATTTTCAAGATGAATGCCTCCGTGTCTGACTTGCGGTGTGTACTGGTCGTCGAACATTGGGGTAGTCCTGGAGAGGCTCGGAACGAAGCTCCTTATATATCGCTAGCTGACGTCATCGGTGAGCGTGCCATGGCGCAATGAAGACACCTCGTAGCTGCTAGAAACTTCGGTGATGCGGCGGATTGCGGAGTTTGTAGGCGCAGAGCTTGCGATGCGGAGGACACACACAACAATTATAAATGCTATTTGTTCGGGGCGTCGACCTATAGAGATCTGTTGCCCCTACTTGCACCACATAATATGAACCTGCGTGTAATTGGAATTGCGGAAGTGTAGAGTGTTGAATGTGAGGACACAAACACCCAGTCCCCAGGCCAGGGATATTAATCATTTACAATTAATAAACCCTGACCCAACCGGGAATCGAAACCGGGGCCGCCGGGTGACAGGCGGACGCGTTGCCCCCTACATCGCCGGGCCACACTACTTAGCAGGATGCTAAGCGACTATCGCTCTCATTAATATTCTGATATATGTGATTTTCATCCTTAGTAAAGTCATTGCATGCAGTCATGTTTGATTAATACCTGTCAAGTCAAGCCAGAGAGTATACACTTCCTCTGATCACGGAAGAATATGCTACTATTCCCTGCTATATACTTTTTGATTCTATAACCTTTCCCAGCTTCCAAATATATTCAACAGATGGCAGAGCGTCCTAATAACTTACATGCTGCTGAGAGAAAAAAGTCTAGGTAAAAAACAGACTCCATCGTGACATACGCCTTCGACATTATCTGGGAACACCTATCGAAGGATAATCTAGCTACACTAGAAAGAGTGAAGGCTATAAGTTCACTGCGTGAAAAAAAAAAAACAGAAAAAAACAGAAAAAACAGAAAAAAACCGTTCCTTCGAGACTTACCTATGAACTCACAACACAACCGTTATATATAGAAGAACTGCGATTAAAAGTACCATCGTCTTCTACGACACAATACCAAGTTTTACATCACGAAATTGAGGATAAAAATCGAATATATGGATAGATTCTTACCAAATAGACCTCATGATGTCGTCAGAATGGATCAATTGTCACCACGAAGTGTGGCATACCATAACACGCTTCTTATTAAATGTTCACAATGTACCTGTCCCGGGCGTTCAATAAAGCTGCTGAAAAGAGTGGACAAAACAATATGACAACGGCAGGCATATGAAGACGAGTTATCTGACCTATTTATAACGAACGCTGCGGAGCAGTACTGATCCTCTATACCTCAAATAACTAAAGATGAAATCTGACAGCTAGGGCAGGAGGGAGGAGCAATGCACGTGTCATTTCACGATGTTGCCACATTACAGCATTCCGTTGTCTACCCCTCGCTTCCGGCTCACTTGTTCACTCGTTCATTCAGACCGCTGTGATCTGTTGTAGACTACCTGGTCAGACTGTGACTGACTTGGTCTCATGTTCCGATATCTTTAACAGGGACCGGGCTGATAAGCTCAGACAGTAGAGTGCTGGCCTCCTTTTGCTAACTCTAAGAGCTTTGTCAGAGCGTTCCTGGACTCTCTGGAATGGAATTAAGGGAACATTCCTTTCCGATAAATTCGTAGCCTCCTCTTCAAATAATTCCCTTGCGGCACATATCATTTTTATTCCTTGGTGATGACTTGTCCATATGGCCCTGAGGTTCACTCAGCCTATACCAAAAATGAGTACCAGGTTAATTCCTCGGGGCCAAGGCGGCGGGCATAGAGCTAACCACTCTACCCCATCACGTGCTGCGGTTAACAATGGTGGAAGCCTTTACCTTCCACTCCTCCAAGGGCCTTCATGGCCTGTACGGAGGTGACTTTGTCTTTGTCTTTGATGACTTGTCACATTACGGCCGGCGGTACTTTTTTCAAGAGGTTGACGAGTACTGGGCCTCCCTCTCCCTCGAGAAGTATTCATCGAACTCGAAATATATACTGAAATACAATGATTCATTATACGTAATAAGTATTTAAAATACCGTTAGATACTTACTAACGGCCACAAAACAGAAACAGAAATAGAACGTCACGCACAATGAACTGCTTGCGACAAGATCTAACTCAGAAGTGAGAGGTTTGGCAACTCCAAGCAAGACGAGCTGGTCGGAAGATTGATCTCCATGGCAACAGCAGTCGCCCCACCCTCATTTCCATGGAAACCCCCCCCCCCCCATCCCCCGGCAAGCAGTAAACGGACATCTCTCTAAGAACTGTCATAATTCAACTTTTGATATTAGAGGTATAGTAAAATTATAAAACACATAAATTCTGATGACAACTTTTTGATATCCAAGGAAGAAGACTGACGAATTACATATCTTCGTCGCTGTTCTCTGTGAGAACTGATGCAGCGTACCACCATCTACGATGCAGATCGCGAGTTTCTCTTTACCTGCCAGGAAGTAGTTTATTTAGCAGCTCCTATGAAAGCGGCATGGAGACGAAACGATGGGTATTTCAAGAGCAGGATGTGCTGAGGCTTCCTGCTTTCTGAAGCTTGCAGAACAAGTCACGTCTGCCCCCCTTTCGAATAATTTCCTCGCTGATGAAAGCGATGATGGAATAGAGTTCTACGACCAGTTTCTGTGTTGAGAAGCATTCCTGCTCCCCTGAACAGTTTAGTACTTTTACCATCAGGATATAAGTCCGACTCCTTGGCTGAATGGTTAGCGTTGAGGCCTTCGGTTCAGAGGGTCCCAGCTTCGATTCCCGGTCGGGTCAGGAATTTTAATCACTTCTGCTTAATTCTTCTGTCTCAGGACTGGGTGTTCGTGTTTGTCCCAACACTTTACCCTTGATATTCAGACAACACACTACACTACCAACTACCACATACACACAATAGTTAAGACATCCCTCCACAGGATTAGCGTAAGGAAGGGCATTCGGCCGTAAAACAGAGCCAAAGTCCCATGTGCGACACAGTTCGCACCCGTAGCCTCACAAGTGTCGGAAAAATCGGTGGTAGTAGTAGAAGAAGAAGACCATCAGGATATAAAAAAGGAGGCTAGCCGCGAACAGGGAGTCGGTGATGGAAACACTTGGACTGGGACGGTAGTAGTGCTGTCGTCAGTGTCCCACCGGATTCTGAGTTGTACTTGTTGTGTCGGATTGTCGAGTGAATAGTAGGAGTGGGACAGCAGTAGTACTGGCCAACGTCAGTGTCCCACCAGAGTTAGTGTGTGCGTAATGAAAGGAGTACTGTGTGAGTGGCGGGCTTATCCTAGAGGCGAGCCAAATAACAGTCATGTGTTGTGGTGGCCAGTAGCCCTGTGATTGAGTCTGTCTGCGAGCAGCTGTTGTGTGTAAAGTGACTATGCGTGGAGGAGCGAAATCCAGGTAAATCCAGAGAGTCGGACTGTCTGCTGTGAGAAGGATAGAGACTTTGTAAATAGACAGCAATCAGCGGAGTCTGCTCATTCATGGTTGAGTACAATTGCGTGTACATAAATTTAGGCCATCCTAAAATTAAATTTTATTGATAGCTTAGACTAGATTGATAGAGTGACTGATTAAATTGATTGATAAAACAGGCTGTGTTTTGTTCGTAACAATACGATAACTAGGCATCTGCAGAAACACTGACAACTTGAACATTTTTCTAACGCTGGTGGTGTCCATCAGAATTTGAGGTACGCTATGCGTGACATTTTCAAAAACAAACGGAGACATTACGTTCTGGATAAAACTGAAGAAACAATGGGGGTATTTATTTATTTATTTATTTTTTATTTATTTATTTATTTATTTATTTATTTATTTATTTATTTATTTATTTATTTATTTATTTATTTATTTATTTATTTATTTATTCGAACATAACAGGCTTTCTTTCGCCCAATAACAATGTTCACAATATAGAATTCATAATTACACATACACATTAACTGAATACAAACAAATAAAAATACAAATTGAAAGCTACAATGAACTAACCAATTTAGATTGGAGGATTCCAAACAAGAGAAAGCTGGTGATATCATAAAATATACAGTTGCCGCATTTTTTTTTTTTTTTTTTTTTTTTTACAGTGGTGCATAATACAAAGTAACACATAATACAATGTTAAATTATACGAAGAGTCTTGGAAGGGAGAGTACGAAATAAACAAGACAAGGTATGCAAAATAATCTAGAAGAGAAATAGAGTATTTAACTTGTAGGTGATTGAAAAATTGTGGATTCAAATAGAAGAAGAGAATTTATTTTTATTTTTATTTTTATTTTTGTGGTTCATGTTTGTGGGTTACTGTAATCACGTCCTAGTTCGTGAACCATGGGCAACGGCTGAGTGGCCTAGTAAGTGGTCCTGAGAGTCGGGATACCAGTTGCTATGGAATGGGAGTGGGCATCTCGGACATATTCTGAGTCGTGGCCCTCCTTGTGCTCAGGCGGCCAGGACTGCACAATTCACCGGTGGTCCATAACCCGTTAGAGGAGAGATCCTCACTTGGACTATGTGCAAGTAGGGCAGCATCCTGCTTCACGAATTTACCGAGCTCAGAACACTTTAAGCAAGCCTCGGACCTATGGGAGTAATGGAGCCCACTCCCATTTGACAGGCGAGGGACTCCTTGGAAACAACTTGGCGAACGAAATGGAATTCGATGGGGAGCTATCAATATTAATGGGGCTTATGGAAGAAAGAAGGTAGAACTTGCTGAGTCAGCAAAGAGGATGCATCTGGATGTGCTAGGAGTAAGTGATATTCGGGTAAGGGGAGATAAGGAGGAAGAGATAGGAGATTATAAAGTGTTCTTGACGGGTGTTAGAAAGGGAAGGGCAGAGTCTGGGGTAGGGCTCTTTATCAGGAATACCATTGCACGCAACATAGTTTCTGTTAGGCACGTAAGTGAGCGAATGATGTGGGTAGATTTGTCAGTGGGAGGAATTAGGACAAGAATTGTGTCCGTGTATTCACCACGTGAGGGTGCAGATGAGGATGAAGTTGACAAGTTTTATGAAGCATTGAGTGACATCGTCGTCAGGGTCAACAGCAAGGATAGAAGAGTGCTAATGGGCGATTTCAATGCGAGAGTTGGGAATAGAACTGAAGGATACGAAAGGGTGATTGGTAAATGTGGGGAAGATATGGAAGCTAATGGGAATGGGAAGCGTTTGCTGGACTTCTGTGCTAGTATGGGTTTAGCTGTTACGAATACATTCTTCAAGCATAACGCTACTCACCGCTACACATGGGAGGCTAGGGGTACCAGATCCATAATAGACTATATCTTAACAGACTTTGAATTCAGGAAATCTTTTAGGAAAGTACGAGTTTTTCGGGGATTTTTCGATGATACAGACTGCTATCTGATCTGTAGTGAACTAAGTATCTCTAGGCCTAGGGTAGAGAAAGTGAAATCTGTCTGCAAACGAATAAGGGTAGAAAATCTCCAGGATGAGGAAATTAGACAGAAGTACATGGATATGATTAGTGAGAAGTTTCGAACAGTAGACAGTAAGCAGGTTCAGGATATAGAAAGTGAATGGGTGGCATACAGGGATGCTGTAGTAGAAACAGCAAGGGAATGCCTAGGAACAACTGTGTGTAAAGATGGGAAAAGGCGAACATCTTGGTGGAATGATGAAGTGAGAGCAGCCTGTAAACGTAAAAAGAAGGCTTATCAGAAATGGCTCCAAACAAGGGCCGAAGCAGACAGGGATTTGTACGTAGATGAAAGAAACAGAGCGAAACAAATAGTTGTTGAATCCAAAAAGAAGTCATGGGAAGATTTTGGTAATAACCTGGAAAGGCTAGGTCAAGCAGCAGGGAAACCTTTCTGGACAGTAATAAAGAATCTTAGGAAGGGAGGAAAAAAGGAAATGAACAGTGTTTTGAGTAATTCAGGTGAACTCATAACAGATCCCAGGGAATCACTGGAGAGGTGGAGGGAATATTTTGAACATCTTCTCAATGCAAAAGGAAATCATCATGGTGGTGTTGCAAACAGTCAAGCTCATGGGGAGGAGGAAAATGATGTTGGTGTAATTATGCTTGAGGAAGTGGAAAGGATAGTAAATAAACTCCATTGTCATAAGGCAGCAGGAATAGATGAAATTAGACCTGAAATGGTGAAGTATAGTGGGAAGGCAGGGATGAAATGGCTTCATAGAGTAGTCAAATTAGCGTGGAGTGTTGGTAAGGTACCTTCAGATTGGACAAAAGCAGTAATTGCACCTATCTATAAGCAAGGGAACAGGAAGGATTGCAACAACTATCGAGGTATCTCATTGATTAGTATACCAGGCAAAGTATTCACAGGCATCTTGGAAGGGAGGGTGCGATCAGTCGTTGAGAGGAAGTTGGATGAAAACCAGTGTGGTTTCAGACCACAGAGAGGCTGTCAGGATCAGATTTTCAGTATGCGCCAGGTAA
Organism: Anabrus simplex; assembly: GCF_040414725.1. Taxonomy (NCBI): domain Eukaryota; kingdom Metazoa; phylum Arthropoda; class Insecta; order Orthoptera; family Tettigoniidae; genus Anabrus; species Anabrus simplex. The sequence continues at coordinate 90,524,547 of NC_090271.1, forward strand.
TTGAAAAATGCTACGAGAAGAATAGGCAGTTGTGTTTATGTTTCGTAGATCTAGAGAAAGCATATGACAGGGTACCGAGGGAAAAGATGTTCGCTATACTGGGGGACTATGGAATTAAACGTAGATTATTAAAATCAATCAAAGGCATTTATGTTGACAATTGGGCTTCAGTGAGAATTGATGGTAGAATGAGTTCTTGGTTCAGGGTACTTACAGGAGTTAGACAAGGCTGTAATCTTTCACCTTTGCTGTTTGTAGTTTACATGGATCATATGCTGAAAGGTATAAAATGGCAGGGAGGGATTCAGTTAGGTGGAAATGTAGTAAGCAGTCTGGCCTATGCTGACGACTTGGTCTTAATGGCAGACTGTGCCGAAAGCCTGCAGTCTAACATCTTGGAACTTGAAAATAGGTGCAATGAGTATGGTATGAAAATTAGCCTCTCGAAGACTAAATTGATGTCAGTAGGTAAGAAATCCAACAGAATTGAATGTCAGATTGGTGATACAAAGCTAGAACAGGTCGATAATTTCAAGTATTTAGGTTGTGTGTTTTCCCAGGATGGTAATATAGTAAGTGATATTGAATCAAGGTGTAGTAAAGCTAATGCAGTGAGCTCGCAGTTGCGATCAGCAGTATTCTGTAAGAAGGAAGTCAGCTCCCAGACAAAACTATCTTTACATCAGTCTGTTTTCAGACCAACTTTGCTTTATGGGAGCGAAAGCTGGGTGGACTCAGGATATCTTATTCATAAGTTAGAAGTAACAGACATGAAAGTAGCAAGAATGATTGCTGGTACAAACAGGTCGGAACAATGGCAGGAGGGAACTCGGAATGAGGAGATAAAGGCTAATTTAGGAATGAACTCGATGGATGAAGCTGTACGCATAAACCGGCTTCGGTGGTGGGGTCATGTGAGGCGAATGGAGGAGGATAGGTTACCTAGGAGAATAATGGACTCTGTTATGGAGGGTAAGAGAAGTAGAGGGAGACCAAGACGACGATGGTTAGACTCTGTTTCTAACGATTTAAAGATAAGAGGTATAGAACTAAATGAGGCCACAACACTAGTTGCAAATCGAGGATTGTGGCGACGTTTAGTAAATTCTCAGAGGCTTGCAGACTGAACGCTGTAAGGCATAACAGTCTATAATGATAATGTAAGTATGTATGTATTTATTTTGCTAGTTGCTTTACGTCGCACCGACGCAAATAGGTCTTATGGCGACGATGGGACAGGGAAGGGCTAGGAGTGGGAAGGAAGCGGCCGTGGCCTTAATTAATGTACAGCCCCAGCATTTGCCCGGTGTGAAAATTAGAAACCACAGAAAACCATTTTCAGGGCTGCCGACAGTGGGGTTCGAACCTACTATCTCCCGAATACTGGATACTGGCCGCACTTAAGCGACTGCAGCTATCGAGCTCGGTAAGAAGAGAAATTTAACAGTAGAATGTAGAGATAAGAAAGAAAAGAACAACTAGAAGAATGAAATCAGGCATGAACACAAAACGGAGATAATATTCAACTGTATTTGTTTTATAGAAATGTATCACATGCCAACTCGAAGTTGATATGATTGATAGAAAATATATCCGCATTATATAATTATAGAATGTCAACAGCGATGTAATGATCTTCATGATTAGAAGCTAGTTGCAATAATCTCTATCTGAATCACAAAAGTTGAACATCGAACAAGAATAGCTCGTCACAGCTGGAGGAGAACGTCACTTTTGAATTAGATATGATTAACAACGTGCCGCTCCATTTCCTGTCTTCAAAAGTTAAGTACTGCAGCTCACTGGACCGTGCATAGATTTCAAACTCAGTGAAACTACTATACAGTACAATCGATACTGTAGTAACATATGGCGAGGACACTTTAATTAGCTGGGCAAGGAGAACCATCAGCCTCCCGCAGTGGTCTAGAATAACTATAGTAGCTTCTAGCCTTGTAGGCCCGGCTTGGATTTCTTGCTTTACCACTGATTTCGAAGTCAAGAACGAAAGAGTGGGGGGCCACATAGTTGACTGGCATGTCAGTGGCTTCTCACCACACCGACTGTGGTTTTAACCCCAATCAAGGCATATGAAATGACGCGTCCTTGTGGTTTCTGAGCCATGTGAAAATGCTGACCCTGCAGCTATGTTCACAATATGAAGAGTCAAGTAAAACTTTTTTTCTTTTAACGTATCGTTACGTTCCGACAACGAGCACTTGGAAAGAATCATTTTAAGACGCTTTTAGTGCTTTGGTAGAACGTATACAGAGTGAAGCGAAATTCGCGCACTCGGGCGTTGAGGCGCGGCTCCTCACATACCAGCAATAAAAGAATCTCTCTCACAAAAGTTCGTCCTGCGAGTATATCCGGGAGAAGAGTGACAATCTGGCAACACTGTAACCACATGTAGGGTAACTATCTCTGTCAGCACATATTAGTCGTGCTGTTCAGTTGGTGCAGTGGATAAAGTTTTGGGTTAGCATGCAGGAGGTCGTGGGGTTGATCCTGGTTTGAGGCGTATGTTTTTTATTTCGTAAATGTTGTCCAGGTGGTATGGTAGCTGGCATCTTAATCGTCAACAGCGATTGCAGCGGGTCCTCTAGAAACCATTTGCACTTACATACTACGATCCTAGAAAGGCACGAACATTCGTTTCCATGGGTCAGCTTTGAAAAACGCCCTTTCCACGTCGTGGGCGTGAATTTATTCGCATCATTTCGTCTACTAGGTGCGTTACAACGTGTTCAGCGTTACTAAATTCTGTAAATGTAGGATACATGTGACCTAAGAAACGGTGTCTTACTGTATTCATCATCATCATCATCTGTTTACCCTCCAGGTTCGGCTTTTCCCTCGGACTCAGCGAGGGATCCCACCTCTACCGCCTCAAGGGCAGTGTCCTGGAGCTTCAGACTCTTGGTCTGGGGATACAAGTGGGGAATAGGACCAGTACCTCGCCCAGGCGGCCTCACCTGCTATGCTGAACAGGGGCCTTGTGGAGGGATGGGAAGATTGGAAGGGATAGGGAAGGAAGCGGCCGTGGCCTTAAGTTAGGTACCATCCCGGCATTCGCCTGGAGGAGAAGTGGGAAACCACGGAAAACCACTTCGAGGATGGCTGAGGTGGGAATCGAACCCACCTCTACTCAGTTGACCTCCCGAGGCTGAGTGGACCCCGTTCCAGCCCTCGTACCACTTTTCAAATTTCGTGGCAGAGCCGGGAATCGAACCCGGGCCTCCGGGGGTGGCAGCTAATCACGCTAACCACTACACCACGTCTTACTGTATTACAGTATGTAATGTCCGATGGGAAAAAGCAAATAAAAAAGTACGCCTCAATCCAGGATCGAACCCTGAACTCCTGCATGCCAATCTGAAACTCCATCCACTGCACCAACTGTACAGCACGGTTAATACGTGCTGACAGAGATAGTTACCCTACATGTGGTTACAGTGTTGCCAGATTGCCACTCTTCAACGTTCTTTTTCTGCCAGATATACTCGCAGGACGAACTTCTGTGAGAGACATTTTTTTATTGCTGGCATATGAGGAGTCGCGCTGCGACGCCCGAGTGCGCGAATTTCGCTTCACCCTGTATATCGCCGAGACTATTTACTTACGATTATGTTTAATGTCTCAATTGACAGCTGAAAGAGGCTACCTATAGGTAAAAAAAATCTCAAAAGTAGATTTCATGAAATAGCCCTTCAAAGTAAGGCAAAATTTGTGCTAAATGTGTGACGTCACACGCACACTCTGTGGTTTTTTTTTTTTGCTAGGGGCTTTACGTCGCACCGACACAGATAGGTCTTATGGCGACGATGGGATAGGAAAGGCCTAGGAGTTGGAAGGAAGCGGCCGTGGCCTTGATTAAGGTACAGCCCCAGCATTTGCCTGGTGTGAAAATGGAAACCACGGAAAACCATCTTCAGGGCTGCCGATAGTGGGATTCGAACCTACTATCTCTCGGATGCAAGCTCACAGCCGCGCGCCTCTACGCGCACGGCCACTCGCCCGGTGTACTCAATTATAAGATGGCGCTGTGTTGACTCGCGCGCTCGGTTGGAGGTTACCTGTCGATGTGAATACACCGTGGTCAGTTGTATAGAATAACAAATTTAATAAGTAAGTCCACGAAAACCTGAAAACCCTGCGGCCGTTACTATTTTTCTAGTGTTTTACCGTCGCACTAACACGCCGAAGGTTTTCGGTGACGGAAGGATGTTTGGGACGGTAGTGGCCGTAGCCTTAATTAAGGTACAGCCGCGGCATTTACCTGGTGTGAAAACGGGAAACACCGGAAAAATCATCTTCAGGACTGCCGACAGTAGGATTCGAACCGACCATCTTCCGAATGCAAGTTTACAGTTACGCGACCCTGACCGCACGGCCAACTCGCTCGACAGTAAAACTACAACATTTACTTTGAGGTTGAGGCAGTCGTACGAATTTCTTCTCCTAACTCGACCAAGTTTGTATTCAGGTATAACTCTTAAATGTTTATCCACACTGAGATTAGGCCAGTCGTAAGGTCAATACCGAGCTCGATAGCTGCAGTCGCTTAAGTGCGGCCAGTATCCAGTAATCGGGAGATAGCGGGTTCGAGCCCCATTGTCGGCAGCCCTGAAGATGGTTTTCCGCGGTTTCCCATTTTCACACCAGGCAAATGCCGGGGCTGTACCTTAATTAAGGCCACGGCCGCTTCCTTCCAATTCCTAGGCCTTTCCTATCACATCGTCGCCATAAGACCTATCTGTGTCAGTGCGACGTAAAGCAAATAGCAAAAAAAAAAAAGGGGGGGTCAATAATAATACTAATAATAATGCCATTTTTTTACATCCCACTGACTACTTTTACGGTTTTTGGAGACGCCGAGGTGCCAGAATGTAGTCCCACAGGAGTTCTTTTACGTGCCAGTAAATCTACCGACACGAGGCTGACGTACTTGAGTACCTTCAAATACCAGCGTACTGAGCCAGGATCTTTTTTTTTTTTTGCTTTACGTCGCACCGACACAGATAGGTCTTACGGCGACAATGGGACAGGGTAGGCCTAGGAATTGGTAGGAAGCGGCCGTGGCCTTAATTAAGGTACAGCCCTAGCATTTGCCTGGTGTGAAAATGGGAAACCACGGAAAACCACCTTCAGGGCTGCCGACAGTGGGATTCGAACCCACTATCTCCCGGATGCAAGCTCACAGCCGCGCGCCTCTGCGCGCACGGCCAACTCGCCAGGTATATGCACAGTTCAAAAAGAAGGTTAAGTAAAGCCCATCTTCAATACTATCTATCTAATTAATGTCAAATCTTTATAACGTTACCAAGCATTCAGAGTTTATAATCGCAAACAGGACAGCTAATAATTTTAACAGCTGAGTACGCATCTAACTACAGTACCATCAGCAGCTTGTCGGCAAATCATGAAATCTGAGCGTGTGTGGGCAGCCGCATACTTCCGGCTTGCCTCTCGGAGACAAATCTGTTCAGACAAGTAGAATCAGTCTGCACGTGTATGGTACCCTTAGGCTGGCTTCACAGGTCCACGTCCTCTCTCTCAAAATGCCCAGTAAAATACCTAATCCCAACCATGTAACTCTGTATTTTTTTCAACGTCATTCATAATCACATGTGTTTTACTGTAACTTACTGCGCATAATACTGTGCCATGGCTAGTGGGGAGAGAACACGGCTAGAGGCAGTTGAGATGTGGATATGGAGGAGGATCAGCGGAACGAATTGGAGTAATAAGAAATCAAACTTCCAAGTTTTAAAACACAATGAAAACCGGACACTCATTAACGGGGGAGACTCAGCTTAACACGGGGACAATAGGCCAATATTCATTCGATTGTTAAATATGCTAGAAACGTTGTTGACAAATGTTGCATATATCCCAGTATCCGCATGCTTCAAAGCAATCAGAAGCATCTTCAATAATGTCAAAATTCTAATTATAACATTTTAAAATAAAATGTTCAAAATTTCCCGCCTTTTCAACAATATATCGGGTTCCTTCATAACTCTGTTACTGTTTCACGGATAATTATGAATTTTTCAGGGTTTCCTCCCATAGTGTTGTACTACAATCTGTACCTCAGTCAGATCAATAGGATATTCAGATCAATAGGATTTATATGAGATTTTATAGATACATAGATAGATAGACAGACAGATAGATTTATATTATATTTATATTATATTAATATTTTCAGGTGCTCGGAATAAAAACTCGACAAAAATGTCTAAATCACAATCTATGTTAATGATTGAGGTTCATTTTGTAGGTGAAGGTTTGAAACACACTTTAAAAAAAAGAAAAGTATAAAAATTCTTATAAACTTGGAATTTATGAGGGAAACAGTGATGTATTGTTAAAAAGGCGGGAAAGTTTGAACATTTTATTTTAAAATATTATAATTATTAGAATTTTGACATTATTGAAGTTGCTTCTGGTTGCCAGGAAGCATGCCAATACTGAGATATGTGTAGCAATTATCAAAAATAATTGCAGCATATTTAACAATCGAATGAATATTAACTTGTAGGACATCTATTGAGATGCGACAAGTTCCTGACTAATATTTTTGAAAGAAGTGTTCGGAAAGAGAGGCAGGGAAGTGCAAGGAAGAGGAGAGAGGAGAAATGGTTGCAGAATCAAGGCTTTCTTTGCCTCTTGAGGGCATGATGATGGTGATGAAAGCTGAATTTTTAAACGTGCGAGATATCGCGGGGAAAAACACCAGAATAACTTCCTTTTGTAATTGTTCACGACTTCTCCGTACGAGTTCTCGTACAACTTCTTATACGTCTGTGGTATATCACGGTAGATGCTTCTGCATCATTTTCCGATTCACTTACCGTTCAAAATCCCGGTATACTTTCCTCTCGCTAGAAGCTTAGGTGTTTTTTTTTTGTTTTTTGTTTTTTTGTTTTTGCTATTTGCTTTACGTCGCACCGACACAGATATGTCTTATGGCGACGATGGGACAGGAAAGTGCTAGGAATTGGAAGGAAGCGGCCGTGGCCGTAATTAAGGTACAGCCCCGGCATTTGTCTGGTGTAAAAATGGGAAACAACGGAAAACCATCTTAAGGGCTGCCCACAGTGGAGCTCGAACCCACTATCTCCCGATTACTGGATACTGGTCGCACTTAAGCGACTGCAGCTATCGAGCTCGCTAAGCTTAGGTTTTAATAACTCTTAAATAGCAACGGCGAGTCCGGCTCACGAACTACAAAGTATGTCTACTCCTTAGTCCCGATTGCTGATACGGAGTTGGGGATGAGATGAGATGGAATTATGTCATGATTTTACGGCCGGATGCCCTTCCTGACGCCAACCTCAGTTGAGGAGCTACCTAATCAAGATTAAATGAATGATGATGAAAGAAATTGGGTACGGAGGTGGGAGGAATCGGCTGTGGCCTACGATTAGGAACTGTCCCAGTATTTGCCTGGAAGTGAAAATGGGAAACCAAAGAAAACTATCGTCTCTCCAATGCAGAGCTTAGTTCCATAGCTGCAGCTTGTTAACGTTCCACTCGTTGGCTGAATGATCAGCGTACTGTCCTTCGGTTCAGAGGGTCCCGGGATGCTGTCCCCAGCATCCCTGCAACTCACACACCACACATAACACTATTCTTCACCACAATAACACGCAGTTACCTAAAGATGGCAGATGCCGCCCACCCTCATCGGAGGGTCTGCCTTACAAGGGCTGCACTCGGCTAGAAATAGTCACACGAAATTAATTAGCGTGTAAACATGTGCTCTCACACCGTTCGGTTCGCTCATGAACTACCGGTACAATCAGAAATCCAAATTCTTCTTTTCAGTTCCTCTTCATAATTTATTGGAAATAGAATAAAACTCAGCAAGTCCGAATTGAAGGACATCATCTGTTAGAACATTTGTGTGTGTGAATCCTGCGGCCAGTGACGAACGCTTTCTACGCGGCTATTGGTTTGTTCGTTTCCAATATTCAAAAGCAGTGTGTGCGTCTCGTGACGTAATTATCCGGCCCAGACTCTTGCATTACTCGTATTTCAATTTTTCACCTTAACATAATTTCAAAGTACTGACCAGGACAGCTCAGTGCCTTTAGGCCACGGTTGCTACTATCCATGGATCCGCAAGACAAGTAACTTCGAATTATACTGCCAGCCATCCTTGAAAATACTTTCCGAGGTTGAGTTAATCAAGAGAGTTCAGACAGGAGGAGCCTGGCACAACGAAAAGGTACCATGCCAGACTTAGTTCAGGACCTGGCGTTGACTTTCAGTTTCACCCATGCGAGTCACCGAGCGGAGGGGGATGGGGTGAATTAACGCAGATTTCTGTGTCACTAAAAGAAAAACGTGTGTAGGAACTTACATAATTCTCTTCTTCAAAATAACATCAAATGGTCTATGACAATAAAATAAATTGTGGCCAAATGTCTGAAAAACCTTCGATGTTGTCATAAAGTATTACGTTACCAAAAATATGCGCAGTTCATTGACTAGAAACATCCGTTTCTGTGAGCCGAAGATCACGATAAGGTCCCAACAACTTCTTAGCCTTAAAAATGCGCATTTAATTTCCACTGTGTCGGCCAGCCTGAAGATAGTTTTCCATGGTTTCCCATTTTCACACCAGGAAACTCCTGGGGCTGTACCTTAATTAAGACCACGGCCGCTTATTTCCCACTCCTATCCCATTGTCGCCAAAAGACCTATCTGTGTCGGTGCAATATAAAGAAAATTGTAAAAACAAAAAAACATTGTATCAAACTGACTCATTTTTATTTCTATATCGTTATCATCAGATAGCATTACAAGATTTTCTGTAAAGAATATGAGATACTGTAGTTGAATGTTCTCCTTAGTTCAATGACACATAACAGCATCGTAGCCTGCCACCACAATACCTCCCTCTCCCACTAACTACACGCTCAAAGTCACAGAGAGACCAAAATCTACTCCTAAGGAGTATCCGCGGGGTAGGGGTAGCGTGCCTGCCTCTTACCTGGAGGCCGCGCGTTCGATTCCCGGCCAGGGATTTTTACCAGTATCTGAGGGCTGGTTCGAGGTCCATTCAGCCTGAGAAGCTATCTGACGGTGAGATGGTGACCCCGGTCTAGAAAGCCTAGAATAATGGCTGAGAGGATTCGTCGTGCCGCCTACACGCATCTCATAATCTGCAGGCCTTTGGGCTGAGCAGCGGTCGCCTGGTAAGCCATGGCCCTTCGGAGCTGTTGCACCGTGGAGATCTTTTTAAAGAAGTGTCTAATGTTTTCCGCTATGTGGCCAGACTTCTTTGACTCGTGTTCGTGATTTACCATGTGTGTATAGTTCAGAACGTCCGCATCCTGCTTTGTTTAAGTCACGACGCACTACACTACAGTCCCTTGCTGGTTCATTACACAGACCTGCTTATACAGCATGACTTGTGCTTCCACAGGACAAGAAAGTTACATGTTCAGCAGGAAGGTGCAGTGGGCAAATCATCTATAAGTTAATGTTGATATGATTTTGTCAGCAAAATAATAACAACTTCGTATGGCTATTTCTAGCCTTGTCCAGCCCTTGTAAGGCAGACCCTCCGACGAGGATGGGCGGCATCTGCCGTGCATAGGAAACTGCATGTTATTGTGATAGAGAATAGTGTTGTATGTGGTGTATAATTTGCAGGTATGTTGCGAACAGCTCAAATACCCAGTCCCAGAGTCAAGAGAATCAACCTTCTTTAAGGTTAAAATCTCCAACCCGGCCGGGAATCGAACCCAGTGCCCTCTGAACCGAAGGTGACTACGCTAATCATTCATCTAAGGACCGAGCGAGTTGACCGTGCGGTTAGGGGCGCACAGCTGTGAGCTCGCATCCGGGAGATAGTGGGTTCGAACCCCACTGTCAGCAACCAGGAAGATGGTTTTCCATTTTTACATCAGGCAAATGCAGGGACTGTACCTTAATTAAGGCCACAGCTACTTCCTTCCCATTCCTAGCTCTTTCCTATCCCATCGTTGCCATAAGACCTATATCTGTCGGCGCGACGTAAAGCTAATTGTATGTCTGGCATTGAGCGCTGGAGCTTCAAATCTCTGTCCTTCCTCACATCGACCATTCATTTTCTTCCTGGACATTCAATTCTGCTGACTGCAGGACAGATGGAGAGGGTCCCTCACTAAGATAAATGAAGTCGTCTGAAACGTTGGGAAATACTTCTCAGTATTTCTCGAAATGAAGACAAAGTATCTCAACTTCATGTTGGGAGATTTGTAGTGTCAATTTTGCAGTGCTAGGTTAGCTGAAATATGTTAGTTTCATTAGGTTTTCTTTTAAATACTGTTTTCTCAAAAATGCTGATTGTATCGCTTAAACGTTTCTGGTACAGTGTAATTTTGTGAAGAGGATCTGCATCATTAAAACTTTTGTTTTCATTCCCTCGCGGAATTGTGCTGCGGCGCACCAGTTGAAATAGTTTTATATAGGCTGTATAATACGGAACAACAACATCTCTTCAAGGTAAGGGTGCTAAATAATAATGTTTATTTTATAACGTATCAAACTGTGTATTTTCAAGCTACTGCTATTGATTGTGTAGTAAAAGTGTTATCTGCTCTATACAAGTTTTGTTTACCATTTTTTTAAATGTTGAGAACATAATTTCTTGTCCGCCTCTGTGGTGTAGTGGTTAGTGTGATTAGCTTCCACCCCCGGAGGCCCGGGTTCGATTCCCGGCTCTGCCACCAAATTTGAAAAGTGGTACGAGGGCTGGAATGGGGTCTACTCAGCCTCGGGAGGTCAACTGAGAAGAGTTGGGTTCGATTCCCACCTGGAGCCATCCTGGAAATGGTTTTTCGTGGTTTCCCACTTCTCCTCCAGGCAAATGCCGGGATGGTACCTAACTTAAGGCCACGGCCGCTTCCTTCCCTCTTCCTTGTCTATCCCTTCCAATCTTCCCAGCCCCCGCAAGGCCCCTGTTCAGCATAGCAGGTGAGGCCGCCTGGGCGAGGTACTGGTCATTCTCCCCAGTTGTATACCCCGACCAAGAGTTTGAAGCTCCAGGACACTGCTCTTGAGGCGGTAGAGGTGGGATCTCTCGCCGAGTCCGAGGGAGAAACCGACCGCGAAGGGTAAGCAGATAAAGAAGAAGAAGAAGAAGAAGAAGAAGAGAACATTTCTTAGCAAAGTAGGGGTTTCCATACCACGAAAAACGTAAAATTAAAGAATTTCCTCAATTTTGTCGAAAGTTGAAGGGCTTAAAGGCCCGAAAATGTTTTAAATTGTTTCGAAAATCACTTCCGGCCTAAAAACAACTCCGAAAAACTGCCCAAAATCGCTTGTTTCTTTTCGATTCAAATCCTAGCCAAATTAACGTATTTATATAATTACTAGCTGTTACCCGCGGCTTTGCTCGCGTGGATTTCGTACTCTGATAAAAGTAATCATTCCTCGCTACTGCACAAAGAGATTTTCTGAAACTACTTAAGGCACAAAAACTTACCGGAAAAGTGAGGTTCATTTACCCCAGTAACGTTTTGAAAACCGCGTGTGGCATTGGATCTTGTGACATGGAACTGTCCATGTGAGAAACAGCCCACTCTCAAGTCGAAAAATAATACATTCCTTTAGAAAATTCCAAATAACAATTTCCATGTCTGTAACATCAGTTTTATAAGTTTCCCCATAAAAATAATTCAACCCAGTCTTCATTTTCTTCACACCCCTCCCCCATTCCTTAAGTGGATCTTCCGAAAAAAAGAATATTTTCCTAAAACAAAAAAATACATCTTTCGTTTTTTAACGGAGATTCCAAGTACCAATTTTCACGCCTGTGACCTTCAGTTTTGAGATAGGCTACAATCACCCTAACTTTTTCACATCTAATACGCAGCTATATTCTTCAAACTGGGCAGACCTATCAAAGTTGGTCTTGTGACATGAAAGTACATATTGGGTTGCTATTTCCAAATAACAGACACGGTTATGATCCTCCTAGCAAAAGCTTGGTGGTGTGTTCCCATCCTCCTATGTACAGCATTTCTCATCGGACTATCATGATATAGCGTAAACTGTCCGGCTCCATGGCTTAAATGATTAGCCATTTGATCACAGGGGTCCCGGGTTCGATACCCGGCAGGGTTGGGAATTTTAACCATCATTGGTTAATTTCGCTGGCACTGGAGCTGGGTGTATGTGTTGTCGTCATCATCATTTCATCCTCATCACGACGCGCAGGTCGCCTACAGGAGCCAAATCATAAGACCTGCACCTGGCGAGCCAAATGTGTCATCGGACACTCCCGGCACTAAAAGCCATACACCATTTCATTTTATTTAGCGTAAACTGCTGTCGCCTAGTGACAGTATGTCGATCAAGTCGATCCGATCTTGGTGCGGATTTGCAATTAAATTAATTACATAAAATTACTCATTACAAAAATACTACCCATCGGTCGTTCAAATGAATTCCTAAACCCTCCCAACAGTAATCAGAAAACATTGTGACATTTCGGTCTAGTAGGTTTTGAGTCCATTTGTGGCATACAAACACACATTCATTTATATGTATAGTATATACTAGAAAATATAACTCCGTTGAAGAGTAGAGCAGTTAGGTACGTAGATTATAGATATAGCATATAACAATAGTTCTATTAGTCTGCACGTTTTTTGTTTTTCTTTCGAGAGTCAATATTAATATTCATTTCAGGAGTCGGACATATGGAGGGACTGAGGATAACTACTGTGCTGACCTCTTTGGGGCGGGTGCCATGTTTCCTCGATAGCATATCCGAGAAGTTCCATTTCTTACAATAATATTTCTAACACACTTTTCAGGTCATTCTTTTTTCTGTTCAACTTCTAAATTACTCACAAATACTTGTATTAAATTTTTATTCGTCATATTTCCGGACAGGTTATTCTTTATTTGAGCTTTTAGTGCACGTTTTTCAATTATACTATAATCATTTTTGTAAACTGCATGTATCGAAAATTAAGATTAAAATAATCAATACCATCTCCCGGCTCTATGATTTTCGAAATTATGGAAGGTGTGTATTATCTTATCTTAAATCTCCTGTTAACACTATGGTTGTGAGCTTTTCAATAATCCATCAGTGTAAATACATTCAACTTTCTTTATTTGATTGAATATTAAAAAATACTGCAGTTAAGAACAGTGATGATGAATTTTATTTAGCGAATATCATAGGGATATACAAAATTATCCATACATAGATTTTATTACCATCCACTAATACCAACATTTTACAATTGAAACTCTTCACATCAACTGAACATGCGTCATTTTGTCGATTCACCGCACGTTTCTTCTTTCTTGTCAGATAGTGGGTAGAACTTCTCCACCATGCCTCCTTGACCTAACGCAGGAAGCTTTCGTAGAGGTGATGGCTCCTCCCCGCCATCACCCGTGGCGACCATCCAGTAAGTCGATGCGCTTTGTCGCCCCCGGAATCTTTTCGGACGCGCACCTCATCCCGCGTATTTGTTAATATCTCCGAAGTTTCAGTCGTTTCCGACACTCGGGACTGAATCCCCAAACAGAGAAAACCCCTGTTCTGAGGAGCAGTACCTCGTGTCGAGTTCGACTGTCACCCCGACGATATTAACAAGTACAGTGGGGTAGTACCAACTGCGATCGCAGCAGGCTTCCCCGTAGTGATGGCCCCTCCCCGCCATCACCCGTGGCAACCAACCAGAGAGTCAGCACGCTTGATCGCCCCCGGAATCCTTACGGACGCGTGCTGGGTGAACGGGGAATAGCGACAACTTTTCTTATCCTTCTTATATTAACTGAATGCGGACTGCACAGTAAGCGACCTGTTCAACAATAGTATGTTTCTGTCGTGTCTTATTGTTGACTGTGCACCGAATGTGTTGCGATTATGGTGCAGAATGAAGGCTTCTCCCAATTCCATTATTTCCTACCAGAACTTAAAATTATAGGTATATTACACTAAGGAATAAGATCGTAAGAAAATAGAACTCAGTTTCTCTTGTATATTATACTGTTTCGTTCCGGAGGATTGTTGAATTGGGCTATGAAACTTCTGCCTTCCTATTCTGTTCCTTTAAGGATATCAAATACTGTAGTAATGTTTCTACCTCAGTCCTGGAGATGGTGCGTCACGCTCAACGATCAGTGATTACTATGTGTCGCATGTATGAGAAGCTTCCACTTTCTCATATATTAATACGTTTTTGTGACAATAATGAGATTATACGTTTCCTTAGAAACAAATCCGACATGTCAAGCTTCCAAAAACTGAACCGTAATATCATTTCCAGTTATCCAGAGAACTTCCTTCGTGATATACAGGCCGTATCGAGGCTTTCATCCACCCGAGAGTCCATATGCATGTCCCATAAATTCTAAATACTACCTTACATTGCTATATAAAATCTTCCCCCACGAGCTACATCTCACATTAATATAACAGTTAACCTTTTCTAACTCTCCATCACATACTTTCACAATTTCTGTGAAGCTTATACAAGAACATGAAAGCCCCAGGGCTCTTAACTTGGAAGCGTGGGTTGGCGACTAGGGGTCCTTTTGATATATTACACAACTCTAAATCACAAAATAAATCTAGTGCTTTTTCTAAATCTGGAGTACACAGATTCAAATGTAACAACTGCAGCTCCTCGTACATCAGTCAAACTGGACGCAACTTTAATATCAGATACTCCGAACACATCAACGCCATTAAATACAACAGATTCTCTGTTATAGGACAACACATACGAGACTCCAAACATAATTTCACCAATATTGAAAAAGACAAAAATACTTAAAATCATTAACAACCGGGCGAGTTGGCTGTGCGCGTAGAGGCGCGCGGCTGTGTGCTTGCATCCGGGAGATAGTAGGTTCGAATCCCACTATCGGCAGCCCTGAAGATGGTTTTCCGTAGTTTCCCATTTTCACACCAGGCAAATGCTGGGGCTGTACCTTAATTAAGGCCACGGCCACTTCCTTCCAACTCCTAGGCCTTTCCCATCCCATCGTCGCCATAAGACCTATCTGTGTCGGTGCGACGTAAAGTTCCTAGCAAAAAAAATCTCTAACAAACGCCCCTTCTAAAATCATTTTATTCACCATGACCAATACTTCAACCCTAATTTCAATTTAAACGATATATCTGAAAAACCCAATATTCTTTTCGACTTCCTAATCCTTCTTCTCAAAAATTTGAAAAACCCAATATTCTTTTCGACTTCCTAATCCTTCTTCCCAAAAATGCTAAATTTCTAAACACGAATTCAATTTCCCATGCCTTACACAGTTCCTACTCACGTTTCCTACCTCCAATAATCCATCCTCCTAACCCACTCTAAACTATCCCTCCTTTATTTCCCTATCCTCCTTTCCCATTTTCTTTTAACGTTTAGTTATTTTAATCTTCTCATATCTAATAATCCTCCTCCTTTATTACCTTATCCTATCTTTTCTTTTCACCTCTCCTCTCGAAAAATATATTTTCCGAATTGAACTCTATACTATACTAGCTGACTACCCGGAGTAGCCCGGTAGGTTTAGGATGTTTACTTTTAAGATTATTATCACCAGTTAGTTATGTAAAAGTGAATTTTTATAGAATTCCTTTCTGGGATATGGATTTTTACCATCTATTATATAGTTTTAAAGTTATTTAGATTTGTTTGATTTCAAGTTTTAAATGATTTCATTTTTGGGTAAAATTTCATCCTTGTGGAAGCTCGAATTGATTGGGAAGTATTTGATCCTTTCAAAAAGATAATAAGTGATAACTTCATGTATTTATCAGTCACGGTATAGATATGATCTACACGATTTCAACTGTCATTGAGACTCTCGCCAATCAGCCTTGAGACCCCAAACGCAGTGGATTCAACACTGATCTCGGTCATTTTATACCATAGACTACAAAACCCCTTTCAGTGCACCGTCCCAATGGAGGCTGAACGTCGACTTAAACGATATTCAGGGAGTCACAACAATGAATTCGACATTAATATCTGTTATTTTCTAGTTATTTTCTATTATGTTTAAATTTTTGACGGTTATTTTTACATTCATTTTCAGCCCTTCTCAACCTCCATACCAATTGCGGTGAAGTATGAATTATCCATCCAGAGTGTCACAGTTCAACTCAGTGAACTCGTAAACATTAATATCAGTCATTTTCGTTTATTTTTATATTTCACCACCTCCACGAGGAGTGCTACTGGTGTTTTACCCAATAGTATTTTTTTTTCAGATAGTAAGTCATATGTGTACCAATTTTGTATGAGGGCTACACTGAAAGAAACATACACAGAACGACGCCCGGAGTATCAATATTCGTCTCACTACTCCACACTATTTTCGATTATTTTTACATCTCAGCCCTTCCCACCCAACCCCTAGCGTGCCAGGTCTACCATACCTTCTCGCAGTTTGTCTCATGATAGTAAGTCATAAATGTATCAAGTTTGGCTGAAATCTCTCCCGCAGTCCAGAAAACTATGGATTCAACACTAATATCGGTCGTTTTTAGTTATAATTATATTTCGCCCCCTTCCCTAGGGCTTCTAGGTGTGTCTTGCCCCTGCAGTATTTTTTACAGATAGTGTGAATTTATTAAATAAATTTAGTATTGTACCAAGTTTAGTTGACACCTATGCTGGATCATGCATACAAACACCCAATCGGTCATTTGCACATTTTGTTTTCTTCGCCCCTTCTCACAACCCTGCTCACTGGGGCTCAACTTGGACTTAAACGACATCCGGAGTGTATTCATTTCAGCCATCCCGTAAAGTATGGATTCGACACTATTTTCCATTAATTTTATGTCTCACTCCCCCCTCCCCAAGGTCGCTGAACTCACTTCAATAGGGAACACTACGAAATTCTTATCTCTTAATGTTGAACATGGACTTTTAAAAATCCGGAGTGTCACTATACATCTCAGCGACGCCGAACACTATAGATTCGTCACTATTTCCGATTAATTTTATATCTCATTACCCCTCGCCCCCCACCCCAAAGGTTGATGAACTTTGAATTTAAAAAATTCCGAAGTGCCACTATTCATCTCAGCGACCCCGAAAACTATGGATTCGACTTATATTTTCTACTAGCAAATGTACCCGTGCTTCGCTACGGTATTCTGCATTGTATGCGAATATTGAAGTAAATACTGTACATGCAGTAAATAAGATTGTTTTAAAATAGCATGTCTCTTAGCGTTATCCGAGAAATAGCATGGATAGGTCCCCATACGTTGTTTCCAATGTAAATTGCTTGTTACGGATTTGTGATGATAACGACAAGCTCACCTGTCTACAGCCATTCACAATCGAGTTGGGAAGTTTACATTATAATTGCAGGCCCCATTGCCTACTGCGCGGTCACAATCGATTTGGGGAGTTTCCGTTACAATGGCAGCCCCTTTCCTACTTCCAGACGTATTACAAATTGAGGAGTTTCTATTATAATGGCAGGAAACTTCCCTACAACCAGTCAAAATTGAGTTGTGCAGTTATCATTATAATGACAGGCCCCTTTTCCAACTGCCAGCCAGCTTAATGCCAGTCACACCAAAATGGTGAGTTTCCATCAAAATAGCAGGCCAGTATGTCTAATGCCAGTCACATTTTAGATGGGTACATCTGTTTATAACAGCGGAAACGCTTGCCTACAGCCAAACACAATCGGGTAAGGGGAGTTTTGAACAAAATTGCATGCTCCCTTGCCTTCTGCAAGTCAAATCGAGAAATGAATTATTCATTGCAATGGTAGGCCTGCCTTATTAATGCCAGTTACACAGGAATTGGAGAAGGATCCCATTCCTACTGCCAGTCAAAGTCGGTGTGGGGAGTACTGATTACAACAGCAGACACACCCTTTCTCGATCGCTACAAAATCGACATCAGTGAATATATATAGTTCGACATACGAAAGTATGTGCTTGTTTACAATATTGCAGACCTTCATTTACAGATTAACTGCTGCTAAACGGTACATCATATCGAGAAAGGATTGTACCATAAGACGCCGGATTTAGCGGCCTAAATTGCTGGTCTTATGATATCTCATCTATTCATGGGTCAGATTGAGTTAGAAACATGGAATAGGGTAAAATTTGTGTAAGATTATCTCACATTGAGTTGCTTTTCGGATAATTAAGTGACAGCTACATACATAGCATTTGGCTCACATATGGCTACTGGGTGGACCAATTTTCGTGTAGAGTTTGATGATTCTATCTTTCCTATAAGTGATGGAAGGTATGAATTATGTATGTGAAAAGTCCAAATTTACTTAACATCGAGAAATAGAGAAAAATCAAACGTAAAAGGAATAGAAATACGACAAAAAGTCGTAAGACCAAGGTTGTAGATCACTCCAAATTGAACGGGGATTGTGCCATCCGTTATGTGATAATACTTCCCGAAGGTCTGCACCATCATTAAAATTTCCTCCATATTTCGATATTCTTCGGGATAAAAAGGGAAAATGTAAAGATCTTGGAAGTATTCCGTCCGTTACAGGCTAAAACGTAATTTTGCCAAATTTCAATATCCTTCTTCGACTGGCAGATTATGCCGCAATCTGGGTTTTCGGTGAGGAGTGTAAAAATTAGGACTTTCAAGAAACTAAACCAAAAAATATGCAGATAGTCACTATTACCCCTTCAACGTGTAGCTGTACGAAAATTTCGCCAAAATAGTCCATGTTCATGCACACAGTCGTTACAATTTTATTTACATAGATAGATAAGGAACCTGCTCCACGTACAACACCTTGTGGGTTATATCCGCTGGACTTAACCTGAAAAACGGACCGTTTATGATATCTCCCTTATTAATCCTCCTGTCGACAAAAATGCACATGAAAAAGTTTTAGAGATGGAATTCCATCATGTTTGGTCGATTTCCGGTCAGGTTGGTTTTGTACTGTATATATTGTGTAAGAGTAAAATCACCATTTCGGTTCCCTATAAACCGCCAGTTCATTCCGGGAACATGAAATGTTATTGACGACTAACACCTACCGTTGGACAGGTGGATGTTAATGTAAAGTTTGACTAAAATATCTTCAGTAGTTTTCAAGTTGTAAAAAATACGCTTTACATGCACCCGCTCTTGAGTTAAGTCCGGTGGGACTTGTACCGGAAAACGGTCCGTTAATGATATCTCCCTTATTAATCCTCGTATTGAAATGATGCACACGAGGAAAAGGCTTAGAAATTAATTTCCATTAAGGCAGGTAAATTTACATTAAGTTTGGTTGTGTATATTTTGTGGGAATGCAAAATCACGGTTTCGGTTTCATATAATCCCCCAGTCAATTCATGGATTTAGAAACAATATTTGGCCTAAAACCTATCAAACGACAGGTGGATTCTAAATATCAAGTTTGGTGGAAATATATCCAGTAGTTTCCAAGTTATAGACAAGGAGACAAACAAACAGACAGACGCCAAAACTGAATATATGCAGATGGTCATTATTACACCTGAAACGGATAACTCTACGGAAATTTCAACAAAATTGTCAATGTACAGACACACTCTAGAAGTGCAGACCTTTATTTCGATAGTTACTGCTTTGAAACTGTACGACGTATCTACAAGCGGACTTCACCATCAGACGCCCCTTTCAGTGCTCTACATGGTTGGTCCTGTGACATCTTCTCGTATGTCCTATATTTATGGGTTAGATTGAGTTAGATTCATTGAATGGGGTGAAATTTTGTACAGTTTTCACATACTACTTTATATTTTTCATACTCATGTGACAGCTAGAATCATAAAATTTGGCTATAACATGGCCAACGGTCATGTCAACGTGCGTGCCGAATGTCATGATTCTACCTTTCCTATAAGTGTGCCAAATGATTACATATACGTGTAAAAGTACAAAATCAATTTGAAATCGAGAAATACAGCTGTATTTAACGTATTAGGGATAGAAATACGACGAAAAGTTATAGGACAAAAGTTATAGATCTCTCCAAAATGAAACGCCATTTGCTTTCTGACTTGTGATACGACTTAATGATCAGCCACCAAAAACCCCGAAACGAAGGCCTGCACCGTCGTTAAAATTGCATCCGTATTCGGAATTTTCCTGGGCCAAAAGTTATATATTTGCATAGCTTAGAATATTTCCTCAAAGAAAAGAGTGTCCAACATTCGGGATTAGCACTCGCATACATACGTGGTAATTAAGGAAACAATAATGCAGTTTAGTAAGTTGAAATTAATAGAAAATGGATTATAACTGAGGACATCCGGATGACGACAAATATGTAAATACCAAGTGAATGTATTGGAAAATCAAATGCTCCTCAATAAATTGTGCCGGTGTGAGTTATGGATATAAGAAAGCGGTAATCGGAGTGAAATTTAGGCGGAGGGATTCTTAGGTAATCAGATAAGAAGATGAATATTTGTGTTATTACTTAAGCTATTCGAGGACGGTTATAACCAATGCTATTCCGCCAATATCCCGCAGAATGGCCGATTGACGACTATCTTGCTTTCTACCCAAGGAACAACCACGAATTTAAAGGAATGATGAGGAAAATGGCAATACGTTGCTTCCCTGCTGGCAAGCAATCAGAGACGTTGCCATGGTAACCCATATATTCGTTGTCGGTCTGTCGGTCACTCAATGCAGAGCATGGTATCGACAGAAAATAGTAAATTTCTCCGTCATTTGAAGAGTAAGGTAAATTATGAACATAACAAAAGTTGTTTATAATGAAGAGACCTTTCACATACGGTCCATAGAGTTTACAGAAAATCAATAGTATAAGAGAAAATGGAGGAAAACCGTTGTGATTTTCCTATATAACCCCCGTCTTTTCACAGATTTTAAAGTGATATGCATATCGAAACCTTCCCCGGGATGAGTATACTCTAAATATAAAGTTTAGTTGAGATCTATCCAGCCGTTTCGACGTGATGGTGGAACAGACAGACAGACAAACAAACTGACACGAAAAGTAAAAACCACCGATTCGGTCTTGAGTTAACCTAAAACGGATAAATATCTGAAAACTTGGCAAAACAAAAGAAATTATAGACAGCGGACCCCCTACAACTTTATTTATATAGATTTCTGTAATGTGTTTTTTTAATTTTTCGAAAAATGTTCACACCGCATGTAGTTATAAGGGCTTAAGAGAAACTCTGCACTGACTCACATTAGCGCTCGTAAAGGTAGAAAAAAGCAAACTGTTGATCTAATCGACCGGATAACGATGATTAAGAAAAGGGTTGTAATTTTTAGGAATAAATAAGGAATATATTCTCACACTTTATTATATTTTATTTACCAACAATTCGAAGCTCTTATCCTTAAGATGTTTTCACAATGAGTTGCTTGCCTGCAGGGCTAGAACTTCGGATTTTTACGTCGCACCGATACAGATAGGTGTTATGGCGCCGATGGGGTAGGAAAAGGCTAGGGGCGGGAAGGAAGCGACCATGGCCTTAATTAAGGTACAGCCCCAGCATTTGCCTAGTGTGAAAATGGAAAACCACGAAAAACCATCTTCAGGCCTGCCGACAGAACTATGCGCACGCCTCCCATACTGCAGCTTACATATCGCAGAGTAAAAACACCGCTTCGACGGTCTTAGTTTATATGAGAGACCCTGTATATTAATTACTCGACAACAGTGACCTATTCCCCGACTTTACATAAAGATTTTCTTCAAATTCTGTTCTCCCATGTACTCGTGATGCGCGTACATACATACAGACAGGCAGGCAGACAGAGGCGACGGGAAATTAATAACTGAACTTCCTTCTTACTGTGGACATGAACGATAGCAAAGAAAAGTCACCTCCGTACAGGCCATGAACGCCCTTGGAGGAGTGGAAGATACGTGATGGGATAGAGTGGTTAGCTCTACGCCCGGCCGCCTTTGCCCCCAGGAATTAACCTGGTACTCATTTTTGGTGTAGGCTGAGTGAGCCTCAGGGCCATATGCATCTCCGGAAGTAGAAATCTCGTTTCTTAAATTTTACGACTTCCTGACGGGGACTCGAACCCACGTCCTTCCGGGCGAACCGAGCACGCCTTTACCGTCTCGGCCAGGCGAACATGAACGATACAGAAATTATTTTTAATTGTGAGCTATGTACAGATGAAAAACTTTTTAAATATAATACAGATAAAGCACTGAATTTTCTAACCACTACACTAGGCAGACATTCTTGTTAACGACAATGGTACCAGCTTAGAAAATGAAACTTATTCTAAACATCTGTGCGAACCAGAAGCCTTCTGAATGTCTTGGCGTGGGAAATGGGAGGTTTCAATAGAATCACGTGAACAATGAAATAACTTGGTAAACGTTAAACACTTGTCCCTAGGTCGAGTTTGTTAACAAATTATATCTACACAATCTTCATCATCATCATCATCATCATCTGTTTACCCTCCAGGGTCGGTTTTTCCCTCGGACTTAGCGAGGGATCCCACCTCTACCGCCTCAAGGGCAGTGTCCTGGAGCTTCAGACTCTTGGTCGGGGGATACAACTGGGGAGTATGACCAGTACCTCGCCCAGGCGGCCTCACCTGCTATGCTGAACAGGGGCCTTGTGGAGGGATGGGAAGATTGGAAGGGATAGGCAAGGAAGAGGGAAGGAAGCGGCCGTGGCCTTAAGTTAGGTAGCATCCCGGCCTTCGCCTGGAGGAGAAGTGGGAAACCACGGAAAACCACTTCCAGGATGGCTGAGGTGGGAATCGAACCCACCTATACTCAGTTGACCTCCCGAGGCTGAGTGGACCCCGTTCCAGCCCTCGTACCAATTTTCAAATTTCGTGGCAGAGCCGGGAATCGAACCCGGGCCTCCGGGGGTGGCAGCTAATCACGCTAACCACTACACCACAGAGGCGGACCACAATCTTCATTACGAAATTATTAACATTATTTTGTAGGACGAAATTCTAAAAATGTCTACGTTTTCTATTTTCAAGATCATGACTCTCGTTAAGACTGTCAGCAGTTCTAACGAAGATTAGACGAATAACATTACAATGGTCCGCCTCTGTGGTGTAGTGGTTAGTGTGATTAGCTGCCACCCCCGGAGGTCCGGGTTCGATTCCAGGCTCTGCCACGAAATTTGAAAAGTGGTACGAGGGCTGGAACGGGGTCCACTCAGGCTCGGGAGGTCAAATGAGTAGAAGGGGCTCGATTCCCACCTCAGCCATCCTGGAAGTGGTTTTCCGTGGTTTCCCAATTCTCCTCCAGGCAAATGCCGGGATGGTACCTAACTTAAGGCCACGGCCGCTTCCTTCTCTCTTTCTTGTCTATCCCTTCCAATCTCCCCATCCCCCGCAAGGCCCCTGTTTAGCATAGCAGGTGAGGCTGCCTGGGCGAGGTACTGGTCATCCTCCCAGTTGTATCCCCCAACCCAGAGTCTGAAGCTCCAGGACAGTGCCCTTGAGGCGACAGAGGTGGGATCCCTTGCTAAGTCCGAGGGAAAAGCCAACCCTGGAGGTTAAACAGATTAAGAAAGAAAGAAACATTACACTGCTTGTGTAGGTCAGAAAAAAATTACCAACCCGTAGTGCGACAGCCCATAAGGATCGTAAAATGCCAAGACGACAGCAGTCCAGATGACCTGCAGATACTGGAGTGCCACGAAATCAACATGTCATTATTAGTTGCATTCCTTGGCTTCTTGACCGGGTCCTCTGCCTCTCGTGTCAAACAGCTCAGTTGGTCTCACGAGGCTGAATGAACCCAGTTCCAGAGCAGTATTAAACTCGTTGGACTGACCGAGAATCGAACCCGAAGGACAAAAAATCTGTGATAAAATCTCACTCAGATAACTGTTGAGGATATGAATCCAGCTGTATTTTAAGCTCGCTTACTTACGATGTCGGGCTAGCGACTCCTCCCAAGGCCACTGTGGACCGGCCTTCCTTTCCCCTCTCAAACGACGACTCCGCGATCACATTACGCATTACTATCCCAGCGCGCGTCAGCTGATTGTGCGCTAGCGGACTGTTAAGTCAATAAGCTGGTTTAGAGATCTCCAGCCGGCACACCCCATCCTGACTCACTTAGGCCTAGGCCACGTGCTCCTCACATCTGAACACTTGTTGGGCGGCACTGACATGCAGTATACATCCCGCTAGTTCACATTCTTAACTCACTATCTCATGAATCACGATCCGTGAAATCAGATGAAGACTTCAGTGACTCAAATATGGGGCACAAAAAAGTCAACAATTGTCCTTATGCTGATTTCCTTTCATATGTCATATCCAGGGCTGGAAGTTTGATAACATGTCATCTTTTAACTGGTTCACAACAGATATTGCTAACCTGTACAGAAATCTTGATCCTATTTCCCACATTGTAGAAATGCTAATTTATTAGGTTTTTGTCATTTTTTGCCATGTTGTATATTTTTAGGCCATTTTCTAAAATTATACGTCATTATTTGGCAGTAGCGTGCACTAAACACCAACTACTCCAGCGCTGCTGGGGTAAAAAAACATTGTATTAACATTTTCTAATTATTCCTTAGAACGATTTTCATAATGTTTAAAAAATTGTGAACATCTAAGCCAAGCCAAGTACATCTGTCACGACAATCCTCTTGCACTACCGCAGTTCAGCTTCTCCAGCGAGCTGGGTTTCCTTGCCGGCGCAAAAGAGAGCTCCAGCGAAATTTAAAGTCGCTTGGGTGACGGATGTACTTCAAGCTTCCTTGTCCTGGGAGCTGAGCGGAGCCCTTCCCCCGACAGCAATATACGGCGACAGGCCAGCTAGCTTAGAAAATGTTAGTTTTAATACTTGACACTCGAAGTCTTCAGCGCCACACACTAGTGATTGCAAGTAATATATCAACATCTTAACAGTATAGCCACTTGCACATCGTCTTGCTAATAAAAATAGAGCCAGTATATGAAATCAATTGTAATATAGAATAACATATTTTAGTCTTGGGTTTCGCCATGTATACAGTTTTTCGAGCAATTAATTGATGGCATGTGTAGAGTGTGTGTTCCGATAGCCGCAGAAATTTTTTTAGGTTGCCCAGCATGAACATAGAGTTCGTATTTGGTTGTCTGTGATCGTGGTACATAGCTTAGGTAAGGTAATGTTAGTTTTAATACTTGACACTCGACGACTTGAGCGCCACACGCTAGGGACTGCAAGAACAATATCAGCATCTTAACATATAGCCACTTGCACATCGTCTTGCTAATAAAAATAGAGCCAGTTTATGAAATCAATTATAATACATGATGATGCTTGTTGTTTTAAGGGGCCTAACATCGAAGATCATCAGCCCCTAAATTATAATACAGAAGAATACATTTTAGTCTTGGGTTTCGGCATGTATACAGTTTTCTCGAGCAATTCATTGATAGCACGTGTACAGTATGTGTTCTGATAGCCGCAGACAATTTTTTAGGTTGCCCAACAGGAACATATACTTTATATTTGGTTGTCTGTGATGGTGGTATATAGTGAATTTTTGCAGTGTTCCTCTTGGATTATAGGTGAAAGTTTCGCGAGTACTGTGGCGTTCTTTATGAATATAACGTGTGTTGTACGTCGTGACAAATATTTTCCATCGTTTGTTGTTGATGCACGTACACTCAGTATGCAAGTGAAACTATAAAACTTCAGGGACGGTAAAATACCACTTAAATTTTGCTAATTAGTTTAGATTAGGCATTTTAAGTAAGAAACACTTACTCCCAGTGTATTTTTGTGAAAACCATGACTGTACTATCACGAAGCGTCACCGGATGAAACTAAGTAAGCCTACATTGTTTAAAATCTGCTATAGATTAAGTTATGATGGTGTCGTCACTGCCGTGAATATCAATTTACAGCCTAATAAAATGGTAATGTCGACTTTAGACAGTGTAGTGGGGCTACGATTGTTTATATTTTAAAAACTTTATTTCATCTGGGGTAATGAATATGTTCACAGCACGCCACTGTTCTCTGGTCATGTTATGGAATCTATTAGACTATTTGTTGTATACAAGGATTCGGTATACAGAAACACAACATAAATTTATTGCTTCAATAAGTTTTTACACAATATGTACATAATCATCATCATCATCATCATCATCATCATCATCTGTTTACCCTCCAGGTTCGGTTTTTCCCTCGGACTCAGCGAGAGATCCCACCTCTACCGCCTCAAGGGCAGTGTCCTGGAGCTTCAGACTCTTGGTCGGGGGATACAACTGGGGAGTATGACCAGTACCTCGCCCAGGCGGCCTCACCTGCTATGGTGAACAGGGGCCTTGTAGGGGGTTGGGAAGATTGGATGGGACAGGCAAGGATGGGGGAAGGAAGCGGCCGTGGCCTTAAGTTAGGTACCATCCCGGCATTCGCCTGGAGGTGAAGTGGGAAACCACGGAAAACCACTTCGAGGATGGCTGAGGTGGGAATCGAACCCACCTCTACTCAGTTGACCTCCCGAGGCTGAGTGGACCCCGTTCCAGCCCTCGTACCACTTTTCAAATTTCGTGGTAGAGCCGGGAATCGAACCCGGACCTCCGGGGGTGGCAGCTAATCACGCTAACCACTACACCACAGAGGCGGCTATATGTACATAAACATAACTAAACTTCTCTTGAAGCTGGATGAACTTACTAGCAATTAATGATGACATTAACCGTAGACTGAGGGTCTGTTGAAATATACACTTATACACATGAGAGTTCTATATACACACGAATCTATCTTGAGGAGATAGTCTGTCAAATAAAGGAGAGTTCAAGATAGTCGAAAACTATCTGCCTTGTAGAATTATTAGTGTTAACTTGCAATGAAAGTTCGCACTAACAGAATGCTAGTAATTCCCGTAGGCTTGTCAGGAACTGACATAAATATTCACAATTAGTAGAATACTAATGTTGATGTCGGAGCATAAGTGAGGACTGAGGGATGAGTAGAATACTGGCATCGGGGCTCGACGTGGCTACAGGAAGCGGGAGGTGAGGCAGTGTCAGAGGTGAAACCTCACAACCAGAATTCAGTCCACCTGTTCGATACACATGTTTAAGAGGGATAGCCTCCGTGTTCGACTTTCAGTGTAATCTGGCGTTGGACACTGGGGAGTCCTGGGAAGTAACGGAATGCTGCTCCTTTTATAGCGCTGGATGACGTCACAAGCAAGCGCACCTCGTAGAGTCTGGAAAGATCCGGGCTGCGGCGTGTTGCGGAGCTATCAGGCGCAGAGCTGAGATCGCGAAGGACACACAACACTATTTTATACTTTTTGAGTAATTTTCTTACAAGTTTGAAGATTTTGAAGCATTTACGCGTGTGGTATTGGATATTATCGCAACTTTAAGTGAGGATGAATACTTCACAAACGCTGTCAGTCTCTGGACTACAGAAACTTTGTTCATCACTTTCATCTTGGAAATGTCCACATTCCAGGAGAAACACCTTCAATTGAAGTCTTCCTCATCAACAGTCGAAATTTTGTTCTAAAGGCACGGGGCAAAGTTCTCTGCGAAACGTAAATAATTTCACCTGTTTACTTTACATGGCAAAAACATAAATATAGTAAAAATAGTAAATTGATTGTAAAATTTCATTTAAAATTGATGCCAATTTTTTTTAAAGTTTTCGGATCATTTTACTGGATTTTACTGTCATTTTCCAAAAACATTTTAGGCCATCAAAATCCTGGCCTTGGTCATACCCTAGTTTCCCTCTACCCAGTGCTGGATATACAATATTTGGATCCCTGTGCCAATTTTTTTTTTAAACCTTCACTAGGGAAGACATTTTTTTTTTTTTGTATTTTCAAATAACGGGAACATCAAATCTGACTTTATGATTCGGTCTTCTTCTATCTCTTTTCCCACACGTGTTGGGTCAAAGGTGCGTACTGTGTCACACATATGTGGATTTAGCCCTGTTTTACTCCCGGATGCCCTTTTTAATGCCAAACCTATATGGAACGGTGTATTCGCTATCGCGTGTTTCTGTGATGGTTAGTAGTGTGCTGTGTTGTCTGAATATGAAGAGGAGAATGTTAGCACAAACACAAACACCCAATCCCCGAGGCAGAAGAATTAGCCAGACGCAATTACAATCCCTGACAAGGCCGGGAATCGATCCCAGGCTTCAACGCTGATCATTCGGCCAATAACCGACCTTACTTAATTATTCAGCGTTTATGTGGATATTTTAATCTCGGCTTATGATTCCTCTAAGAATTAGGGAACATTAACAAATATCCATATACAGCAATAAGACATTCAGTAAGTTATTATACAGGATGGTCCGCCACAGCGTGAACCGGGTACATAAATAATTTGAAACAAATAATTTGATATCTCGCGCAGTTTTCATTTTTATCAGCTGCTTAAGTTAGCCAATGAGATCGCTTTAAGGGCAAATTCAAATGGGCTTTGTGAGGTGGTGATGCAGATTTAATAATACCGCCTCGAAAAATCCATTTGAGTTTGTTGTATCCGCTCTCCACTCCAGTCTAAAGCCAATGGAAAACGACAAAACGTGGTGAAAGAATCATTATAACACAAATCGAATTCATCGCAAAAAGATTCTAACAAAGTTATCCGCCATAAATTGAGTCTGCTACTAATGCATTTCACCCGAATATCAGGCTACAAACATATCGTTCAGTTGAGTGAAGTGGTCATTTCAAGTAATTTCCACGCTTCGCATCCCCCTTTCTCGCCCACCCCGCTCCCAAACCCGACTGAAAATTCCCGAACACGCTTCTGCGTCATCAGCAATATCGAATTCAATTAGACAAACAAAAGAATATTAAATATTTTATACCTGAATGAACTATCTAGCCAACTGGTCCAGCCTCAAATCACCTTTGAACTTATTTAGCACAATGTTTCTCCTTTTCTTCCCAATATCTCTCCATCTGTTCACTGGGTCCCTGTCTGCGTTCGTCAGCACATCCCGTAAATTTTCTTATAAGTTTCTGTGTAAATGTATTTTTGTTTAATTTATTTTTCTTTCTCTCTTTCTTAGTCGGTTTACCCTCCAGGGTTGGTTTTTCCCTCTGACTAAGCCAGTGACCCCGCCTGTACCGCCTCAAAGGCAGTGTCCTGGAGACTGAGACTTTGCGTCAGGGGGATACAAGTGAACAGGAGGACCAGTACCTCGCCCAGGCGTCCTCATCTAAAGATGCCCAGGTGTGAGCATGCATTCAGGAGATAGTGGGTTCGAACGTCACTGTCGGCAGTCATGAAGTTGGTGTTCCGCTGTGTCCCATTTTCCACCAGGAAAATGCTGGGGCTCTACCTTTATTAAGGCCACGGCCACTTCCTTCACACTCCTAGCCCTTTCCTATCCAATCGTCGCCATAAGACCTATCTGTGTCGGTGCGAAATGCGAACTGTAAAATAATAATAATAATAATAATAATAATAATAATAATAATAATAATAATAATAATAGGCCTAATCATAATAATAATATTTTCTATGGACTGAACAGAGGTCTTGTGGGGGATGGGAAGATTGTCAGGAATAGACAAGGAAGAGGGAATGAAGCGGCAGTGGCCTTAAGTTAGATACCATCCCGGCATTTGCCTGGAGAATTGGGAAACCAAGGAAAACCACTTCAAGGATGGCTGAGGTGTGAGTCGAACCCCCTTCTACTCATTTGACCTCCCGAGGCTGAGTGGACCCCGTTCCAGCCCTCGTACCACTTTTTAAATTCCGTCGCAGAGGCGGGAATCGAACCCGAGAAAAGGAACATAAGAAAACCGTCGGACTCTACCCGGCGCACAAATTTACCAACAAAAACGGTTCAAGACTCATTGAACTATGTCAACAGTGCAACCTTTAAATCATGTCCACATCCCTCAGGAAGCATCCCAAGAAACAAAAAACCTGCAGGTCCCCCATTGAATCCATTGGCGAATTTCAGATTGATCATGTGGCTATCTCATATCCGCGACAGAAAGAGGTAGACGATGTACAAGTGAGAAGAGGAGCAAACATCGATTCTGATCACTATCTGACAAGAGTTAAAGTAAAATTTACTTCAAAAATATACCACCCCAAAAAATCCAACAACAGAAATTTGACATAAAAAGGATTCCTGTTACCGAACTAAAAGAGGCATGGGAAAATCAACCAGCGAAAACATGGGAAGAATTCCACACCAAAATCATACAGAAGGCATGAGAAATGGTACCCTTTAAAAGGAATACAAAACACCCCCGGTGGAACTCAATATGCGACCAAGCCCTAGAGATTAGAAAATCTGCATTTCAGAAATACAACAGTAGAAAATCCGAGAAAACTCAACAAGAATTTTATGAGACCAGAAAACAAGCATCCAAAACCATCCGGAAAGGAAAAAGAAAGCACCTGAAAGAACAATTGGACTCAATTGAAGAAAACTTTAGAAACCACAACACAAGGGATTACTACAGAATGTTCACAGAAAAAATCCGAGGATACATTCTACAGAACTTATGTTTCAGGAAACAAGACGGAAAATTGGCGCTTACTAATAAAGAAAACTACCAAGATCTTACACGATACTTCTCAGAACTTCTTAACTGCCTCAAACCCACTGAAAGATTTCTTGAAGAAGCATCCAGTTTCACTCACCCAGAATCACCTCCACCAAACCGGAAAGAAATTCAGAGCCACATTAAACAACTAAAGAACAACAGAACCTCAGGAAAAGACGGGATTGTTGCAGGGTTCCTTAATATTCGTGGTCCAAATTCACTCAAAGAAAAACAAATCATACAGAAAATCTGGAAAAACGAAACACTCTCCGAAGACTGGAAATGTGCCTTGATTCACCCAATTCATAAAAAAGGAGACAAAACTGATGTCAACAACTATAGGGAAATCCCCCCCCCCCCTTGAAGTCGGCTACAAAAGGTTCTCTGCATGCCTGTTGAAAAGAATACAAGAACAACTCGAGCATAAGACTGGTGAATATCAAGCTGGGTTCCGCCCTCACAGATCGTGCACTGAACAGATCTGCAAGCTCAAAACCGCTATAAAATTCAGGGCCCTCAGAAACCTCCCAATCATCTGTACCGTCATGATTTCAAGACGGCTTATGATTCAGTTGATCGTCAATCTCTGTTCAACATCCTGAAAGAACAAGGAGTGGACTCTAAAACGCTCAACTTGATCAAACAAACCCTCACTGACACGAAGTCAAGAGTGAAATTAATGGGAGAAATCTCAGACAAATTCCTGATAAAAACTGGTGTCCGGCAAGGAGATGGATTTTCACCCTCCTCTTTAACCTCGTCCTAGATAAGGTGAAGAGGGAATGGGAAAAAGAACTGAAAGAGCAAAATAGCTGGAACCCAGTAAACATTGGGACACAAAGACCAAGCTTGAAATTCCATGCTTAGCCTTCGCAGATGATCTGGCCCTTTCGTCAAACGATGAAGTCGCAGCGATAAAGCAAGTTGAAATTCTTCAAGAATGTGCCAAAAAAGTCGGACTTCATATCTCCTTCCAGAAAACTGATTTTTTTTTCTGTTCAAAACTGGACATCCATAGTATCAATACAAAATACGGACAAATGAACAGAGTCCCTCACTTCAAATACCTGGGCGAAATCCTCGAACAAAGTGGACAAGAAAAAATTGCCCAAAACAACTGTGTCCAAAAACTCAAAAGAGCATATGGGAGAACAAGAGAAATCTACAACAAAAAATGTATGTCTCTTCACGTTAAGATTAAACATTACAATACTGTAATCAAACCTGAGGCTTTGTATGCACGGGAAACTCTAACGCTTCATAAAAAGGGCGAGCTCGAAAATATCCTAAAAGAAGAACGAAAAATCATGAGGAAAATTTTAGGACCAAGACAGACGGAAGAAGGGAACTGCCTCCAATTCCCGAAATCCACAGAAAAATGATCTAATATTGCTGCAGACCTCCGAAAAAGAATGCTAAAATTTTATGGACATTTTTTTGCCAGTGGCTTTACGTCGCACCGACACAGAGCTTGAAAGGCCTAGTAGTTGGAAGGAAGCGGCCGTGGCCTTAATTAAGGTACAGTCCCAGTATTTACCTGATGTGAAAAAGGGGAAACCACGGAAAACCATCTTCAGGGCTACCGACAGTGGGATTCGAACCTACTATCTCTCGGATGCAAGCTCACAGCCGCGCGCCCCTAACCGCACGGCCAACTCGCCCGGTTATGGACATGTTAAGAGGCTTCCAGAAACCAGACTAACCCACCAAATTCTTGAAAGAGTTGATAAACTGAAGAATTTCCCTTGGACACAACAAACAAAAGTGGACATGAAGAACGCACAAATTCAACCTGAAGAAATTTTGAACCGAAATATATATATAGAAAGAAAATTGACAAGTGGGAAGTTACTTCAGAGAATGAAGTACCAAAATGAGCAGGTATCAAGTGGACGGAAGAAAGGAAGAGGATCTTCAGCGAACAGATGAAAGCATCCTGGATCCTCCGCAAATGAAATCATAAATAAAACTTCATGTGTTCCGAAAGAGACCATTCACCCATAATAATAATAATAATAATAATAATAATAATAATAATAATAATAATAATAATAATAATAATAATAATAATAATAATAATAATAATAATAATAATAGTTTCATATTGTGTTGGTTAGAGTTCATTTGATCATTTCCCTTGTCTTCTTGTCGACTTGTAATTCCTGTAGTGTGTTGAAGAGTGCCTGTCTGTAGTATGTCTTATCTATGGGGTCATACGCCTTCTTGAAGTCAACAAAAGCATCATTGTCAGTGTGCTATTGTGGTCCGTGTGTACGTAGGCTACCGCTATGCGGAGTATTGACGCCCTAGAATGATTCCAGTCCACCGAGCCAGTTGGCTGCGCGGTTGGAACTTGCATTCGGGAAATGGTGGGATCGAATCGAACAGTGCCTTCGCAGGCCCGAATATGGCGTTACGTGGTTTCCCATTTTTTATACTAGGCAAATGCTGGGGCTGTATCTTAATTACGGCCAAAGTAGCTTCCTTCCCAATCCTAGCCCTTCCCTACCCTTGCGTCGTCGAAAACCAACCATGTGCTAGTGCGACGTTAAAACAGTAGCAAAGTAAAACACACAAACAAACAAAAAAGCCAAGACCCAACAAATTATTTGCAGAGTCGGGAACCGAATGCAAGAGACTCCTTATCTAAGAGACAAATATCGTATTACCATATACAAAGCCTGTTTCCAGCCATTCGACGGGCCAGGAATGGAATGAATGAAGCCCTCATCTGCGGTGAGGAAGTAATTGTGACATCTGCCGAACGTTGTCGCACTCTTCTGGGGAAATGATTAATGACTGACAGATGAAATGATATTGGAGAGTGCTGCTGGAATAAGACATGACAGGGAAAACCGGAGTGCCCCAAGAAAAAGTCGTCCCGCCTCCGTTTTGTCCAGCACAAATCTCATATGGAGTGAACCGGATTTGAACCACGGAACCCAGCGGTGAGAGGCCGACGCGCTGCCTCCTGAGCATGGAGGTTAGTTAAATAAATAAATAAATAAATAAATAAATAAATAAATAAATAAATCTTTCCTATGGAAAGGCGGAGTGAAGATAAGCAATGATTTCTTTGTATATTGTTTTGTCGCATACCGTATAAAACGTTGGCGGCAAAGATTTCATGGAATGAAATAGCAACTGCTTTAGTCATCACTCCCAACAGCCACCAGCGGATTTTTTACTTTGCTTTCCTCGAGATAACGGCCACCTGTTCTCGTAGTAATTCCGCTTCCCCTGCTTCTCATCCTTCTCGCAACCTTCCCGCTATACAACGATAATGATACATTGAGAACCAATAGGAATGTAAACAGTTATGATGCCACTGTCCGGCTCCCTGGCTAAATGGGTTAGGTCGCTGGCCGTTCCTATGATCATGGCACACCAACCCAGGACCCGAGCCACTGGAATTAACCAATGAAAGTTAAAATCCCCGACCTGTCCGGGAATAGAACCAGAACGGAAACAGCATTGTAGGATGTCACATTTCAAGTAACAGAAGAATGGAGTCCCGATGTGGAAATCAGATCTAGAATCGGCACTCCAAGAAGCGTCCGGCTCCATGGCTAAATGGTCAGCGTCTGGCCTTTGGTCACAGGGGTCCCGGCTTCGATTCCCGGCAGGGTCGGAAATTTTAACCATCATTGGTTAATTTCTCTGGCACGGGGGCTGGGTGTATGTCGTCTTTGTCTTCATCATCACATTTCATCCTCATCACGACGCGCAGGTCGCCTACGGGAGTCAAACTGAAAGACCTGCACCTGGCGAGCCGAACATATCCTCGGACACTCCCGACACTAAAAGCCATACACCATTTCATTTCACTCCAATAAGTGTGTTTCTGAAATTACAAAAATATTTTGTCCAAATTCGTTGCCGTACTGTGAAGTGTGATGTGTTACCGGTGCTGCTCTTCGGGATCGAAAGCTGGGCACTACAGGTTTTGTCAGTTAGCCGACTGTAGGCTTTCGAAACGCAGCTCGATTTGTTCTGGGTGACTACCGACAAAAGAGTAGGGTTACAAAACTGTTGCAAAGTTTGGACTGGGAAGACTTGGGAGAAAGGAGACGAGCTGCTCGACTAAGTGGTTTGTTCCGAGCTGTCAGTGGAGAGATTGGGTGGAATGACATCAGTAGACGAATAATTTTGAGTGGTTTCTTTAAAAGTAGGAAAGATCATTCATGAGGACAAATTGGGGCAAATATTCATTTATAGAAAGGGGAGTTAGGTGTTGGAATAAATTACCAAGGGAGATGTTCAATAAATTTCCAATTTATTTGCAATCATTTAAGAAAAGGCTAGGCAAACAAGAGATAGGAAAACTGTCACCTGGGCGACTGCCCTAACTGCAGATCAGTGGTGACTGATTGGATGTATTATAGAAAATTTGAGATGTCATGGGAAGACGCGTCGCCATCGAGGAGGCACCTCTGTCGAACTGGAAAATTACTCTTAACCCTCTTAAAACGCAGAAGAGTCGCCTATCTTGGCTACACCTTCCGAAATGACAAATACAGCCTGATACAACTGACACAGGAGGTTCGACAGAAGGTAAAAGTGGGCATCCAGAAGATTTCCGACAGTGGTTCAGTATCCACGAAACGGGAAGTACGAAATAATAGTACTTTGTCACCAACCTTCTGTGAGGAGCAGGCACCAGAAGGAGAAGAAGTAGAAGAATTATGCAGGGTGTTTGGGAGACTAGTGTAAATATTTTTTCTGCTTGTTATTGGTAGGGCCCTAAATAAATATGGCGTCAAAATAATGCCCTATTTCAAAAATTAAAAAACGAAGTTGAAAGTTTGATATTTGTAGCTCAGGTAGTCTTTAATGATGAACGACTTGGGGCTTTGCTGAGGTAAGAACAAATAATTTTTCTGCTGGTTATTGGCAGGGCCCGAAATACATATGACGTCAAAATAATGTTCTAATTCAAAAATAAAATGAAGTTGAAAAGTTGATGTTTGTAGCTCGTGTAGTATTTACTGGTGAACGACTTGGGGTTTTGCTGGCATACATTACAATACTTTGCAGAGTGAAAACGTTTGCTTCTTGTACGTAGAAAGTTTCCATACGACTGCAATGCACCGATGTACTTAGAAATTGCTTCTTACAAATTACGCATGCATACTGCCTGAAGCATCGTACGGCGGGTGTGGTACAAGCCGAGGGGCAAACAAAGCTACTATGCACCTCACAAACATCGCACTCTACTTCATGCTCTTCCCTCAAACAAACCATTTACTGCATGTCCAGGAAGCAGACTCATATGAAATAAGTATATTAAATCTGGTCTCAAAATGAGAGAAATCTTCCTAGACATTCGGTTCTTAAGCTCGTTCTCAATATCCAGAGATTAGTAGAAATAAGAGCGATTACGAAATGTCACAAATGCACAAGCATAACTCGTAATGTGTTTTGAACATTAAATCTATTCTCGGCCTTACTCCCACTAAAACGTGTATCTTATACCACTATTTCTCTTGAAGGAGTAATTAAGAGCGTACACACCATTGCACATCTAATATCTATAAAATAAAAAGAATTTGCCATCAGACTATATAGCGAATAGAGTAAGCTATAAACTTCACAAACGTCGTTGCCGAGGCAACAAAATATCTTCCGAATCAGTAAGTTTACGAGCAAAGCAATAAACTCTCTTCTCTTGGTGAATTTTGTTCTCGTATCCACCATGAATAATACCTTTGTTGTCATGGCAACCTCCAGTGAATATTACATAACATTCCAGATTTCCTTTTTCTCCCTGTTTAATGTTTTATTTAGAAGAAATTGTTTATTCTGTTTTCCCCATAATTGGAGATTGCCTAAACTAACAAATCTGATAAAAGAATTAAATTATTTGATGAGCTGACATTTAAAAGAGAAAATGGAGCACTTACAGTTTTTGTAAGTTGCTTTACGTCGCACCGACACAGAGAGATCTTATGGCGACGATAGAAGAGGAAAGGGTTAGGAGTGGAAAGGAAGCGGCCGTGGCCCTAATTAAGGTACAGCCCTAGCATTTGCCTGGTGTGAAAATGCGAAACTACGGAAAACCATCTTCAGGGCTACCGACAGACGGGTTCGAAACCACTATCTTCCGA
Source organism: Anabrus simplex (assembly GCF_040414725.1). Classification (NCBI taxonomy): domain Eukaryota; kingdom Metazoa; phylum Arthropoda; class Insecta; order Orthoptera; family Tettigoniidae; genus Anabrus; species Anabrus simplex. Next base: position 90,561,162 of record NC_090271.1, read on the forward strand.
ATACTGGATACTGACCGCACTTAAGCGACTGTACACTTACAGTTTAAGATATCTATATATATATAAAATAGCTTGCCCTGACTGACTGACTGACTGACTGACTGACTGACTGACTGACTGACTGACTGACTGACTCATCATCGCCGAGCCAAAACTACTGGACAAAATGAAATGAAATTTTGGGGATACATTCATATTAAGATGTAGGTGCTCGCTAAGAGAGGATTTTCGGATATTCCGTTGCTGAGGGGGTGAAAGGGGGGGGGGGTGAAATTTTAAAATGAGTGCACCTATATCTCAAAACTTTAAAAGTTTACAAATGTAAAAATTGGTATTTAGAATCTTCTTTGAAAATAAGGAAACACTTTTTTTTTCAGAAAATCCTAATAGGACGGGTGAAAAAGGGTGAAAAAGGGGATGAATGCCTTTAATCAGGATACCGGTACTTATATCTCAGAAATTGAAGATATTACAGACCTGAAAATTGGTACTTTTGATCTCTTTTAAAAATAAAGACACACGTATTTTTTTGTTTTTTGGAAAATCCAATGAATGGGAGGTGGAAAAGGGGGGTGAATTTTTAAAATGAGTGTATCTATATCTAAAAACTTTGAAAGATTACGGATGTAAAAAATGGTATTTAGAATCTTCATTAAAAATAAAGAAACACGTTTTTCTTGTTTTCGGAAAATATAATAGGAGGGGTGGAAAGGGGTGAAAACGGTTCAACGCATTTAATGAGGATACTTATATCTCAGAAAGTGAAGATATTACAGACCTGAAAATTGGTGTTTTGGATCTCCTTTTAAAATAAAGAAACACGTATTTTTTTGTTTTTGGAAAATCCAATTAATCGGGGGGTGAAAAGGGGGTGAATTTTTAAAATGAGTGTATCTATATCTCCAAACTTTGAAAGTTGACAGATGTAAAATTTGGTATTTAGAATCATCATTAAAAATAAAGAATCACGTTTTCTTTGTTTTCTGAAAATCCCAATAGGACGGGTGAAAAAGGGTGAAAAAAGGGGTTGAATGCCTTTAATCTGGATACCAGTACTTATATCCCAGAAACTAAAGATATTACAGACCTGAAAATTGGTACTTTTGATCTCTTTTAAAAATAAAGAAACACGTATTTGTTGTTTTTGAAAAATCCAATTAATGGGAGGGGGAAAAGGGGGGTTAATTTTTAAAATGAGTGTATCTATATCTCAAAACTTTAAAAGTTTGCACATGTAAAAATCGATATTTAGAATCTCCTTTAAAAATAAAGGAACACCTATTTTTTGTTTTCTGTAAATCCGAATAGGAGGGGTGTAAAAGGGTGAATAATGGGTTGAATGCCCTTAATGAGAATACATATATCTCAGAAACTGAAAATATTACAGAACTGAAAATTTGTATATGGGATCTCCTTTAAAAATAAAGAAACACGTATTTTTTAGTTTTTGGAAAATCCAATTAATGGCGGTTAAACAGGAGTGACAAAATGGGGTGAATTTTTTGAAAGACTATATCTACAGAATATCTTGGAAACGTAAAATGTTACAGACGTAAAAAGAGGGTGTTTGAAATCTCCTGTAAATGTAAAGAAACATATGTGATTTGTTTTGGGAAACTCCACTTAAGGGGAACTCAAAAGGGGTGAAATTTTTAAATGAGAACTTTTACAGTATATCTCAAAAAACTTAACATGTTACAGAAGTGAAAAATGGTATTTTTTATCTCTATTTAACATAAAGAAACGTGTATTTTTAGTTTTCGGAAATACCACTTGGGTGGAGCGGGGGGGGGGGGGGGTAAAAGTGACTGAAAATGGTGTTGAATTCTTTTAATTAGGCTACAGTTATCTCAAAAATGAAGATGTTACAGACGTGAAATTTGATATTTGGAATCTGCTTTAAAAGTAAAGAATCACGTATTCTCGGAAAATCCAATGAAGGAGGGGGGGGGGGGGTTGTAGGTGAAAGAATTGAAAAATTAATTGAGTTAATTGTATGAGAATACTTACATCTACTAAAAATTAAAGTTGTTAGGGCCTACAGACGTGAAAATGGGTATTTGTATCTCCTTTAAAAACAAAGAAAAACGTGTTTTGGGGGGCAAATCATCTTGGGGGGCGGGAGTGAAAAGGAGTTGAATTCCTTTCATTAGGACACATAAATCAAAAACTGAAGAAGTTACAGAGTTACAGTCGTGACGATTGGTATTTAGAAGATCCGTTACTATTAAAGGAACAAGTATTTTTTGCCGGGAAATTCACTTGGAAGGGGGGGGGGGGGGGAGGAGTGTGAAAGTGAAAAAAAAAAGCGATTTATTTTAATCTCAAAACTGAAGGTAATAGACGTAAACGATGGTGTTTGGAATCTCCTTTAAACATAAAGGAACACGCCTTCTTTTAGTTTTTATTTGGGGGGGGGGTAAATAAATTTTACGGCGGTGGGGTGTAAATGGAGGTGAGACCAATTGATTTTACTGTTCGTAATGTATTTATAAGGAGCGTCCGTTGCTCAGGCGGCAGTCCGCCGGCCTCACAGCTGGGTTCCGTGGTTCAAATCCCGGTCTCTCCATGTGACATTCATGCTGGACAAAACGGAGGCGGGACAGGTTTTTCTCCGGATACTCCGGTTTTCCCTGTCATCATTCATTCCAGCAACACTGTCCAATATCATTTCATTTCATTTGTCATCCACTAATCATTGCCGCAGAGGAGTGCGACAGGTTTCGGCTGCCGGCACAATTCCTATTGTCGCCGCTAGATGGGGGCTTTATTCATTCCATTCCTGATCGTGTCGAATGAATGGATAGAGGCTGTAGATTTTCGATGTACTTATTCTGATCATAAACCGATCATTTTAAATCTTTCCTGGGTTCGTTTTCAACAGCCATCTTTTCCTTCGGAGAACGTTCTTAGATTACAGTAGATTCTCCTGGCATATAAATAAAAATTTAAAGACATTTGAAATAAACGACAGGAATGAGATTGACCGTCCAATTTTTCACCTCTATAATAAGGTCAATAATGCACGGAAGTTTGTCATTCGTATGGCCAGAAATCCCGCACACTTGCCTACGCGCGACAATGGTGCTGGTCATATTCTCAACAATGACAATGGCAGCAGATGTAATTTACCTGCAAGTAGCGGTCTTGCATCTTGCTGTGGGGTCCAGAACATCTATAATAATAATAATAATAATAATAATAATAATAATAATAATAATAATAATAATAATAATAATAATAATAATAATAATAATGTTCTGGACCGTCGCCAAATGTGCGGACCGCGCTGGAAACGGGTCCTGGGCGGGTAATGACTACGATTGCAGTCCGGCCGCGGGTTCAGTATCGCCAAGGCACCCAAGACGACACCACGCTGGATCTCCTGAAGAATTTGATCCATATTAAAAATGCTTATAGGAAAAGATGGCAAAGATTTAGGGACCCAACTGACCGGGTGGAATACCTGGACTTAGCTCGGGAAGTACGAAATCGATTGCTGGAAAGAAAGATTGAAAAATGGGAGGAAACTTGCCATAATGTATTAGAAAACGAGTCAGATCACGAATTTTGGCGGATTCTCTCAGAAAACGAGCCAGATCGTGAATTTCGGCGGCTTATATATAAAACAATAAACATTCAATTCTAAATTTCAGTAATATACCGTAGCGAAGCACGGGTATCTTGCTAGTCCTTAATATAACTGTTTTGGAGTAATATATGTTGTATTGAAACATTACAACTGCAATGGAGTCTTTTAAATTTTTCACACCGAGAGAGTTGGCAGTGCAGTTAAGGTTGCACAGGTGTGAGCTTGCATTCGGGAGATACTGGGTTCGAATCTCACTGTCGGCAGCCCCGAAGATGGTTTTCCGTGGTTTCCCATTTACACACCTAGCAAGTGCTTGAGCTGTACCTTAATTAAGGCCACGGTCGCTTCCTTCCCACTCCTACGTTTTCTTATCCTTTTATCGCCATTACACTTATCTGTGTCGGTGCGACGTAAGCAACTTGTTAAAAAAAGTTCATACGTACTGTAGACATTATATTATGGTTATGAATTCCTCATTGGCTGATAAAGATAGTTCCTAAGGATACTTAGGGACCTCTTAGAGCGTATAGACAAAGATACACCTCATTAATCAAAGTGTGTCTCGGACTAAACTATTTACAAAAATCGTCAAACCTCAAGGGTATTATCCCTTTAGCACCAATCTGAAACCTTATAGTATGGAATGGTTGAATTGTACGTGGCACACTTGTCCTCATGTACATCTGCGGGCTGGCTTTCGTCGTTTCCATTCTGATGTCAGGGACAATAATGAAGCCATTAGTTGAGCCCTCCTGGATAGCGAAGTGCAAGGATTGTGAAGGTAGCGACTGTGGACGTAGTGAAGATACAGCCACGGTATTTTCTGGCATGAAAATGGGAAACCACGGAAAACCCCCTTCATGGCTGCCGGCTGTGAGCTTCGTGCCCATCATCTCCCGAATGCAAGTTCACAGCTACGTAACCCAAACCACGTAGCCAACTCATTCGGTGAATTTCTTTTAATATTTCCTATACCTGACAGTATGTGGAGGCTAATACTGGGATCCACTCAACAGATTTCAATAATTATTTTTCCAGTAGAATGTTAATTTCTTCCAGATTATTACAAATATACCAATCCCACGGCGCTGCACAGTCCGAAGGTTTGTAGATCACGAGGTGACACGTGGACAGCACGACGAATCCTATCGGCCGTTATTTTTTGCTTTCTAGACCGGGGTCGCTATCGCGCCGTTAGCTACTCAATGATTAACATGTAGGCTGAGTTGACCACGATCCAACTCAGATTTCCTCACCTCGGGAGCGACAGTGAATGCTGTCAGTTATTGTGACACATTGGATCGTTTATAGGAAGCAATTCACAGAAAACAACCTGGACTTCTCTGAACAGGCACCATGTTTTGCACTATAACGCTAGGCCACATGCAGACAAAAACACACGCGAAATGTAACGGCGCTTCCTGTAGGAGGTACTGGATCATGCTCCCTGCTGCTTCGACCTGGCACCCAGTGATTTCCATTTCTTAGGACCGTTGAGAACCATCTGGGTGGAAACCGATTCAACGAAGATCCGACCGTTCAACATGCCGCCATGACGTGGCTTCAGAGACTGGACGCAGGTCTCTTTCATGCCGGCATCGATGCCTTGATGTACCGCAGGAACAAGGACAACAATGTTGACTACGTTTAAATACTGTAGTAATGCGTATCAGTGCCGTACTACTGTGTATTCTTACCTCTTCTCATTATACGTAGCTGAGCGACGTGATTTTATGTTCTTTATCATTTCAGTGCTGCATCCTTAACGGGACATTTCCATCCAGAGCGGTTTTCAGCTTTTCTTAATATAATCTGACCAGTGATCTTAGCTTGATCAAACTATCTACTTGCTGTTTTCCTCGCCTTCTTAATGCTCACTTCATCTCCAATGGAAGCATTTATTTTCTTCTCTCCACCCAGGGTGTACGTAGCATTTTCCGCCAACACCACATCTCAAAGGCATCGATTCGGGTTTTGTCATTAATTTTCACGGCCCAGGTCTTATAGCCATACAAAAAGACGGAGAACACTAGTGATTCAATCAAGCGCACCTTCGTAGCTTCCGGTTTTGCCAAGTTTTAGTGAGTTAAACCACTGCAGCCCTATTTAGCACAACACACCTTTTAATCTCCTTTTCACTGATTCTTGTGTCACTGATGACTAGCCCCAAGTATACGAATTTCCTCACTACCTCCAGGTCGTTTAGGCATACCGTAAGTTGTGTATCCTTATATCTGCCCATAAAATAAAATTTCTCCGCGCAAGCGCTTTTTACCTTATATTTTGAATCTACAGTACTTCATACCAAAGCACCTTGTTGATTCTGGCGCTCGGTTTGTCACTTCAATGTCCTTGATCCGTTTCTGCTACCCTCGCCGATTGTGTTATCCAACATTCATTTGAGAATATATCACTTGCTTAAGAAAGCTGTATTAAGGCGGCTTTGCAATGAGACAACCACAGGCTATCCACACCGCATGTGGGATGATACAGGACAGAGGCAGCGAAAAGGTACCGGCAATTTAGCTGGTGCAGGTGAACTGAAGAAACGTTTGCTTTCATCCCGAGTGGCGGGGATGGACTGCGCGGTCAAGCAGCCCAGCGAGCATGGTTAGCGGTAAAGCGTAAGGAATGAAGGTTTAGTTTACGAGTGGAGTTTTAGTTCAGCGCACATTATTACTGTTGCATTCCTACACTTGCTGTTGAATGTCATTTATATTAGCTGTCCATATGGTAACGCATAGTACACATAAACAATCTACTTACTCTTGAAGCTCTCGAGATTTAAATCGGACGAATTATATGTAAAATTTCAGAGGCGGAGATACAACTAGTGTTTCAGAACGCTTCACGCCGATCCAAGGTTTGTATTGAGAACGATATGTAGCATTTCCAACAACTGCTTTGATGAAAGGAAAAATCTACGTTCGTTTTCATCTTCATTCATTATTAATTAGCAATTTCTTTTTCAATTTGTTTTACGTCACACCGACACAGATAGGTGTGAAAATCGGAAAAGCCATGTTTAGGGCTGCCGACAGTAGGGTTCCCACCCCACCATTTCCCGAATGCAAGCTCGCAGCTACGTGGCCCAAACCACGCGGCCAACTCGCTGAGAATGTATTCGTTACAAGTAATCTTATTACTTTTATTCAATTACAGCCCAACTCTGCTCGCAGGTATATGAACCTTTCCGACAAACGAGTGCGTTACAAAAATGTTACCGAGTTTGGGCTGGGAAGACTTGGGAGAAAGGGAACGAGCTGCTCGACTAAGTGGTATGTTGCAGGTTGTCAGTGGAGAGATGGCGTGGAATGACATTAATAGACGAATAAGTTTGACTGGTGTCTTTAAAAGTAGGGAAGATAGAAAATATGAAGATAAAGTTGGAATTCAAGAGGACAAGTTGGAGCAAATATTCATTTATAGGAACGGGAGTTAGGGATTGGAATAACTTACCAAGGTAGATGTTCAATAAATGTCATATTTCTTTGCAATAATTTAAGAAATGGCTAGGAAAACAACAGATAGGGATTCTGCCATCTCAGCGACTACCCTAAATGCAGATCAGTAGGGATTGATTGATTGATTGATTGATTGATTGATTGATTGATTGATTGATTGATTGATTGATTGATTGATTGAAAAACATTCTCGCGTTTCAGATGCTCAGTCTTTTGCTAGTCTTGTAAGGTGAAATTGCTGCTCGTGTGGGATGAAGTGTATCGGCAGTGCAACGGGTGTGTACAGAATGGTTCACAGAAGACTGTAGAACACGATGAGATGGGTCTGGTCGCACTATCCAGACCACCCCGAGAAGATCGACACCTCATGCGAATGGTATTGCAGGACAGATCTGCGTCCCCTCGGCTCTGGCGCAACAGTGGAACACAGTACACTGTCAGGAATGACAGTCCGTCGCCGTTTATTACGGTCTGGGTTACCGGCGCGTCGTCCACTTCTCCACCTACCTTTGACGAATGTGCATAAACATGCTAGACAGCAATGGTGTACGGAACGACGTCACTGGGGACAGGAATGGTAGCAGATAATGTTTTCGGACGAATCCAGGTTCTATTTGTTTGAAAATGATGGCCGCATTTTGGTTCGCCGGAGACAGGGGGAGAGACATCACATCGACTGCATTCGCACAAGACATACAGCGCCAACTCAAGGCCTTATGATGTGGGGTGCTATTGGGTACAACCACAAATCACAGTTGGTGCGTGTCCAGGGCACTGTGACCAGTTTGGCCTACGTTAATGACACCCTGCAACCCGTAGCCATCCCCTTTCTGCACGACACCCCAGACGCCATATTTCAGCAGGACAACGCGCGACCACATGTTGCTGCACGAACACGTGTCTTCTTGTTGCCACAGGATGTCAGACTGTTGCCCTGGCCCGCCCGATCACCGGACTTATCGCAAATCGAAAATGTGTGGGATATGGTGAAACAATGCCAACCACCAAAGATGAACTGTGGAGCCAGGTAAATGCAGCATTGATGGCTATACCCCAGGACGCCATTCGCGCCTTATACGCGTCGATGCCATCGCGCATGGAACAAGTTATCAGTGCCCATGGAGACCCAGTGCCTACTAGGAAAAAGGACACATGCTGAACCTAGGTGATTGAAATGCTAATCGTTTCTGCAGAACATACTAATGAACATGTCCTGTGAATATGCACTTCCTATCTCTAGTCTTTCAAGGTGTTCTGGTTTTTATGAGCATGTGTGTATAACAGTAATGCGTATTTTTGAAGTTGGTGGGCACTATGCTAATTTATATGTATGTATGTATTTATTTATTTATTTATTTATTTATTTATTTATTTATTTATTTATTTATTTATTTATTTATTCACTGAAGCCGGCTCGCTTGTCAGGTCTCCAGTGTTTCACAGATGCTCGCAGTTCTGTCCGGTCTGGCTACTCGCTCTCAGAGGTTAAGTACCGGTAGTTGAAACGGAGAACTGACAACACTGTATCTCAAGTTGGGGAAATCCTGGCACTCCGCGGACAAGGAATGTAAACACAGCCGGGCAGCTAGGCTTCAAAAGCGTGCCGGTCGTTAACGAGGAAATTGCAAAAATATAGAGTAGGTACCATGTGTCTGCGTAATAGGGGAATACCCATGTTTCTTGAACTGTAATATTACACCGATAATTGCATTATATGCCTTTGCTGGTCAGACTGAGTGTTTACAGTGCACTAAGTCCTCTGATGCGGACTAAAACAAATCTGTTATTCTCATTGCCCTGTCTGACTGAGATATGAGCGATGCTAGCAAAGCCATTCTTGATACAGCCAGTCCCTGTTATGAATGATGTGAAAATGTTACTCATGGGTAGAGCCCTGCACGGATGCGGATATCCGCGGATATTCGCGAAGTTAGGGTCTTGGCGGATGCATACTGAATGGCAGTGCGGATAATTTTGCTGACAATTTCTAAATAATTAAGTTTATTAATTTTCACTCAGATATACTCTTATGTTTGCTTGTGGTTAGGCGACCCTTGACAGTGGTATGGAAGAATGGTGATGTATAAAGCACCTTGCGTCCATACAGCTGTAATTCTGAACGTAGCCTAACTGGCTCATGTCCGCAATTAATGGAAGGAAGGAACAACGATCAATTCGTCGGTAGTTGTCGCAAGAGAAAATCATTCCAAAATCCTAGAATGTGGGCGGGGGAGGGGGGTCTGGTGCCAGATATCAGGGCTGTTGTATTGTGTTAACAGATATACCAGTGTTAATACCTTGGCTGTATTATACTGTAGTTAAATATTTACAATATCCGCGGATGTGGATGCGGATAATATTTTTTATATCCGCGCAGGACTCTACTCATGGGGTCGGTTGGTGCGTACTTTTCAGCAGGCTTGGCCGATTGATATGTAAGTGCATCTCCGGTTCGGTGAGGAAAGCAATGGGAAACTACCTCACTCCTCATTTTCCTTGTTCGCCTCTTCAGTGATGCCTAGGCCATCTATGACTGCTGATCGCTGAGCTGCTGAGGATCCGAGCAGCCTTCGGGCTGACTAATCAACATACATGCAATGTATTATCTTCAGAAACTCACGGTATTTTATATAATTGCATTCCATAAGATTAGCCGGGTATTAAATAAGAATCCTTAATACAAAACAATTTGTCAAAGTAGCGAAACGCTGTCTGTTTTTCTGTTAAGAAGGAAAACATTCATTTTCAGTGTTGATTTGTTGAGGTAACTTTTATTAAAGATTTTTAGCCTGTCGAAGCACAAAATACAACACGTAGAACACTATAACATGCCTGTAATTAATATTATTAATGCGTTCTTTGACATTAATGTTACGAGTGCGCTCTTCTAAACATGTACTGGACATTCGTTTCTACTAGGGACGGTCATAATGCATTCATCATTAAGTCTACATTATAACGTACAAAGTGTCGAGCTCTCCGCCCTTACAAATGTAGTTTCCACGCTGAAAGGGGCCTGCTATTATGTCCCGCCTATTTGGAGTGAAGAGACCTTACAATACGGCTCGTGATTGCCGTGTAAATCAAGTCTCCAGCCGGATATTTGACGCGTTTGAATACTCTATTAGGAGCACAATAACCGGCCAGCCTTCTCAGATCAGGAAACAGGGGTTCTGTCACTCGCCTACCCGGGTCGGAGGAATATTGCGCAGCTTTACGTCCGTATCACTTATCACTACGGCCCGGATTTTTAGGTTTTAAACTATTTTATTCCTTGCTAGCTAACTGCAGTATTTTAACTTACTTATTCATTTAATTACCATTTGAGTAAATTACTCGAATCTTATAAAACCTAAAAATGGCTAAATAAGACGTTAAAACCTTTAAAAAACTAAATGGGCTATTCAAGACAATATAATGTTATTTTGAAATAGAAGTACCAAATATTAATGAATGCTTTTTTTAAAATAAAAATTATGCACGATTTTTTGAAACTACTTCATGGTTTGGAACTGGAGCAAAACAACGTGGTACGATACTATTCCACCAGGGTACAGCAGAAATCAAGAGGCAACCCCCTGGCGTTCACTGACCTGTATCTAGAAGGTACAAGCCTGCCTAACTTGCCAGCTTCAGCGCATCTCTCATTCGGTCGACTACCGCCAGCTACTGCGCTGTTCACTGTTTAGCTCTATACACATTATTGAGCGACAGACTAAAATTAATTTTTCCCTATAAATCAATTATTGAAGGCAGTTTAAGAAGCTTACGCATCTCAGAAGTAGCGATGCCTGAAGGCAAGTCATCTCGAAGTTGGGTGATTCGCCAGTGGATTGGTAACGATCCGGATTTCACTATAGATGGCAAAATCATATTTTGTCAAGTCTGCCAAAAGCAGATAAGGAATTACAGACATGATACTGTATAGGCTTTTGGGCTTATGCCGTGTCAAGAAAATAAGGTGAAATTCTTTACGTTTCGCAGAGAACTGTGCTCTGCGTCCTCAGAAGAAATCTCGACTGTCCATGGGAAAGGCTTCTTAAATAACGACTCTTTAAATTTGTACGTTATAACAAAAGTGGGAATGGTACGTTCATTCGCCACCAGATGGCTCCCAGAACGTGGCAACAGGTAAGGAATTATTTAACATACCCCTAACAAAAAAATCCCCATTGCTGTAATGAAAAGCAAGTTTTATAGAAAATTATAAATGAGCTAAACATAAATATTATGGTTGAATGCTCATGAGACGAATGCTGCAAAGCAAACCTCGAATGAGTAATAGTACTAGGGAGTCCACACAAAATGAAAGTTGAGCGAATAGTACATACCTTGTGTCTACAATAAGCTATAATTATTTTATTTACGGTACGTATTTTTCCAGGTGGCATGTGACCAAAAATCAAAATTTGTGCAGCACAAGGAATCTACAGGACATATCAGCAACATTGCTATTAAAAAAGGAGCAATTTTCCATCGCATAAGCCACTAATTTAAAGTTTTCCTGGCACTTCAACAGTGGATATTTTTAATATCCGTTTATGTGAAGCGCTGGTTTCGGCAAAAGAAATTTCTTGGGGACATCAGTTGCCGTAAGATACTAGACGAATCCACGTCGAGAAAACGTTCTTTGGAAACATTGTACGAGAAAACTATCGAAGACGTAAAAGGTATTATATATGTGATCGTTACATCTGGCTTTCGGTGGATGAGACACCATAGCACCATAGCTTACACCATCCGAGATGCTCTTCGCATTCTTTGGCCAAGAGAAAAACAGGATGACAAGTTTTTACTTCTTTTGAGTGACAGTGCAGCATATATGATTAAAGCTGGTGAAGTATTGAAGAGTTTCTACCCCAACATGCTGCATGTAACTTGCATAGCCCATGGCTTACAGAGATTGGCTGAAGAGGTTAGAAATAATTGTCCAGGAGTAAACAGTATTGTTTCTTCTGTGAAAAGGGTGTTTCTGAAAGCTCCTAGCCGCATTATCATATTCAAGGAAACTCCTCTTCCTCCCGAACCCATCATCACACGTTGGTGGACATGGTTCAATGCAGTCGTATACTATGCCCATCACTTTGAAGACATTAAAAATGTTAGAAATTCTTTTGATGTCAATGAGGCACTCTGGACAGCAAAAGCTAAACAGAACGAGAACGCTGTTTCACTTGCCTTCATTAGGGCACACTTTGCTGATCTTCCTGCAGCTATTGAGCATGTTGAGTCGGCATCGTTGCCATTAAAAGATGCAATAGAAGTTGTGGACTCCGTTTCGAAAAAGGAAATAACAAGACCAGTGGGTGCAGCCTATTCACTCAAGCTCACCAAAATTCTACAGCGAAACCCTGGATTTTCAACAATGAAGAATGTTTCTGCAATACTTCAGGGAGAAGAAGTTACTGACGAGGTACCATGGGGACCGAGAGCTATTGCTTTAACCCTTAAATGCACAGCATTGCATATGTGCAAAAGTAAATTTACTTGCTTTTTATATCTGATTTACGAGTTTACAAGTGTGCGTTTACTTCTGAAGTGTTGCAGTAGCTACAGTAATCGTGCAGTTTTGCATAAATCGGAAAGTAAAACATTCAAAACTCTTAACATTGTACTGATCCAAGTAGGTTTCAAAAAAAAAAAAAAATTGACAAATATTTTAAATTGTTTGTGAATTTAATTTCTCGGAATGAAACAACATAACATTTGAAAGAAATAATAAATCCTGCATTTAAGTGTTAATGAAGTTTGCTCCAATGACGTCTTGTTGTGTGGAGCGTACATTTTCCTGCTATAAGAATATTTTGAGAGATAATAGAAAAAGTTTAACTCTGCAAAATCTGGAAATGTATTTAGCTGTACAATGTAACAGAAGTGTTCTGTGTTTCTGAAAATATTTGTTTCTTGATGCATTGGAAGTGACAAAAAGTTAACCTACACGAACCATCTATTGTATGTGCGCATAATTATTCTTTGTTATTTTTTATTTCAGTTGGTATGATGTGTTTGAAATGCTTTCATTAAGCCATTCTGTCCCATATTTAGAGAATATTTTGAAATAAGTGGTATAATTTTGTACTAGAGAGGCGTGAACGTTGCAATAAAGTACAAAAAACTTTGAATGAATAGTATAACTTTAGTAACGATTGAAATGATCATAAAAAAACTATTTCAGTAGGATAAAAACCCAAAAAACTATTTTGAGCTATTAGAAAAACTAAAAAGTGGTTTTTAAGAATCTAAAAATCCGGGCCCTACTTATCACATAACCACGATTAGGCTATCACAAGTGTTCCAGACTCATTCATGTGCGGAACGGCATAAATGTCACAAACATGCTTTAAGACAATTTACTTAATAGTTATAATTCACAAAAAACGTCAGGTTCCTCGGTTGAATGGTCAGCATATTGGCCTGGGCTCTTTTCGCGACCGACCAGGGCATTTTAAGCCGCGTATGGTTTTTAAGGTCAGATCAAATGTAAACGGAACAGGGGGGCACAGAATAAAATCAACAAAGTTTAATTCAAAAGTAATCTTCAAATTTACACAAGCACTTGCCCCGTTGCTTCACCAAGCGGAATACAGTAGAACTCCCGGTTATTCAAGGTAATGTGGACCGAGGCCAGCTCGGAAAAGTGAAAGCTCCGATAATATCTTGGTGAATCTGATATAATTTAAAAACAGAGAAAAAATATATTCACGTTAATTTTTGTAGTAAATACAGTAATATATAGCAATAGATTGTAATTCGAATTATAGTTATAAATGCTGTAATATAATGCAGAGTACTGTATTGTTATATTTTAATACTGTATGGATTGTTTCTCTCGCAGTAGCCAATACAATAAAATGAAACAACATAACCAAAACGAATCACTTTGTATTGTTTCACACTTTAAGCTTTCTGAAGATAGTTTCTTTAGAGTTGTTTTGTTCCTTTATTGTAGAACCTCGTTTCTTTGCCAGAATAATATACATGCGCGAGGACACAGAATTCACGATGAAACTTTTAAGAATTATGGCATTAAAAAGGTACTAATGTGTTTTAGACCTACATATTTGGCTCGGATAATACGTTGCCTCGGATAATCGGTGTTCTACTGTTACACTCCTCGCAGAACTCTTTGGCTTAGATTGGATACATATGTGAACACTGTCCATGATTTCCCTGTTCCAGTATATGTTTTTCTCAACGGACTAACAATCGTAGAGCCCTGATCTAAACCGATGCGACTTCCAATCTTGAGTCCGTTGAAAGAGACGCATTGAAGTTATGAACAATGTTCGCAACTGGTACCAATCTCAGACAAAGGAATTATTTGAGGAGAGTAGTCACCGCTTGTTGAAGTAGTGGAACAAGTTCTTGTGTATATTAACTTTAGAGATTACTTTTGAAATAAACCTTGTTGATTTCATTCTGTGGCCTCTGTTCCGTTTTGATTTGATCCGCCTTTCTAATTACTCTGGCTCGCGGACTGACTGTTAGTATTGGTCCTAGTAAGCATATCTTCATTCATATAAAACACATCGCTATCACCCATCACAGATACAGCCAATAGAAAACACATCCCTCTACACAGGGTTGGTGTCAGGAAAGGTGTCTGGCCGTAAAACTGGGCTTAATTCATATGCAGAGCCGACCCCAAGTAATTGGGAAAATGGCAAGAAGTAGAAGAAATGAGAGGAACAAAAATAGTCATTTATTTCCAAACAACCCGTTACATTTCTCGACAAACATTCAGATGCGTTTAGTAAACAGCCTGAGCTGTTTTCATTAACAATATTGTATTCAAATCTATTCCCTCATTGAATGTGATATTGCGTCATGTTTCTCCCAGTAAACAATACACAAGGGCACTGTATGAGCAACACACTCCTCTAAGTAAAGTTCGTAGTTTTCTGTGGTTTCCAGTTTCAATTCACGTGATAACCGATATTCGAATCTCGCTACTTCATGGCAGTCGCGTTCCTGTGATTCGGATTAAGGGGCTGCCTGGCCGAGGCGGCAAAGGCGTGCTCGGTTCACCTGGAAGGACATGGGTTCGATTCCCCGACAAGAAGTTGAAAAATTTAAGAAATAAGATTTCCACATGGACCTGAGATTCACTCAGCCTACACCAAAAACTAGTACCAGCTTAATTCCTGGGGGCAAAGGCGTAGAAGTAACCACTCTACCCCATCAAGTACCGATAATGGAAGCCTTTACCTTTCACACCTCCCAGGGCCTTCACAGCCTGTAAAAACCAAAACCAAACCCCATCGCACTACAGCCCTTGAAGGACCTTGGCCTACCAAGCGACCGCTGCTCAGCCCGAAGGCCTGCATATTACGAGGTGCCGTGTGGTTATCACGACGAATCCCCTCGGCCGTTATTCTTGGCTTTCTAGACCGGGGCCGGTATCTCACTGTCAGATAGCTCCTCAATTCTAATCACGTAGGCTGAGTGGACCTCGAACCAGCCCTCAGGTCCAGGTAAAAATCCCTAACCTGGCCGGAAATCGAACCCGGGGCCTCCGGGTAAGAGGCAGGCACGCTACCCCTACACCACGGTGCCGGCTTCATAGCCTGTACGGAGAGAAATTTGCTTTTCCGATTCGGGTTCAACGTAAAACTACAGGCTTTCTACCGGCTTCTTTTCCATTTCAACTCCCAGTCCCTGTGCTAGCAGAATTAACCTTATGAGGCTAAAATCTCCGACCAGGACGAGAATCGAACCCGAGACCCTCTGAATCGATGGGCGTTAGGCTGACCACTTAGACAAAGAGCCCAACAGAGTTGATACAAGTATACTCATCCTGAAAGTGACATGCATACTCTCTATTGGACCTAAACGTTGTCTTTACCCACAACAAACAAAAATGTACTTCACCTTGATTGAATGGCCAGCATACTGGCCTTCGGTTCAGCTGGGTGTGTGTTTGTGCGCAGTCTCCAGCATTATAAATTCTCTAAGAAGGGCCCCATCCTCACAGACCTGCACCAGACCATGAATTATATTATTATAAAATAATGACCACCTCTGCAGTGGAACGGTTAGCGCCAAAATCTGCCATCCTCGGAGGCCAGGTTCGATTTCCCGAACTCTCACAGATTTAAATATTGGCAGGAGGAATGGTATGTTGTTAAAAGAAGTACACGGCGATGTGCCTGAAAAGAACTGCACCGCATCACGAGTTTATTTGTGGTATGCCATAAAGCAATAAGAATAAGGTTTATTTCAATCGTAAATAGAGACATATTCTTTACTAAAATTACAATAAATTAAACTAATTTATCTACTGATTTAAGAACTACAGGCACATTATTGTACTTTAATTATGAGGAAAATTTTACCATGTAAGTGCAGAAATTCACTGAATGTTTACGATGAACTTTTTTCATCTATTCCGAAACTGTACTTCTCGTACGTTACTATTTCCAACCTATTCAGAGAACCATTCTGCTGTATACAGTATTTGCAGTTGACCTCCAGTATTACAGATTAAGAGCCTTATAAATGGCTTATCTGCTCCTTCACACGGTAAATGCACTGACTTTTTTTTTTTAGAATCTATTTTACGTCGAACCGAGACAGACAGGTCTTATGGCGACCATGGGATAGGAACGGACTATGAGCGGGAAGGAAACGGCCGTGGCCTTAATTTAAGGTACAGCCCCAACATTTGCCTGGTGTGAAAATGGGAAACCACAGAAAACCCTCTTCAGAGCTGCCGACAGTGGGGTTCGAACCCTCTATCTGCCGGATGCAAGCTCACAGACGGACGCCCCTAACCGCACGGCCAACTCGCCTGGTAAATGCAATGACTAAGGAACGGATTTTTACGTAAATAAATATTTGCAACAATTCTGCCATAAACACATACATTGTTCTTTCTTTTTATTCTTTTAATCTAAAAATGAATTTCAGCCACTGTTCACATTAATGAAAACATGACGTGCATTTCTTTCTTAAATGTACTGCATCGTGACCTTGACTGCACGTGCTGGTTCGCTCGCCCTACCTTTGAAGGGGAATCCCTTATCTATGAAATGAAGCAATACATATGAATCGAATTCTTCAGTCACTGGCGCTGCCCTGATTAACTCAGATCGATTATATAGTTCTGATACATGATTGGAGATTTAATGCCGAAAGTGAAGGTAAGTACTGCATTCATTCTCGTTTGCAGCAATATTTAGCTTAATTTAAAAGAATTTTTCCACATGATGGAGAAATTCCCTTCTGCCATAAATGTGCGTATCTGTGAATTCAGATCAGCGATCTGAAGTCTTGCAGTAATTATCAAGTAGTAAATATAGAATGGCCGGTTCACATTCAACCTCTAGGTATATTTTTTTTTTAGCGAAGCGAGTTCCACTTAATATTCCCAGGTTTAAAAAATCTGAATATTATGCAGAGTTATGCAGAGCTTACGTCATATCTGATATTTCTTTACATAATTGGAAACATATAGAGCTTATATTCTTACAGAATGTACATACGGTATTTTAAACCACCAGAAGAATGAATATTAAGAACATTGTAAGTCCTTTGCGTGTTACGAAGAAGCACTAGGAGAGTTCAGGCTGGAATGCGAAAATTTAAAGAAAATATATGAGTAAGCATGGGCGAATCACAGGACCCTAACGGTGGAAAAGCGGAAAACGTCGTGGTAGTTGCATTAGGAAATAATGCAACAGTTTCCAAGCGGTGTTTTCCATTAGCATGTAGATAAATGACAGCATAGAATCATGTAACGATAGCTAGCTTATTCAATTAATCTCTGCAGTTGTAATAGCCAAGTGGGGACAAATTTGATGATTTGACTCTTAGTTATGGATGCTGCTCCGTATGCTGCTTCCCGAACATGATACATGTAACTTGCATAGTACATGGTTTACATCGAGTAAGTGAGCAGGTACAAACCTTAAATCCTGAAAAAGACAAATGAATTTCAAACAAAAAAATGTATTTGTGAAAGCCTCAACAACAACAGATTTGTTCAAAGCAAAAAAATCCAGATCATGCACTTCCACCTAGACCCATGGTTAGTCGTTGCGGAACATGGTTAGAAGCAGAAAATTTTGAAAATTTAAAATCTGTGATGGATGAACTAAATAAGGATAACATTTCATAAATTGAAATTGTCTGATTCCTTCGCTTAATGGTCAGCGTGGTAAGTCCCGGGTTCGATTCCCGGCTGGGTCGAAGATTCTAATCACTTCTGATTAATTCTTCTGTCTTCGTCCCAACACTCTCCTCTTCATATTCAAACAACACACCACACTGCCAATCATCACAGAAATACGCAATAGTGATTATATCCCTCTACATAGGATTGGCGTCAGAAAGGACATCCGGTTGTAAAACAGAGCCACATCCACATGTGCTACACAGTTCGCACCCGCGACCCCACAAGTGTGGGAAAAGCGGTAGAAGAAGAAGATTTCATGAAGTGAAATTCTTTAGAACTTACTTAAGAACAATTAATTCAAAAAGGGATTATTTTACATAACTACAAACTCGCTTTATTTGTGTCACCATATAAAGAAATTAGAAACATCAACCAGCTTGTTAACTACGGTAGTTAATGATGTACATGGTACTGAGAAAAGATTCATTCACTCAATGGCCCCAAAGTTGGAGCTATTAAACATACACTGACTGACAGAGCAAATGCAACACCAAGAAGGAGTGGTTCGAAAGGGATGAAAGTTGGGGAAAAAACAGAGACGGCACGGACGAATAATTGATGTTTATTTCATACCGATATGCAGGTTACACAATGCGCACGGCATCGACTCAGTAGGATGTAGGACCACTGCGAGCGGCGATGCACGCAGAAACACGTCGAGCTACAGACTCAATAAGAGTGCGGATGGTGTCCTGAGAGATGGTTGTCCATTCTCTGTCAACCATCTGCCACAGTTGGTCGTCCGTACGAGGCTGGGGCAGAGTTTGCAAACGGCGTCCAATGAGATCCCACACGTGTTCGATTGGTGAGAGATCCGGAGAGTAAGCTGGCCACGGAAGCATCTGTACACCTCGTAGAGCCTGTTGGGAGATGCGAGCAGTGTGTGGGCGGGCATTATCCTGCTGAAACAGAGCATTGGGCAGCCCCTGAAGGTACGGGAGTGCCACCGGCCGCAGCACATGCTGCACGTAGCGGTGGGCATTTAACGTGCCTTGAATACGCACTAGAGGTGACGTGGAATCATACGCAATAGCGCCCCAAACCATGATGCCGCGTTGTCTAGCGGTAGGACGCTCCACAGTTACTGCCGGATTTGACCTTTCTCCACGCCGACGCCACACTCGTCTGCGGTGACTATCACTGACAGAACAGAAGCGTGACTCATCGGAGAACACGACGTTCCGCCATTCCCTCATCCAAGTCGCTCTAGCCCGGCACCATGCCAGGCGTGCACGTCTATGCTGTGGAGTCAATGGTAGTCTTCTGAGCGGACGCCGGGAGTGCAGGCCTCCTTCAACCAATCGACGGGAAATTGTTCTGGTCGATATTGGAACAGCCAGGGTGTCTTGCACATGCTGAAGAATGGCGGTTGACGTGGCGTGCGGGGCTGTCACCGCTTGGCGGCGGATGCGCCGATCCTCGCGTGCTGACGTCACTCGGACTGCGCCTGGACCCCTCGCACGTGCCACATGTCCCTGCGCCAACCATCTTCGCCACAGGCGCTGCACCGTGGACACATCCCTATGGGTATCGGCTGCGATTTGACGAAGCGACCAACCTGCCCTTCTCAGCCCGATCACCATACCCCTCGTAAAGTCGTCTGTCTGCTAGAAATGCCTCCGTTGACGGCGGCCTGGCATTCTTAGCTATACACGTGTCCTGTGGCACACGACAACACGTTCTACAATGACTGTCGGCTGAGAAATCACGGTACGAAGTGGGCCATTCGCCAACGCCGTGTCCCACTTATCGTTCGCTACGTGCGCAGCACAGCGGCGCATTTCACATCATGAGCATACCTCAGTGACGTGAGTCTACCCTGCAATTGGCATAAACTTCTGACCACTCCTTCTTGGTGTTGCATTTGCTCTGTCAGTCAGTGTAAATTGATTTGCATACCATTGGTAATCTTGTCAAAGTTTTGGAAAGGCAAGAAGATGTTGGTAAAATGTGGAATGTGTGTATAGAGTGACATTCCTTTGATGAACTAAGCAAAACTATCTTCTTTTGGGCCCGATGACCTAGATGTTACGTACTGTATATGCTGACAATCGTAATTTCTCCATTTTAGGTACGCTCAGGTAAAAGGTCCTTTGTCGTATAGATTTGAAACTTTACAGTGTTATTGTATGAACTTTGTTCTTTACATTGCTGTCCTTAGTTTAGGATTAGATGCATGGTTATTTTTTGAGAATTTTTTTCCAAACATAATTAAATGTTCATGAAAAATTTGAGTAATAATAATTTTTCCGGTCTCATATATTAACATATCTAAAGTAAACTGGCAGCTTTACAGAGAAGAGGTATGGAAGTATCACTGATAACTATTTCAGATTTCTACCTTTTATAGTTTTTTGACTGAGCGTACCATTACAAAGAAAAAAGTAGAGAAAATTGACTTTAAAGTTTAGCTTATATAAATCTTACTTGAGATGCAGTCTAGAACCCTCCTGCTGCATATTCCTCATTCCCCTTGTCCTCCAGACTCCATTTTTTTTGTTCTCCTTGACTTCCTTATCTTGGCTTCCACTATAAAGAGCTTTTTATCCTCCATTTTGATCCGACGAACATCAAAAGCTTGAAACGCACAGAAAGAATTCCACCCTGGTTGGATCCCCAGCTGTTCTAGTACCTTAATTCTGACCGCATTTCCCATATTAAATAATAAAACAGCACCAACAAAAATATTTTTAGGTACACGGCTCCAAATAACACTGTTAAAAGACTCGTTTACATTTTGGGTTTTCCCATGCAAACATTTCTTCAATAAATCGGGATGGGCAAAATACTTATAAATGAGCTTAATCCGAAGCATCACTTCTTCAGGAAGTCCATGATGTTTGTAGGTTTCCTTGTCTTTATTATACGTGCATCAAGAACGACGACAAGCAACTCAGTAACCCGAAATAATAAGCTAACATAGAAACCCTGAAGAAAAATCTAATATTGCTACAACTTAAAGTTGGATTAAAGAAATTATGTGTAAAATAATTATGAAGTTGGATTAAACGTATTCAGATCCTAGATATTATCTGTACATCATACGGTATAATTATGTCTTGGAAAACTTCATGTTAGTTTGTTCTCTTTTTGTGTCTAATCTTGGGCAAGTTTCGGTACTGTACCAGGAAACTTTTTTGGGGAAAGGGCATGAGTAGGACCTCAGGGAGTGGAACTTGGTTTTGGAGCCGATGCAGAGTAGGATAGACTCGCAGAGCGAATAATAGATGGTTAAAAATTCTTTTAACAATTTATTAATTCTTCACCCTGCAATATGATTATTGGACTCAAATCTGGCATTGAAATTAAAAGTTTGAACGTAATCTTCCTGAATTCTGTTCATGAAAATTAAATGAATATCACTGATTCCAAAGTCTTTCATATGTGAGAAGACGAGGTATTAGATTTCCACCTAAAGTCTTTCTAAATATGAGCACACACTTGTAATTGCAAATTGACATGAGAAATTAAATTTCTGTTAAAAGTTTTCAGTTTTTCAGTTTGTAAACCTTGATGTATAGCATACTTGAAAAGCCTAAAGTCTTTCTATGAAATATGAAAATTAAATTTGAAAATTAAATTAATCACTTCTGAGAAACTATGAGAACTCTGAAATGTTTGTTCACACACGGCACTGGAGTTTCCACTGTTCAAAATTAATGAAAAAATTTTAGTCAGTTTGTTACTACTCACTTAATGAAAGAAATGTTGCTACAAATGTTGAAGGATGGACGTCTGGAATGTTCCGTGGAGAATCAGGATCGGCGGTGTTCCCTTAACACACCATGTTGACGTCCCCCGATGAGGTGATGATAGATGGAACTGGATCGTGTAGAATTGCAGCTCGTTAAGGTGATTTTTCGCACACGAAAAATTCACTTAGTGCGAGTAGTTATCACTGACACTGACATTTACTGTTGAACACAGTTTATGGCGTAATTGAACTTTAAGACGTTAAATGAATAATCACAGTCCTTTCTGTATGAAATACTATTTAAAGTCGTTACTGAAACGTCCATAATTACACAGTTCACACTTGAAAAAGGCAAATCATAGCCTATAATCACAGTCTTTGAACACGGTCATTAAGTCACTAAGGATTATTTTCTGATTATATTGTTATTATAACGTCATATTACCTCAGAAAAAGTTCTTAGTATTCACCCAGATTACTACTGTAAGTCGTATACTAATATGGCGTGAATAAAGAAACACAGTTCAATACTCGAAAAGAAATCAGTTCTGGTAATTCTACACATAAGTTTCTGTAGAAGTTCAATATCATGTGAAGTAAACTAAGTCTACGCGTAATGATATATTCTGTGAACGTTAAATATTTGGTATTTGCACTTCAATAAGTTCACTCGTATTATATTCTCAAATGTCTTTAGAATTAGACTGTAGTCGCGACGCGATGTACTAAATACAGTGCGACGTCTTTTATAATTTTGTCGGCGATATAACTTCGTGTTCCGGAAACGCGACGGCAAGTACTTTCACCGTGACTGCGCGGACATACTGTACGAGGGTCGGTCTCTCCTCTGTCTCACTCACACACATCTGTGTACTCGTCCTTGTACTGCGCTGCTCTGCTTGTTAGCCTTGACATATATATACCAGCGCTGGGAGGGGTGGTTTCTCTTGGCCATGTGACCGTGAATGTATAATTTTCTTAGACTTTAAATTATTATAACTCAACAACCATGGGATGGATTAATTCGAAATTCACAGGGACTAACTTTTATGACGTCCGCTACAATTCAGCGTTTGTCCCGTTGAAATTGGTTAAGGCGTTGAAAAGCTTGCGAAAAGAAAATTCTTTTCGAGAAATATCTCTAGGGGAGGTGAGCTTCGAGCGACAGGTGACGTCACTTGACTTCGCCTAGTGCATTCGTGAAGTCTGGCACATGCTGGAACATTCCTTTACTTAAATGTTCGTACGTCGGACGGATATTTTATGCTGGAATAACGTTTCTTTCGATTGATATGGACCAGGACATAGGCTTTCCTGGTACAGTACTGATGCCGTTTGTGCTATTTTGGATATTTCTGTTGCTGAGGGCAACTTTTCTTCATAAGATTTCGACTGATGAGAAGCCCCAACATAGTCTCTGCGGTTCACTAATGTACTTGCATTTCCTAGAAAGTTATCAAAGAGTAAAATCCACCTGCAATCAGAGGAGGGCGTGGCATTTGTAAATGGGAGGGAGGGGCCATGGAATATCCAAATTATGGGCATTTGTAACGCGATTTCGCTGAAATAAAGAACGGTGCTCTATTGTACACATACCAAAGAATACTAAAATATATTAAAATGAAATTCGTAAATTTTTGCAAAAATTGAGGTACGTACTCCCCTCAAACAACAAGCATCATCATCATATCTACTTGCGACGTTGAACGTTGCTTCTTCCGTGTGCCGCCATGTGCTGGAGTGTTCCGTGTTCCATCGCATCCTCTTTGTTCTGTGACTTCCGTTGCACCGGCAACTGGCCTTCGGTACATGCGGATAACTTAAGGCGTTCTGTTTTGTAAGAGTTTTTTCATTGAAGCCTAGTAATGTATACCGTACGAAAGACGGTAAACTTTGAATAATGTCGCACCGGAGTCCTGTTTACGACATTTTTCCTAGAATAAAACCGGAGAGAGTGACATGCAATTTATGTTCTTCTGTTTTGTCTGTAAAGGGATCTTCAACCAGCACAACGACGAGACATTTGAAAGTTAAACATTCTACAATTTTTATTTTCGTGTTCTGCTTGTATAGGCCTAGTTTTATTTTTAATCTCCTGTTCCGCTTCTATATAGCGTTTAATTTTTATCTTCGTGTTTTGCTTGTATGGTTTTTTTCGTGTTCCGCTTGCATATTGTGTACGTACATAGAGTACTGACGAATGTTTCTTCAGCTGTGCGAGTAGATATTTAATTGGTGAAAATAACATTGTGACATTTGTATACACATCTACTGCCAGCGAATTGTGACAGGTGTATTTCAGAATGAACGAAAACATTCTTATCCTAAAAACATTTAGACATGATTTTCTGGGTACCTATTTCAGAGTTCCAACTGCTTTCTCACGTGCCGTGAAGTTTTATCCTGGCCCTAATTACTCACAATATAGGCTAATACATTCAATTGATGAAATTATCCTTGGATTAGTTACTTTTAAACACCTGTAATGCCATTGTAACCATGTTAAGTGTATTTCATATTGACCGAAAAAATCTTCACCTAAGAGCAGCCTTTAAACGTTATTATTGGGCGCAAATTTCAGTGTTCCGACGTTCCGTGCAGCTTTACGCTGGCCGTAACTACACACAGCACGTCCGGCACAGCAGCACATTCCTGCTGAAGCGGAGCATGTCATGTTGCCTCACGGAGTTCTCTCTACTGCGCAGTTATAGTCCCGTGTGCCGGCACACTGTACCGAAACACTCCAACTCAAGCTCCTAATGTTCCAGAACAACTGACTGTTCCGGTCTGCCCAACCCTAGTTTGAACTCACTATCTCCCGGCTGCAAGCTCACAGCTGCGCGCCCCTAACCACGCGACCAACTCGCCCGGCCGAAATTTAATAATTTGTGTTTTCTTTGTTCAGTTGCCTAAACCCACCGCTTCTTTCCCTCCGGACCATGGTAACTCGGTAACAAAACAAACAGTACTAAAATTACAAACGTGCTCTGAACATCCAACAGTGCTGAATGTCACCAGAAATCTGACGCTGCACATTCAGTGGAGGCAGCAAGATGGAGCTAATTCTACACTACCAGGGAGACACTTGCCCTTGTGCAAAAAAGAAATGGAGATCGTTTAATTTCCCGTCAAATGTAATGCCCACTACCTGTAGCATGCCCTCAGATGCCTAGATATCGGCCAAGCTAAAATAATCCGTTTTCCGTTCAAATAACCCACCTAGAAATGTTCCCGAACCACGAGAGATACGGTCATGTTTTGTGTCCTTGCGGCAACCTGTGTTCCTCGACATATTCGACAATCTACAGGACCGTCATGAACAATACGTGTGTCCTGAGGTTGCACATTTTGAACACTTGCCGTACCTTTGTAGTTAGTTACGTGGTGCCGTAGTCACCTTGTATGCTATAATGACGTATCTTGATATCAGAACATGTTTGTAATTTCAGTACTGTTTGTTTTGTTGCATACTGTATATGAGCTGCTTCAAATAGCACCGTACTAAGTCGGGGTCAAACCCGCCAATTTGGGCCCAGAAAGCTAACTCTCTTCCGTGTCAGCAACATGGCCCAGCAAAAACAATCCCTTCTCCGAACATGGTATATCTGACCGCCTTTGCTTTCAAATTAATCTACTGGTGTAGGTTGAGGCAACCGCAGGGCCAAATGCCTCTCAAAAAGAAGTCTCTTTTTCAAATATTTCGACTTTCTGATGAGAAAGTCCAGTAGAACTGAACAAGCCTTTACCACCTCAGCCAGACAGCTCCAAGTTCAACAAGGAACATAATCTGGTCGTCAGAGTCAGCGTGGGGGGGGGGGGATTACTGAGGATTACAACCTCCTCCCCCATGGGAATGTTACAAAATAAAGGGAAACTGACAATAAACAAGTGAAAGTCGCTCTTTTGAACATTCACGGAGACATACTGTAATCGTAAAACTAACAGATCTCTTGAATCAATTTTCTAAGAAGCCACCAAACTTGGATTTTAGATTGTATTCTGAACATACCATTCGCCGTCAAACTGCTGCTGACCTTGATCATATTGTTCTTGTTTTATATTTTTATGCACGATTGTTGTAGTGTATCGATACTGCAAACTGAATATCAACATAATCCAACTGTATCAGTTTCCTTATTATAACACCCATGCAAGCGCGCACCACACATGCACAAGCACCTTCATTAAGTTCTGTCACCATAACTATAACCTCTACGTCCACCCCCCCCCCCCCACCACCGATTCTACCCCCTCACTGGTCGATCCTGGCTACGCTACTGGTCAGAAATGAACTATCGTAAATGCAAAAACGATGGTTTTGAGGTACTTAATCCTTAATACCATGGCACTACAGCCTTGAAGGGCCTTGGTCTACCAAGCGACTGGTAATCAGCCCGAAGGTCTGCAGATTACGAGGTGTCGTGTGGTCAGGACGACGAGTCCTCTCGGCCGTTATTCTTGGCTTCCTAGACCGGGGCCTCTGTCTCACTGTCAGATAGCTCCTCAATTCTAATCACGTAGACTGAGTGGATCTCGAACCAGCCCTCAGATCCAGGTTAAACTCCCTGACCCGGGGCCTCCGGGTAAGAGGCAGGCACGCTACCCCTACACCACGGGGTTTGAGGTTCTTACCGTATCGTTTTGGTCGTGTCTTCTTATGGGTACACTATTGTATCTTTCGCAGGAATGAAGATAAGCTGTGCGAGATACCTCATGTGCAGAGAGACCCCACCGAAAAATCATGGTAAGTGAATATACAACAATTCAATCTTCCGCCACACTCCTTATCGTATTGACTCTTTCTTTCTTTCTTTCTTAATCTCTTTACCCTCTAGGGTTAGTTTTTCCCTCAAACTCAGCGAGTGATCCCACCTCAACCGCCTCAAGGCCAGTGTCCTGGAGCGTGAGACATTGGGTGGGAGGATGAAACTGGGGAGAATGGCCAGTACCTCGCCCAGGCGGCCTCACCTGCTATGCTGAACAGGGTCCTTGTGGGGGGATGGGAAGATTGGAAGTGATAGACAAGGAAGCGGCCGTGGCTTTAACTTAGGTACCTGGAGGAAAAGTGGGAAACCACCGAAAACCACTTCCACCTCTACTCATTTGATCTTCCGAGGCTAAGTGGACTCCCAGTCCTCGTACCACTTTTCAAATTTCGTGGCAGAACAGGGAATCGAACCCGGGCAGCTAACCACAGAGGTGGACCGTATTGACTCTTACGATAGTTTACCATGGTAATGAAATGAAAATGACGTATGGCTTTCAGTGCCGCGAGTGTCCGAGGAATAGTTCGGCTCGCCAGATGCAAGTCTTGATTTGAAACCCATAGGCAACCTGCGCGTCGTGATGAGGATGAAATGATGATGCAGACGACACATACACCCAGTCCCCGTGCCTGCGAAATTAACCAATTATGGTTAAAATTCCCGACCCTGTCGGGAATCGAACCCGAGAACCCTGTGACCAAAGGCCAGCACGCTAACCATTTAGCCATGGAGCCGGACTTTACCATGGTCAGAACTGTCGATTAGACCTGCCTTTACGGCAGCAAACTATGCGCCTCAGTAGCTTCTTTTTGCTCTCCTGTAAAGTTAGTACCGAGCTCGATAGCTGCAGTCGCTTAAGTCCGGCCAGTATCCAGTATTCGGGAGATAGTGGGTTCGAACCCCACTGTTGGCAGCCCTGAAGATGGTTTTCCGTAGTTTCTCATTGTCACACCAGGCAAATGTTGGGGCTGTACCTTAATTAAGGCCACGGCCGCTTCCTTTCCAGTCCCAGCCCTTTCCTGTCCCCTTGTCGCCATAAGACCTATCTGTGTCGGTGCGACGTAAAACCAATAGCAAAGAAAAGTAAAGTTAGTGAAATGTCACTTACGATTTTTATTTTATTATTTCTAATTAATATTTTTCCGGCGGTTGCAGGGTAGGTTTCGGCCTACAACAGGCCACGACTGATCCCTGGTCAGACATCTCTGCACTCCGACGGTCAAATGAGCAGAGGAGGGTGGTCACGGCTCTACCGTCTCTACGCTTTTGCTTTCGCGAGACGGAGAAGGGCTGGTCTCCACCTTCAACTGTCCTGAGAATGGTTTTCCGTGGTTTTCCATTCTCCTGCACTAGAGCGAATACCGGCACAGTTCCTAGTATAGGCCACGGCCACCTAACCCCCTCACCTTCTCCGAGCTTCTCCTTCACCGCAACTAATCTCCTGGCCTGAGAGACGACTCCACCGTCTCTGAGGCCTGCTCCCCACTTCAAGGGAGGAATGAAAACAAGTTGGTAGTAGTAGAACTACTTGCTTTACGTCGCACAGACACAGACAGGTCTTATGGCGACGATAGGATAGGAAAGGGCTAGTTATAGGAAGGAAGCTACCGTGTCCTTAATTAAGGTACAGCCCATTTGCTTGGTAAAAATGGGAAAACCACGAAAAACCATATTCAGAGCTGCCGATAGTGGGGTTCGAACCCACTATCTCGTGAATTCAAGCCGGTGGCTACGTGACCCAAATCGCGCAGCCACCTGCTCGGTATGAAAGTTTACCTCTGACATCCAGCATATTGTGACGAGTTGGCGGGGTAGTACGTTAAATTAACATTGGACTGGTAGCTTGTATACTAAAATTTATTAACTACTGCTAATTATCACGTACACCTCGGTACACAGTCAGGATTCCAGACTACACACCTCTTTCTTCACGCAATTCTTGTTTACCCTCGACGCTACGACACTTTCTACTGTTTTTTTTTCTCTGTTTTTCCGAAGACAGAGTCTAATAGCAAATACAGTAGAGACTATACGCGACACTTAAGGATTTAGCCTTGTTAAAATGGGAGACAATTCGACGGTGGCGCTCCTAGTGACTTGACCTGAAAAAGTCGCGCTAAATTCAATTAATGTAAATGCATATACGAAAATGGATAAATAAATTACGTCTAGAAAGTATTATTGAGACATTAACTTCGAAGTTGCTAAAGCAATTTTGGATAAATGAATGAAGAGTTATTTAAAAGGTTATTATTTAAAGACTGAAATTAGACATATAAACAAGATATGAAATGGACTGCTGTTGAAATGGCTTGATCTTTCATTTATGCATTACGTTTTTTGCTTTAGCATTCCTGCTTGAACTTTTACGGTTAGATTTCTATTTTTATTCATTTAAAAAACATTGTATCATCACATTAAAACACTTGTCAATAAAAATATCGGCACATTCCTTACACACATGATGCAATGAATTAACATTTAAAAGCTGGACAATTTTCCTCTCTCTCACCGGGCGAGTTGGCCGTGCGCGTAGAGGCGCGCGGCTGTGAGCTTGCATCCGGGAGATAGTAGGTTCGAATCCCACTATCGGCAGCCCTGAAGATGGTTTTCCGTGGTTTCCCATTTTCACACCAGGCAAATGCTGGGGCTGTACCTTAATTAAGGCCACGGCCGCTGCCTTCCAACTCCTAGGCCTTTCCTATCCCATCGTCGCCATAAGACCTATCTGTGTCGGTGCGACGTAAAGCCCCTAGCAAAAAAAAAATTCCTCTCAACATGAAGCCTACTAACAGAAAGAAAATCTATAAAATCCCGGCTTCAATCTGAGAAACGTGGCCGATGACCTTCATGTTAGGCCCCTTTAAACAACAAGCATCATCATCATCATAATCTGAGAAAAAGGATAAAAGAAAGTAAAGTATGAAAATGTTGTCGATAGTGATGCTTTGAGGAAAATTTACGTACAATTAGAGTAAAAATATAACATATCCTTGGCTGTATAGTCGAGGATTTCTTATGCCGCTGGTCTGGAAATGATCTCAACAGTTCTTATATAAGCGTAACGTCCCTTCTTTCTTGTACACCTTATCCAAATCACTTTTGTGACATTTCAAAACCCACAGATCACATCTACAACAACACATCGGTATTGAAGGTTAACTGCTGCACTATACAATAAAATATGCGTATTATATTTTAAGCCAGTTGAAATATGGGTCGAGTAGGTCCGATGATTATGAAGTACTATAAAAATCATTTTGTCACTGGAAGAATATATATGCAAACACAATATTACTTACATTTTCTTGTCACGAGAGAAGCGAAAGAAAGACCGCGCATTCTTCTCTACTTCATAGCTATTGCAGCCAAACACAGCACATACCTTTCCCCTCATGTCGAGAAGAGATATCAAGTAATGACGCCCGCTACTATTTAATTATGTCAACTCACTGAAAACGCATAAATAACACCAAAAACGTCACACACAAATACACGTGTTCTTATGACAGAATCAGTAGTTCTCAGGTCTACCCGCTAGAGAGAGCTCAATAGCTGTCCCTCGATATCTCGCTGAGTGTCGCGTATTGCCTATACTGTATTTGCTAAGAGTAAACGGGAGGACCAAATGGTGACGTCACCAGACTCTCTCAAATTCCAACATGGCGGACACGGTAACCATTACAATATTCATTGAGCTGTTGACGTTGAAACTGCGTGTGCTCGTCCGGACAGCCCACGTGCTTCGTCTGGAAGAACCCTGACCTACGGGACAGTTTCAGAAGAGAGCCAATTCCCATCTCGTGTTGGCTATAGTCAGCACGTGGAGAACAGGGATCAATAACCACACACGAACCTGTTGCATTCGCACAGTGGTGTCCAGCAGAATACAGGGTTTGACGGCGCTTCTGGAAACCACGATTATTTACTCCAATTTGCGGGGCGTGTCTCGGGACGGAATCACAACTGAGATTTGCCCATCCTGTACAAAGTAATAAACATCAGAGATCCGGAAAGTTGAAATAGGCGTTACTGTAGCTGAGTGGCACACCCAGGTAGCTGAATGGTTAGTGCTTAATGGCCTCCCTCAAAAATGTGTAAATAAAATAAAGTTTGCCTGTGAAAGTATGCACTAATATTAATTAACCGTTAATAAAGACAATTCCTCAATTCTCGTGACCTTACAACATTTCGCAACTGTAGTTCGCAGTCTTACTCACCAGAGTCCTGCTCGCAACAGTACTATCTGAATTTGATCATATGTGGGCATTTCCTTCAGTATATCCTCTTTGATTTCCTTATTCATGTCTGTCTGGTAGGTCATCAGCACGAAGAGTGGTTGGATCCTCAAACAGTACCACCAAAGATTATGATGTTGGACGGAAACCGCAAAAACCGATGGTGGCGCCATAATGAGGCATACTATAGTTCATTCCACGTTAAGAAAACAGTATTGCTCTTATGGACCTACAAGGAGTGAACACACCCCCTCTTACACATTCATAATTCCTCGTGATTAAGGAATGTATATACTTCACAACTAGTGCGTCTGAGTGTTGTGGCAGGTGTTATTCATAGGGCTACAATAACATTTTGTGGCCCAGGAAGAAAACAATGGTGTAATGCCTCACTCCTTGACTTGCCTATACGTCATTCCATGTTAAGAAAACAGTATTGGTCTTATGACAACAGAGTTGCCATATCGAAAGGCGCTATTCAACAGCGTCACGGGAAGAGCGTGACATATATGTTCGTGCAACACAGTACTGCCGGCGAATCACAGCTTAACGGATTACGCGTTGAATGTACCATAACAACTCAGAAGGAAAATGAAGGAAGGCAACAATGCGATGGCTGTTCCCGCCATTGTGCTTCCTCCCTGCGAAAGAAAATGGACGGGGCACCATTTTGCCCGTGAGTTATTAAAAATAACTACTGAAACTTTTCTATTTCATAAATACGTTCGCAATTTAATCAAAGATCTTTGATACCACAATGAAAATTAGTTAATTCATTTTCTAATGAGATGATAATTCTTTTTAACTATATTTCCTTCTTTTCCTTAATTTTCTCTGAATTTGAATAAATAGATGAGATACAGATATTTTGTATTTATGGTTATACTCTAGCATAAGCATTATATTCGTATAATCAATGTTAATTTAAGATATGTGCGGAAATAGTTGATACGATGGAGACGTCCATCGGTGTTGGCGATAAATGACTTACCCGCATGTCAGAAAGGTCATCGCAACTTCTTCGCAATCCACGATTTTAAAAAACATTTACAGGAGCAAGCTAGTTTGGATGTCTTCGCTACCCGCCCTGGACGCAGGACTGACGCAGTAAGTAGCAAGGATCCTTAACTTAAGTCAATGTTGACATACTTTTTTAATATAAATTACAATTAGTCTGAGCTAGCTTAACTATTCAAAGTTGGTTAACTAGAACTTATACGCATGTCGCTGCATTCTGAACTTGTTCCATAACATTCTTAGGGTTACAAAAGACACCTTTGAGTTCTTTTTTTTTTTTTTTTTAACATTAATATGGCCTTTACAGTTTAAACTGAAAGTTGACTCCCATCATCAGACGAAAGTGAAAACAATGTTCGAAAACGGATCGCTATTTAAAAAAGCGAAACATGCGGCGTCCTGAGCACATTCTTCCTGGGACAGAAGACAAATGGCTGATAAAAAGAGACAATTACATTAAAAATGTGTCCTCTGGTCACCCTACTTTAGGGTATTAGAATTCCTCCGTCGTAATCTTCAAAGGTCTAGAAGTCGTGCACTCCGAACTGTGTGTATTTCCACGATACGACCCACTCTATTACATGGCCTTCCTGCCTGGCATCCCATCACTCAGGATAACATGAAGAAGTTAAGCGCAGTACAGCATCGAGCAGAGCGACTCATTTACAGACAAGGCAATAACGTTACAACTAAATTATTAACATCTATTAACGAAGTGTGTAACCAAATAGATTTCATCTTTCTTCGAAAATCTTTGGCTGCCACTGTTAAACTGTCCCTTTTTACTGCCTCCAGCTGTCATACTGCTCAGTCCACAAAGCACAAGGTGTCTTATCTTTTTCCTTTCCCCTTTTTGCTAGAACAACAGCATACTAATCCGGGTTTTACAGTCGCTTTGCTCGACTCTGGAATTATCTTCCTCGTGTAACAAAGGACCTCCCTCTTCAACAATGCTGCCGCAAAGTGAAGGCTCTAAAGGGCCTTAAAACCCCTATTTGAAAGTGTATATAAAAAAAAGTAACAGTACAGTAGAGTACAATACAGTAATTTATATTTAATCAACGGAGATAGGGGCACTTCTGTGTATGTGGACCTTGCTCTTTCTCCATCCGCCGTTCAAAATTTGTAACAACAATGTTTGAAAAATAAATAAATAAATAAATAATAATAATAATAATAATAATAATAATAATAATAATAATAACGAGCATGTCTCCTGAGAATGGTAGTGGAGAAGATAACGATATGTTGATGCTCTGGAAGGAAATAACTATGTTAAGCGCCATTTACGGGATAGCCAATGCTTGTCAGCATGTCACAACATGAACATTAGAGAGAGCATTTCCTAAATTTAGAAAATAAGTTATTAGGTTGTACAGATGATGTTAGTAAGTTGAACATAATGGACATGGATTTGGAAACGTTGATGAGGGTGATATAGAGGAATAGTTAGCCATCGTCTCCTGTGAACTCAACTTCCAACATTTGACTGACAAAGATATCGTGCACGCGGCTACAAACAATCCAGACAAGGAAAAATGTCGGATGAGGAGGGCCATACGCGCTGGGGTTGTAAGTAGTAACACCGCGTTGCAGTGTTGTGACAGTTTGCTCGGATACACAGTATCAGCTTTGTTCGTACAACAGGAATGTGAATACAAGTAGGGCTGGGTTACATCGCGCATTCCTAAAATTTGTCACAAATGGAAAATAATAATTGCTTTTACTTAAATGAAGTGAAAATCTGCGGTAAATTAAGAAATACCGTCGTTATTAGAGAAATATGAATACATACTTAAGCCCTGTAGACAGGACTCCTTTATGTCGTATTCCGCTGCTGGTGCCGTCTTTTGTTAATTTCTTCGAGGTCCAGGTCTAACACCGAGGAATGGGAGTGCTATGTCTGTGGATTCTCATTATCTTTGTCCTTATGACTAGAGCGGCCAGTTCAAACAGTAACATGGAGATCAACAGCATTCACGATGTTATTTCGTTCTTCAATGAGGCAAATGACCATGTTATAGTGATGTGGCTGGAACTCTACGGAAAAACAACTAAGGACGCATTCAACAACTTGGTGCTGCACATTACAGAGAAATATCGTAAGTACCACAAAAATTATTTTTGTTGAAAGAAAAATAGCACGATCCCTGGACCAATAAATATTTTTTTATTTTTGTTCGAACGAAAATCACTAGTCCACAGAATTCTTCTTATGTACATTGGCCATAGCTTTTTGTCGCCTATTAAATCTTGCATATCGCGATACAATTCAGGAAATGTCATTGACAACTGAAGCAATGAAACGAAAGCAAAGAACTTCAGTGAACACGGACATCACACACGAAACTGTTGAAAGTGTAAGACAAACAAAAGACATACGTGTGTTACTGTGAGCTTAGCACCAAAAGTACTTGTAAAGTAGTAAAGTAGGTATACATAATATTCTCCAAAAATAAAATATTTCTTAATTTACTGCAGATTTTAGACTTCAACTGTGTAAAAGCAATTATTATGTTCAATTTGTGACAAATTTTACAGTGACATTTCGTAGATAGGAATGCGCGACGTAACCAGTTGGCTGTTTTGTTGAAATAAATATGTATTTGTCTGCACTTGTCTGCTAGGAACATTATAAAGTATGACGTCTATTTTTAATACATGAATCCAAATATTATGAACACTTTTTTTAACAATTGGCTTTACGTCGCACCGACACAGATAGGTCTTATGGCGACGATGGAATAGGAAAGGGCTAGGAGTGGGAAGGAAGCGGTTGTGGCCTTAATTGAGGCACAGTTCCAGCATTTGCCTGGTGTGAAAATGGGAAACCAAGGAAAACCATCTTCAGGACTGCCGACAGTGGGGTTCGAACCCACGATCTCCCGAATACTGGATGCTGGCCTCACTTAAGTGACTGCAACTATCGAGCTCGGTAAAACAAATTGTAAAATATATACACACTGAGATATCATCTCTATTCTTCTTGATACAAGGCATCATCCAATGAACATACATGGCTGTTGTTGTTGTTGTCTCGTAATAAATGTATTTTTTTTTTTTTTTTTGCTTCACGTCGCACCGACACAGATATGTCTTACGGCGACGATGGGATAGGGAAGGCCTAGGAATTGGAAGGAAGCGGCCGTGGCCTTAATTAAGGTACAGCCCCGGCATTTGCCTGGTGTGAAAATGGGAAGGCACGGAAAACCATATTCAGGGCTGCTAACAGTGGGGCTCGAACCCACTATCTCCCGATAAAAAAAAGAAAATCAAATGACGGTACGATTATTTAGATATGATAGGCAAAGTTCAGCGCTATGTACATGCACACATAATAAATTATAATTGTTACATTTAATAATTTGGGGCTGCCTGGCCGAGGCGGTAAAGGCGTGCTCGGTTCGCCCGGAAGGACGTGGGTTCGAATCCCCGTCAGGAAGTCGTAACATTTAAGAAAAGAGATTTCCACTTCCGGAGGTGCATATGGCCCTGAGGTTCACTCAGCCTACACCAAAAATGAGTACCAGGTTAATTCCTGGGGGCAAAGGCGGCCGGGCGTAAAGCTAACCACTCTACACCATCACGTGCCGAGGTTAACAATGGTGGAAGCCTTTACCTTCCACTCCTCCAAGGGCCTTCATGGCCTGTACGGAGGTGACTTTGCTTGCTTTTACATTTAATAATAATAATAATAATAATAATAATAATAATAATAATAATAATAATAATAGTAACTGAATAAAGTTGGTCTTATGTTTATGCTGCGGGGATTATATGGTGCTTCCCGATTAACAGGAAGGTAATAGAAATGGGTGCAACTTTATGCGTCGCAGTCTGACCTAGTGACATAATGGAGTGAACTAATCTCTCTGGTAATGCTCATTATACCAAAACACCTGCTCTTCCCGCCTTCTTCTGCGTCCTAGCGTATAACCCGTGCAGGTGGAGGGTTCGCTTATTGGCCTGACTTACCGCCATTTCATTCGGTCCAAGGCGTCATCGGGGCTGGCGCTGATTGTACGCATTTCTTCAGTGAGCCGGTCAAGTCACCGCCTTTTAGGCCGACCAAGAGACCGTCATCCATCAGGTGACATGTGGTAGGTCGTCTTCGCAACTGTGATCTCGCCAAGGGTTCTTAATTTAGAAGTGTAAAAGTGAAGTAAACTCGTGTTCTCGGGCACACCCCCAATGGAGGTGAGCTGAATGTACTATTTTAACCACATACCAGCACCCGTGCCATTCTTAACATAATCAAACTCAATCTACAGTTACCTTTAAGCTATGTGTCAATTCTTAAAATTATTTCCTAGTTACTTTAACTGTATTAGTTTGATGTAGTTGTTAATCTTGGTTTAGTGTAAGAGAATCAATCAATCAATCAATCAATCAATCAATGATCTGCATTTAGGGCTGCCACCCAGACGACAGATTCCCTATCAATTCTTTACCTAGTTTCCTTAAACATTTTCAAATAAATTCGAAATTTATCGAACATTTCCCTTGCTAATTTATTCCAATCCCTTACTCCTCCTCCTATAAATGGATATTTGTCCTCTTGAATTCCAACTTTATCTTTCATACTTTTAAAAGCTCCGCTCAACCTTATTCTTCTACCTCTGTCATTCCACGCCAACTTTCCACTGACAGCTCGAAGCATACCACATAGTCCAGCATCTCGTCTCCTTCAGGAGGCTTTATAGCCTTAACTACGCCAAGCAAAACAAGGTATATATATATATATATATATATATATATATATATAAATAATATAACGTTACATATTTTAAGGGATACCAGAGTGTCTGAGTACTGACCTTGTCACCTCCTTTATTTTTATCATCAAATTTAACGTGCTAGCAAAGCTATGGTCTCTACCTTTCAAGCTTTCCAGAGCATCGTCCGACTGCGTCGAGATTTAATTTCTCAAACTTGAGCGTAGAAGGCGAGAACCCAATCAACGCAACTACGCGCAAGCTGCATATGTTATCAATAGAACCCGGATTATATGTAATTACATTTTCTGTTCCCATATATGTAGATATAAGGAAAGCTAAAATGTCGGCGAATCACACTAAAAGGACCATTATTCCAGGAGTTTTAAGTTACATATTTTTACATATTTCAATGCATAATAAATATTTTGATAAATATTACATCTTTTAAATATTTTGAAGGATGTTGCGCATTTGAAAGAAAACACCATTCTTTTTTCACTAATTTTACATCGATTTACGTTTTTTAATTAAACATTTGAAAATAGTTTAAAATCCTGTACGTCTCTAACATTTAAAAATAATGTAATCATTTAAAGTGAGGTATTCTGTTATTCTGTCAAAGAATCACATCCCTTAGCTGTGTTGACGGTGCAAGTCTTGGGTATCTCGAGCTGAGTCTATCAATCTTCCCTTGAACAAACGTTGTCACATTGCTCTCCTCTCAGATTTAGTGACTCTTCTTTTATGATCCCTTCGCCAGCACTTGGTTTAATGTCACATGTCAAAAGCGACTTTCTTTCTTTCTTTCTTTCTTTCTTTCTTTTCTTTCTTTCTTCTTCGGTTATTGCCCATAATTCACTTCCACAAAGGCCTACACTCAATACAAAAATCTTCAGAAACATTTTTCTAATAAGCATGTCTGTGTTTCATGAGATCAAATTTCTTCTCTCTTAATAAGGACCTTCCTTGCTTGAGCTAGTCTACAATTAAATATTTCTTTGCCGGGCAATTTGAAATACGCGCCAGTGACTTCATGTGAAGTTGAAAGGTCTTTTTCTATAAATAAGTACATCTTAACAGACAGAAGGCATTCGATGAGCGCAGAAAATTTGGAAAAATATTTAGTTATTAATTGCACCTCCAAATAAAAATTAGAGGTTGAATAACATCTGCACTTTTGACTTTTTCGTATTTTCTTCCTTTTCTATGTACAAGAATACATAAAATAAAGCTTATATATTAAGTTACATATTTTTTATTTATTACATATTTAACTACATATTTTTGTCAATTTTAGCTACATATTTATGTACATATTTCTCATTTTGATATTACATATAATCCGGGCTCTCGTTATCAAGGAGTTTCTAGGCTCACAAATACACCGCGCTGTCAAGGTGACGTCGCAGGTCCCTTAATAATGACACTTTGTGAACACAAAGGGCGAAATCATGCGAATGCATAGGCTTATTTTGAGAGAAGGGCATTTGAAATTATTTCATTCAGGCGAATTCAACAAACGAAAAAAGGCTTACAAAAGTTATGCACTTCAGATAATATATCTATTCAGAGAACGTACAACTGAATAATTTCTTCTTATTTT
Organism: Anabrus simplex; assembly: GCF_040414725.1. NCBI lineage: Eukaryota > Metazoa > Arthropoda > Insecta > Orthoptera > Tettigoniidae > Anabrus > Anabrus simplex. The sequence goes on from NC_090271.1 coordinate 90,599,430, forward strand.
TCTTCGTGGGTATAAGTTGTGTTGCATATGTAGACTTGACCCTATTTACGACCGGATATCCTTCCTGACGCCAGCCCTATGTGGAGGGAGGTATTCAATATTGTGTGTTTTCTATTGTGGTTCGTAATGTGATGTATTATGCGTATATGACGAGAAGACAAACACAACAATCTACAACCCGAATAATAGTGTCACTTGCTTCACGCCCCACTAACTACTTTTTCGGTTTTCGGAGAAGCCTAGTTGCCGGAATTAGCACCGCAGGAGTTCTTTTACGTGCCAGTAAATCTACCGACACGAGGCTGACGTATTTGAGCACCTTCAAATACCACCGTACTGAGCCAGGGTCGAACCTGTCAAGTTGGGGACAAAAGGCCAGCGCCTCAACCGCCTGAGCCACTCAGCCCGGCTCTACAACCCGAGGCAGAGGAATTAACCATACGCGATTAAAATCTCCAACTCGATCAGGAACCGAACCCGCGGCCCTCTAAATCGAAGGCTTTGACGCTGACCACTCACCCAAGGAATCTTTTTTTCTTTTGTGTTCTAATTCTACATGTTTCGAAGACTGAATATCTCAAATGAATAAATTAAGAACCTACAACACAGGTTTTCTCCAGTCAAATCTTCCGTTATAGAAAATCAAATTTTGTCACATATTCGTAGACCGTTGTGAGAAGGGTTGGGTGAACTCAGAAACGCACAGAAGCTAACGTCAACGAAGAGGGAGGCTGTTCGGTTCGTCCTTCACACTCGCAACCACATCGCTCAAATTCTTTGCTCGGTTTTCTGCAATACATATTATCAATCGGAAGAACTGTGAGTTCAATAAAGTTGACTCACATTACAGTTCTCTACTGCTCATAATTTAAAAAAATAATAATAAGTAAAGGAAAGTTGAATTTGCCATTATCTTCGCAGCGCCTCATATGAATAACAATAATAAAGAATTACGTGGTAACGTTTAATTCAGGTTAAATCAGTAAATGTTGGGTAACATCAATAACAAATATTAGTATAGAAGGAGTTCAAACTTAAATTCTATTAAAAATAATTTTGGTTGACAAGAAAAATATTGATAACTAGCTAATGTACCCGTGCTTCGCCACGGAATTCTACATTGTATACAGAATTTTAGGTGTGGTAGTGTACACGTTGTGAGTAAGAGTGTATTAAATTGCATAGCTCTAAACCAGAGGTTACCAATTTGTAAGGGCTCGAGGGCCATTTTGGAAATCTTAGTCATGTTCGCGGGCCGCACTTGAATAGGCCAATTTTCGTAAAATTCTGCAAATAGTACAGAAGCACCATTATGAAATAATATGCATAGTTCAATTGAAATGAGGGTTTGATCATTTTAATTCCTAAAAGCATTATTTTAAAATTGCATAAAAGAGTGAAATTTGGAGCTGGGCTGAGTGGCTGAGACGATTGAGGCGCAGGCCTTCTGACCCCAGCTTGGCAGGTTCGATTCTGGTTCAGTGCAGTGGTATTTGAAGGTGCTCAAATACGTCAGCCTCGTATCGGTAGATTCACTGGCACGTAAAAGAACTCCTGTGGGACAAAATTTC